>NC_091287.1:437523806-437824506 GCF_032444005.1 Ranitomeya imitator
CCCTGAACTGGAAACCACAGTTAATGATGTAAGTACAATTAAGAAAACAATAAAAACTAAATGGCAATTTCTTGAAGGAAATTCATGGTGCTTGAACAGCTTCGCCAGCTTTACAGCAGCACTTTTCGCACATAGTAACGGGGGTGGGGGGCATATATTTTCTCACACGGGACCGGGGGAAGGGAGGCAATAACTTTGCACACATGGGACCAGGGGTCCACTGACTTATCAAAAACGGGCCTGGGGTTCACTAAATTATCACACATGGGCCTGTGGTGCACTTAATTTGCACACACGGGAATGGGTGTGCAATTACTTATTAACAAATGGGAAAGGGGGTGCACTTACTTTTCAAATACAGAATGGGGGGTTACTTATAGTGTAGGGTGTAAGGTTATAGGGGTGTCGGTTGTCCGAGTGTGTTTTAGGTGTGTTACTTTGATAAATTATCATGTCCTAAAAAGGAGGCCGTACATTTGCAAAGCTTCCATCTTTGTAAGGTCAAGTTTGTGGTCATGGAAACGTCGCTATGAATTCCTGTGGGAAATTTTTTATTTTTCAAAAATGATCTTTTCCAAAAATAACATTCAGATCTACTCCTCAAATACATAGCACACCTGTCCCCACCAAGGGCTTTGAAACTCTGCCTGAACGATGTCTCTGCGCCGAGTTGTTAGTGCAGCATTAATTGTGGAAGACGCGGAGACCAATTAAATATCATAATACAATATACGAAATCTCTAGAAATTTATTTTTCAAATTTTAATTATCACTGATTCATCACATTCATCAAAGCGTTGTAAAGTATTTTATCTATTTCATTTATATTCCACATGTTCTATGCATAACTTTACAACTATGTCTTTGTAGTTGGGCCATGTGTTGATTGATTTTTTTGGACTTTGTTAACTCAATATGACTACTGGCGCTTGGGTTTTACATGACACAAAACTGTCCAAGACTTAATTTTTTAATTAATAATTTTCGGAATAATATGATTTTCAAAGGTCTGATAATAACAAATACGACTCGGCATCATAGCGCTGTGACGTTCATGCGTTTAACTAATTGGTCTATATCCTCATTATATGGTTTAAATATAATATTTAACATATTGATTCTATTGATTATAGGCAGAAGAAAACATTTTGATAACTGATGGTGATGGTCTAATAATGCAAATATCACGGGGAGCTGATTCAGAGTTGGTGTTGCAAACAAACTACACCGTTTTGTCATGTATTGTAGAAGATCAATACGAAAACATACAGGTATGTGAACGTCTAATTATTTATATTCAACAATCCTATATATACATTTCAAAATAGTGTTGAGTGATACCTTCCGATATTTGCAAGTATCGCTATGGTATGGTATAGGCCGATTCAGGCAAAATATTGGATCTCCCCGATACCGTGTACGATACTAATACAAGTCAATGTGACACAAATATCGGAATGTATCCTCCATGTGTCACAGGGTCTGAAGGAGAGGAGAGAATCAAAAGTAAAAAATATGGCTATACTCACCACTCACAAGAACCCTTGTTGTCACCGCTGAGAGCGTCAGCCTCCCTACTTAACAATGGTGTGAGTGAAGGAGCTTCAATGACGTCGCGGTCAGGTGAGCGGTCACGTGAGCGCTCAGGTGACCGGTCACCTGAACGCAACGTCATAGAAGGTCCTTCACTCACACCATTGTTAAGTACGGAGGCAGACGCTCGCAGCGGTGACAACAAGGGTTCTTGTGAGGGGTGAGTATAGCCATATTTTTTATTTTTGATTCTTTTTTTTTTTCCGTAATATGGATCACAGGGCCTGAAGGAAATTTTCATCACCTCCAGACCCTTTGAACCATACGCACCGCACACTCCAATACCGATTTCCCATATCACAAAACCATTGGAACTACGTATCTGTATTACGATACAGCAAGTAGCGTCCAATAACCAATAATTGCATTATCGGAATTATCAACACTATTTAAAACAAAATACTGTTGGAATTTTTTTTTTATAAATCTTTTTATTTTTGTTTTTTTTTAGACTAAAAAAAAAAAAAGAAAATTATTAATCGTACCTTGACAACAACACATATATTTGGGGTATTATTGTTACTGACCAGTCACATTTTACCAAATTTACTTATTTTTCATGCCTTTTGACATGGAATTTATTATTATTATTATTATTATTATTATTAAACATTTTAATTGCGCCATTTATTCCATGGTGCATGACATGTTAAAATTTTTTTTTTTTTTTTAACGACAATATAATGTATAATATACATTCTTATTTATTAAGCGAATGTAAAATTATTTATTCAATTAAATAACATTCTATGTTAGTATACTATATATATATAAAAATTTTATTTTATTTTTTAGAGTTTATTTGAAGAGAATCAAAATGTTGCCAGTAACTCAACAAACGATGTTACTGATAGTAATTATCTTGGTGATAGACCTTCGGATGAAGGATTTGTTATCACCGATAGTAACATGATGACTCATGCTGATAGCAGTGATGAAGAGGTGTGTTTAACGGATATACTGTTATATAATAGGCGTTTTTTATTAAATTGTTGGACGAAATTAATCTATAGACTTCAAAAAAATCAGTTATGGCTGTGGAGTGTGGCTGTGGTACCATAACACATTAGACTCACCCTCGGGGCATCATAGCTACATATACATACCTGCATCACACTACATGTTGTAGCATGTATTAATATATGTTTATATTTATGACTACATATATCTAGACATACATTCAGATTACTATATGTCTATATCTAAATATATATACAGAGAGAGACACCTAGACAAAAGATATATGCAAGCTATATCGAAATGTTCAATTAACATATTTGTAAATTATTAAACTCTTCATTTGTCTTTACTTTACATTTGTCCACAGATGAAAAAAATGCTTGCTGAACTACATAGCAAATTTGGAGGGGATTGTGAAACTGAAGAGTGCTTTCCTTCCAACCCTTTGCGTATCAACAATCAAAATTATATTGAATTCAACACTGACACTGAAGAAAATAGAATTGGGAAAAATGATTGGTGTCACTGTGGAAACTGTGTTCCAATGCCAACCAATATTGAATCAATTTGTTGTCAAGAAATTCAAAATGCTGAACAATATATGTTGGATTTTAGTTGTATAACTCTACACGAGTTTTTTCACACATTCTGTGAACGCAATGAAACCGTTAGCATTGTACTAAGAACTGTGGATCAGAATTTACATCCACCTCCATCAAAGGAAATTAAAAGGTTAATCAGTTTTAAGTATTATTATTACTCCTGAACTAGCATATTATTAAATATTTTTTTTAAAAATATGCTTGTATAGTTTCATTAAAAAAGGTTACTGCATTGATTTTTATTTTTTATTTATTTTTTTTTTTTTATAATTTTGAGGGATCCTTTACTACATTGAAAACAGTAAAGTAACTACTAAAGTTATGGGCCCCGGTGCGAAATTTAAACCCCCCCCCCAACATGTCAAAAAATTTTCTTTACAAAATCAGTATCTCAAATTTACTTTTCAACACTATAGTATTATTGCACTTTTGTATCGTGTAATCTCAATGGCATAACTATTCATTACATCATCCTGCCATACATTTTTTTTTACCTGTAATTCCTGTAATTTTTAAAATAAAGTAAATTATTCTCTTCATCCGTGGCTAAATTAAAAAGCATGGGGATCAATATAAGAAGTAGAATGAAACACCATAGTCCTCCTTATAGTAAAATACACTCAACATAGTCCCCCATATAGTAATGTACACTCATCGTCCTCTATATTGTATAATACACTCCTCATCGTGCACCGTATTGCATATTACACTCCTCATACTGCTCCATATAGTGTAATCCAATGTATGGTTTTCAATATAGTATTAAACACCCATCATTATCCTCAATACAGTGGAATACACTCATTAGTCCTCCTTTTTATATTATACACTACACATAGTCCTACATAAATTAAAATACACTGCTAAGCGCTCCATATAGTGTAATATAATCATAATAGTGCTCCATATAGTATAATGCTTCGCCATCTTTATCAATGTCTGAAAATTCACCCAGATGCACCCATAGTTCATCATATAGTACTAGATTGTGGCCCGATTCTAACGCATCAGGTATTCTAGAATATGCATGTCCCTGTAGTATATGGACAATGATGATTCCATAATTCGCAGCAGACTGTGCCCGTCGCTGATTGTGGTCGAGGCAACATTTATGACATAATCGTCGCCATGGCAACCATTATGAGATCATCGTCACTGTGCCCATTGCTGATTGGTTGATGCCGCCAGGCCTCAACCAATCAGAAACTCTGGTTTTCCAGGACAGACAGACAGAAAGACAGACAGACGGAGAAACCCTTAGACAATTATATATATAGATTATATATTTACCCTACTCCTCAATTCTGTATAATACAGCCCACTTGTAGTGTAATACAGCCAGCCCACAGAGGATACTGTAGCCCTGCCGTACCATAAAATTTTATCTCTAAACAACATATTGCAGCCCTCGTCATAGTGGAATGCAGCCCCTCCATACAGGGGCATTGAGAAATACATGTTCAAATGGTGACTAGGGGGCAGGAGATAAAGAAAATAGGGGGCAAGGGGGAGACAGGCTCAAGGGTAAGATTGGTAGTCTAAGGAGCATGTCAGACAGGCATAAGGGGATAAATAGAGGTAGAGGAGGCAGGAAAGAAGGCTAAAAGTGTACTAGTGTCCAAGGGAGACTGATACAAGGTTACAAGGGAGAAAGGCACAAGGGGCACATGGGGAATAGTTTGCCAGAAACAATGAAAAGGGGACACACAGGGACTAATGGGCAAGGGAGAATGGAAGACATGGGCAAGGAACACAAGCATAAGGGGACAAGGGAGACAGGCGCAATGAGAAAAACAATGACAAGTGGGCAAGGGACACAGACACAAGGCTACACACGAAGACAAGGGATACAAACACTAGGGGACTACTAGGGACTAGTAGGAAGGGGACAAGGGCACAGTGGGACACACGGGGACTAGAGGGAAAGGGAGACAGGCCCAAGGGGACTCCGAGGGCACAGTGGATAGGGACACAATGCCTGCAAGGGGACAGAGGAATACTGGACGGAGACTTGGGAGGAGGGAAGAAGGGGGCACAGGGATTACAAGGACAGGGTTTATGGAAAACACGTTGAGAAAGGAGACAGGGGAGACTTGACAGCAGGGCAGACAAGTCACACGTGGACAAGGGGCAGGGAATGCATGGGGGGTGCAGGAGGACTCAGGGCATGGGAGATGGGGAGCTATGGGAGACCAGGGGAGGAGGAACAAGGTGTGTACGGGGGTCCATGAGGAGCACAATGACCTGAACCTAGGGACCTACTATGAAATGGGTAACGTGAGAGCAGGGAGGAAACGGGGCAGGTGTCACAGGGGGCCAGGGACGCTGGGGGCCTAGACGGCGACACACTGGCCCCAGACACACCTCACAACCGCCGTTCCCGTACACCTACATGTTTACCACCGGATCCTACACATGGCTGATACTTTGCCGCACGGCCCTCCTGTTAGTCTTTAGTCCACGTGTTCCACAGTAGCGCTGGAGCCGCCTTTTTACAGTCCCAGCAGCCAACACTGGGTTTGACAATATGGCGGGCACCATCACATGTGCAGATGCAGCACTGCCTGTGCCACGCACACAACGTGTGGGCAATGAACTTATGTCACCACGCACCGGCAGTGTCAAAGGCAGAGGGGAATGATGGCAGAGGGAGCAAGAGATTAAGTTCTCTCCTCCATAATTGATTTGAAGTGTACCGCCATAAAAGACGCCAGTATAGTTCACAGCGGCATCTACGACGGTGGGATTCGTGTGCCTGTTAATTGTTTGACCCCTTACTTGCAAGACCCGGTTGTAGCAGCGACCGCTGGCACATTGTTAGTTACGACCATGCCTCACACAACAGATATTACACACACAATATAGCACACACACTACACAATTCACACACAGACACACTTCAAATATCACACACACGCTTACTAGATATCACAAACACACTACAGATGATAGACACACACACTATAGATATGTCACACATAAACACACACACCAGCTCACTTAGTTAAATAATATAAACATTCAAAATATGATAGAAATAATATTTAAAAAAAAAATGAAAAGTTATAACGTGTTTGTTGAGTAAGGAAATTTTAATGCTAATTTTTTGTGTTAAATATTACAGAAAACTACGGAAAACAGCTTATAGAAGCTTTACAGCGTGGATCCACGGCTACTTAGGTGCCGGAAACAGACGACCCATACCATCCTGTGTTGTACATAAAGTCCGTTTTGCTTTTCCAGACGATGATGATGAATATATGGGTTTTAAGCCTAGCAATGACTATGCTGCCGAATTTATGGCTTTAGAACAGTGATTACTTTATTTATTTTGTATTACAATCATCGTTGTTTAAAAATATAGGTTGTTACATTATTTACTGAGGTTGTGTGTGAAATAAAAAAAAAATGTATATATATTTTGTGATTTTCCATGCCCCAAATTATAATTTATAACTTGGAAACTGTCTTCACCAATGCTACAATAATAATTATTCAATTATTCTAAGTAGCCTTGTTTGTATAAAAGTAATTGTTAAATATTGAGTTGTAAACATATTTTATTATTTAACATAAAATATTTATGTTCCAAAAATTGTATTTATTTTAAAGTGTTTGAAATAAATTTGTGAAAATTCAACAGAGTAATGATTATTATTATAATCAACCTTGTACCCTAAATTTATTATGATATCATTACTCAATCCATGGTTAAAAATTTCAGGTTAGCTGTGGTCTGTCCGACTTGTAGACATTAGCAGCTCATTCTCCCATGTGAGGTGCGTAATTCATTAATACTTGCGCTATTTTGTTGTTTAGGTCCCTGCTTCTTTAACTTTAATAGAAAGAACACTGTCTCTATTGTCCTAAGACATAAGTTAGTACAATAGGGAGTGCTAGCCTGTTTCTGTTTTTAGTGTCTGGTTCATGACCTTGGCTCAAATATTACTGTCTCCATCTTATACTACATGCAGGCAATTGACATAGAGTCCGAGGGCCAACGGTTCTGTTTAGTGTCCTTTAGAACTAAAACAAAAATTTGAGGCACTTTTACAATTCCTCCCTACTTCCCGTGTTCCCCAGATGAGCCTCTACCTCCTCTGTGGACCTTCCATCAAAGGTCCTTGACTATTCAAGTATTTCTAATTACCTCTCTTTACAGGGGTAGCATCCCCCTCGTGTATGCTCGGCCCCTATGTCAGTTCCAGACGTCCTTCTACTCTCCTTTCACCTCTACTCCTCTGTCTGAATGACTGACTTGTCAACAAGACCATGATATATCAAGTCTAAGTTAGATCCAATGAATCTGTTTCCTAAGCTGACCCTTCAGACCTTGATTGATATATGTATAATGCCAGTTCCTTACCTGACAGAGGTGATAGCCATTGACTCCAAGCGTGATATCACTGTTCCCGTAAGGAAAGAAAAATTCACTACAAACAACATTTAATGGTGCTGTCGAACTAGTGAGCTTACATATCAATATATAATCTATAAATAAATATATATTAACACATATATATATATATATATTTAGATATATATATATATATATATATATATATATATATATATATATATATATATTAGATATATATCTATATATATTGATCATGGAAAACTTTATTATACTTTGCATGTGCTGAAAGTATTTGGTCTTTACGTGGTCAATCATATCACATTAATTTGGTGTGTACTCTTCATGGTACTGCTGCTAATCATCGGTGGACAACGTAAGACCTGTCATACAGATAAAGATGAGTGCATGTGTGTTCAGGTCTGTTACCCATCACAGTATTGTAAATGTGAAATTGATCAAACATACGACACTTTTTAATGACAGTGTAAGGCCTAATTAATATCTTTAGAAATCACACAAGAAAAATAGTTATACCAACAAACTAGCTAATAGTGTTGTTCTCTGAGCAATGCTGTTCTGTAAAATATGCCTTACATTCCAACTAGGGTTGAGCGAAACGGGTCGAACATTTTCAAAAGTCGCCGACTTTTGGCTAAGTCGGGGTTTCATGAAACCAGATCCGACCCCTGTGCGGGGTCGGCCATGCGGTACGCGACTTTCGCGCCAAAGTCGCGTTTCAATGACGCGAAAAGTGCCATTTCTCAGCCAATGAAGGTAAACGCAGAGTGTGGGCAGCGTGATGACATAGGTCCTGGTCCCCACCATCTTAGAGAAGGGCATTGCAGTGATTGGCTTGCTGTCTGCGACGTCACAGGGGCTATAAAGAGGCGTTCCCGCCGACCGCCATCTTACTGCTGCTGATCTGAGCTTAGGGAGAGGTTGCTGCCGCTTTGTCAGAAGCAGGGATAGCGTTAGGCAGGGTCCATTAACCACAAAACCGCTTGTGCTGCAGCGATTTGCACTGTCCAACACCACCCTCGGTGTGCAGGGACAGTGGAAGTTTTTTTTTTTTTTTTTTTCCCCTCAGCGCTGTAGCTCATTGGGCTGCCCTAGAAGGCTCCCTGATAGCTGCATTGCTGTGTGTACGCCGCTGTGCAAACCAACTGCTTTTTTCAAAGCACAAATCCTCTTGTTCCTTCCTTTCTGCACAGCTATCTTTTTTGTTTGTCCACACTTTTTATTTCATTTGTGCATCAGTCCACTCCTTATTGCTGCCTGCCATACCTGGCTGAGATTACTGCAGGCAGGGAGATAGTAGCTGCCTGCCATACCTGGCTGAGATTACTGCAGGCAGGGAGATAGTAATTGTAGGACATTCCCTGTTTTTTTTTTTTTTTTTTTTTTTGGTGGGAGATTAAGATTGGCAATTTGGCATTTCTGCTAGAGTGCCATCCCTGTGTGTGCCATCTCTCTCACATAGTGGGCCATAGAAAGCCTTTTCATTTTTCTGTATTTTTTTTTGTGGGGTGTATAAATTCTCCCTGATAAAAATACAGTGGGAGATTAATATTGGCCTTTGGGCTTGTGTGCCAGTCCTGAGTGTGCCATCTCTCTCACAAATAGTGGGCCATAGAAAGCCTATTTTATTTTTTTTTGGGTTTTATAAATTCTCCCTGAAAAAAAGGGAGATTAATATTGGCCTCTGGGCTTGTGTGCCAGTCCTGAGCGTGCCATCTGTGCCAGCCCTGAGCGTGCCATCTCTCTCACAAATAGTGGGCCATAGAAAGCCTATTTATTTTTTTTTTTGGTTTTATAAATTCTCCCTGAAAAAAAGGGAGATTAATATTGGCCTCTGGGCTTGTGTGCCAGTCCTGAGCGTGCCATCTGTGCCAGCCCTGAGCGTGCCATCTCTCTCACAAATAGTGGGCCATAGAAAGCCTATTTAATTTTTTTTTTTGTTTTATAAATTTTCCCTGAAAAAAGGGAGATTAATATTGGCCTCTGGGCTTGTGTGCCAGTTGTGAGCGTGCCATCTGTGCCAGTCCTGAGCGTGCCATCTCTCTCACAAATAGTGGGCCATAGAAAGCCTATTTAATTTTTTTTTTGGTTTTATAAATTTTCCCTGAAAAAAGGGAGATTAATATTGGCCTCTGGGCTTGTGTGCCAGTTGTGAGCGTGCCATCTGTGCCAGTCCTGAGCGTGCCATCTCTCTCACAAATAGTGGGCCATAGAAAGCCTATTTAAATATTTTTTTGGTTTTATAAATTCTCCCAGAAAAAAAGGGAGATTAATATTGGCCTCTGGGCTTCTGTGCCAGTCCTGAGCGTGCCATCTGTGCCAGTCCTGAGCGTCCCATCTCTCTCACAAATAGTGGGCCATAGAAAGCCTATTTTTTTTTTTTTTTGGGTTTTAGAAATTCTCCCTGGAAAAAAAAAGGGAGATTAATATTGCCCTTTGGGCTTGTGTGCCAGTACTAAGCGTTCCATCTCTCTCTCTCTCTCAGTCAGTGGGCCATAGAACGCCTATTTTTGGTTTTATTTGTTTTCTAAATTCTCCCTGAAAAAATCATTTTATTTTATTTGGTTTCTAAATTCTTCCTGATAAAATCATATTTTTTTTATTATTTTTTTTTCTAAAGTCTCCCTGAAAAAAAAAAAAAAAAACAGTGGGAGATTAATATTGGCCTTTCTGCTTGTGTGCCAGTCTTGACTCCTGGGTGCGTCATCTCTCAGTCAGTGGGCCATAGAACGCCTATTTTTGGTTTTATTTGTTTTCTAAATTCTCCCTGAAAAAATCATTTTATTTTATTTGGTTTCTAAATTCTTCCTGATAAAATCATATTTTTTTTATTATTTTTTTTTCTAAAGTCTCCCTGAAAAAAAAAAAAAAAAAACAAACAAAAAAAACAGTGGGAGATTAATATTGGCCTTTCTGCTTGTGTGCCAGTCTTGACTCCTGGGTGTGCCATCTCTCTCTCTCTCTCTCTCTCTCTCTCTCTCTCTCCAATTGTGGTCCATAGAAAGCCTATATTTTTTTTCCTTGATTTGGGTTCTAAAATCTACCAGAGAAAATAACTACATCAATCATTGGTAGAAAAATATTGGCCTCTGGGTTTGTGTGCCACTCCTGACTCCTGTGTGCGTCATCTCTCAGTCAGTGGGCCATAGAACGCCTATTTTTGTTTTTATTTGTTTTATAAATTCTCCCTGAAAAAATCATTTTATTTTATTTGGTTTCTAAATTCTTCCTGATAAAATCATATTTTTTTTATTATTTTTTTTTCTAAAGTCTCCCTGAAAAAAAAAAAAAAAAAACAAACAAAAAAAACAGTGGGAGATTAATATTGGCCTTTCTGCTTGTGTGCCAGTCTTGACTCCTGGGTGTGCCATCTCTCTCTCTCTCTCTCTCTCCAATTGTGGTCCATAGAAAGCCTATATTTTTTTTCCTTGATTTGGGTTCCAAAATCTACCAGAGAAAATAACTACATCAATCATTGGTAGAAAAATATTGGCCTCTGGGCTTGTGTGCCACTCCTGACTCCTGTGTGCGTCATCTCTCAGTCAGTGGGCCATAGAACGCCTATTTTTGTTTTTATTTGTTTTATAAATTCTCCCTGAAAAAATCATTTTATTTTATTTGGTTTCTAAATTCTTCCTGATAAAATCATATTTTTTTTATTATTTTTTTTTCTAAAGTCTCCCTGAAAAAAAAAAAAAACAAAAAAAAAAAACAAAACCCCAAAAAAAATGGGAGATTAATATTGGCCTTTCTGCTTGTGTGCCAGTCTTGACTCCTGGGTGTGCCATCTCTCTCTCTCTCTCTCTCTCTCTCCAATTGTGGTCCATAGAAAGCCTACATTTTTTTTCCTTGATTTGGGTTCCAAAATCTACCAGAGAAAATAACTCCATCAATCATTGGTAGAAAAATATTGGCCTCTGGGCTTGTGTGCCACTCCTGATTCCTGTGTGCGTCATCTCTCACTCAGTGGCCCATAGAAAGCATATAGTTTGTTACATTTGTTTTCTAAATTCTCCCTGCAAAAATCTATTTTTTTTTTTTTGGGGGGTTTCTAAAGTGTTCCTGAAAAAAATAAAAATAAAAAAAAAATAATAGTGTGACATTAATATTAACATTTGTGCTTCAGTGACAGTCCTGCGTGTGGGGCATCTCTCTAATTTGCAGCCACCAAAAAAAGAGTGTGTAACATTGGGCCTGATTTTCGCTGTGGTCTCACCAACCTGTAAAGGGGTAGCTAAATCATACTGAAGTTATAGCTCACCGTGTAAGTTGTGTGACTGCAACAAATAACGTTAGTTTGGTTACGTTTTTAAAACAATGAGGAAGTCTAGTGGAAGAGGTCGTGGCCGGGGGCGTTCATTGTCAGCTGGTAATGAGGGTAGTGGTAGTGGTGGAGCATCAGGTGGTCGTGGGGAAAAAAATATTGCACCTAAGTCTGGAGCTGTGGAGCCAGGTTCGTCGTCCGGCTACACAAGGCCTCGAACGCTCCCTTTTCTGGGATTAGGAAAACCGCTTTTAAAGCCGGAGCAGCAAGAGCAAGTTTTGGCTTATCTTGCTGACTCAGCCTCTAGCTCTTTTGCCTCATCTCGTGAAACTGGTAAAAGTAAAAGCAGCGCGTCGTTAGTGGATGTTCACGGTCAGGGACAAGTCACTTCCTTGTCCTCTTCAGCAAAAACAACAACAGAGAAGAATGCAGCAGGCGACACAACGGGTTACTCCATGGAGCTCTTTACACATACCGTCCCTGGCTTAGAAAGTGAAGCAGTTAACAGTCCATGCCCATTACAAATTGAATCTGACATGGAGTGCACTGACGCACAGCCACAGCCAGACTACTATGCTGGTCCTTTGACTCAGACCACAACATTGCCCTCGCAGGGTGCTGATCAAGAATCAGACCCTGATGAGACTATGTTGCCCCATCACGAATGCTATACCACCGAACGACACGGTGACACAGACGAAGTTGCGCAGGAGGTACAAGAAGAGTTATTAGATGACCCAGTTCTTGACCCCGATTGGCAGCCATTGGGGGAACAGGGTGCAGGCGGCAGCAGTTCTGAAGCAGAGGAGGAGGAGGGGCCGCAGCAGGCATCAACATCGCCACAGGTTCCATCTGCCGGGCCCGTATCTTGCCCAAAACGCGTGGCAAAGCCAAAACCTGGTGGAGGACAGCGTGGCCATCCGGTTAAAGCTCAGTCTGCAATGCCTGAAAAGGTATCCGATGCTAGAAAGAGTGCAGTCTGGCATTTTTTTAAACAACATCCAATTGATCAGCGCAAAGTCATCTGTCAAAAATGTTCTACTTCCTTAAGCAGAGGTCAGAATCTGAAAAGTCTCAATACTAGTTGCATGCATAGACATTTAACCACCATGCATTTGAAAGCTTGGACTAACTACCAAACGTCCCTTAAGGTTGTTGCACCCTCGGCCAATGAAGCTAGTCATCAACGCAACATCCCTTCCGGCAGTGTAGGACCACCATTTAGCGCACCACCTGCTGTATCTGTGCAGGTATCTTTGCCAGGCCAAAGCAGTCAGGGTCAGGGAATCACCAGTTTCGTAGTAGGAAACACTGCATCTAGGGCACCGGCGGCAACAATACCATCTCCCACCGTCTCTCAGTCTGCCATGTCCACCGGCACCCCCGCTAGTTCCACGATCTCCAGCTCTCCAGTCCAGCTCACCCTACATGAGACTATGGTTAGAAAAAGGAAATACTTAGCCTCGCATCCGCGTACACAGGGTTTGAACGCCCACATAGCTAGACTAATCTCGTTAGAGATGATGCCCTACCGGTTAGTTGAAAGCGAAGCTTTCAAAGACCTGATGGACTACGCTGTACCACGCTACGAGCTACCCAGTCGACACTTTTTTTCCAGAAAAGCCATCCCAGCCCTCCACCAGCATGTTAAAGAGCGCATCGTCCATGCACTCAGGCAATCTGTGAGCACAAAGGTGCACCTGACAACAGATGCATGGACCAGTAGGCATGGCCAGGGACGTTACGTGTCCATCACGGCACACTGGGTAAATGTGGTGGATTCAGGGTCCACAGGGGACAGCAAGTTTGGGACAGTTCTGCCTAGCCCACGGTCTAGTAAACAGTTGTCTGTAGCCGTTCGCACCCCCTCCTCCTCCTCCTCCTCCTCGTCCTCCTGCAGAAGCAAGAGCTCGTCCACAGACCGCAGTCGCACAAACACTCCATCCGCACCTGCCACTGTTGCACACCAGGTCTCCCATTATGGGGCAGCTACTGGCATACGTCAGCAGGCTGTATTGGCTATGAAGTGTTTGGGCGACAATAGACACACCGCGGAAGTTCTGTCCGAGTTCTTGCAGCAAGAAACGCAGTCGTGGCTGGGCACTGTAGATCTTGAGGCAGGCAAGGTAGTGAGTGATAACGGAAGGAATTTCATGGCTGCCATCTCCCTTTCCCAACTGAAACACATTCCTTGGCTGGCTCACACCTTAAACCTGGTGGTGCAGTGCTTCCTGAAAAGTTATCCGGGGTTATCCGACCTGCTCCTCAAAGTGCGTGGACTTTGCGCACATATCCGCCGTTCGCCTGTACACTCCAGCCGTATGCAGACCTATCAGCGTTCTTTGAACCTTCCCCAGCATCGCCTAATCATAGACGTTGCAACAAGGTGGAACTCAACACTGCACATGCTTCAGAGACTGTGCGAACAGAGGCGGGCTGTTATGTTTTTGTGGGAGGATACACATACACGGGCAGGCAGTAGGATGGCAGACATGGAGTTGTCAGGTGTGCAGTGGTCGAAGATTCAAGACATGTGTCAAGTCCTTCAGTGTTTTGAGGAATGCACACGGCTGGTTAGTGCAGACAACGCCATAATAAGCATGAGCATCCCCCTAATGCGTCTGCTGATGCAAAGTTTGACGCACATAAAGGATCAGGCGTCTGCACCAGAGGAAGAGGAAAGCCTTGATGACAGTCAGCGATTGTCTGGTCAGGGCAGTGTACATGACGAGGTACCGGGCGAAGAGGAGGTGGAGGATGAGGAGGATGATGGGGATGAGTATATTTTTAATGAGGAAGCTTTCCCGGGGGCACGGGAAATTGGTGGCGTGGCAAGGCCGGGTTCTGGTTTTTTGAGGGACACAAGTGACGTAGATTTGCCTGCAACTGCCCCTCAACCAAGCACAACCGCAGATTTGACAACGGGAACTTTGGCCCACATGGCGGATTATGCCTTGCGTATCCTCAAAAGGGACACACGCATTACAAAAATGATGAACGATGACGATTACTGGTTGGCCTGCCTCCTTGATCCTCGCTATAAAGGCAAATTGCAAAATATTATGCCACATGAGAACTTGGAACTAATATTAGCAACAAAACAATCAACTCTTGTTGACCGTTTGCTTCTGGCATTCCCTGCACACAGCGCCCGTGATCGTTCTCACACGAGCTCCAGGGGCCAGCAGACCAGAGGTGTTAGAGGGGCAGAAATCAGAAGTGGCGTTGGCCAGAGGGGTTTTCTGACCAGGTTGTGGAGTGATTTTTCTATGACCGCAGACAGGACAGGTACTGCAGCATCAATTCAAAGTGACAGGAGACAACATTTGTCCAGTATGGTTACAAACTATTTTTCATCCCTTATCGACGTTCTCCCTCAACCGTCATTCCCATTTGATTACTGGGCATCCAAATTAGACACCTGGCCAGAATTGGCAGAATATGCATTGCAGGAGCTTGCTTGCCCGGCAGCTAGTGTCCTATCAGAAAGAGTATTCAGTGCTGCAGGTTCAATACTAACAGAAAAAAGGACTCGTCTGGCTACCCAAAATGTAGATGATCTAACCTTCATTAAAATGAACCACAACTGGATTTCAAAATCTTTTGCCCCACCCTGCCCGGCTGACACCTAGCTTTCCTATGAAAAGGTCTTGCCTGTGGACTATTCTGAATGACTTTTCCAATCTCGTAATTTTCTTCACCTGATTGTCCAGCATACGACATGTTTCCACCTCACGAAATGGCCAAACTCCCCACACGGGGCCGTGCTATCGCCACTTTGCGCTTGGACCCTTGAGAGTGCTGTTTGTCTGAAGAGGTGGGTGTGGCCGCTTTTGGTCGACGGCACTGCCACTGGGTCCCTCATAGTACAATAAAGTGTCTCTGGCGGTGGTGGTGCGCACCCAACGTCAGACACACCGTTGTAATATGAGGGGCCCTGTGCCTGTACCGCCGGCCACAAGACAGTTCCCCCCCCAGCTCAAACAGTGCTCTACCACTAGCAAAATTATCTCTCACAGCTTCACCAATGTGTAGTCTAGGCGCTGACATCCTTCAATGCCTGGCACTGACAATACCATTGTTTTGACATTTTTGTTATGTTAGGCCTTCGAAGCCTGTCTGCGGTCACTCCTTCCACTAGACTTCCACAGACCAGACCACTGCTGCCCGTGTACCCCTGGAACCAATTTAAAAGTGCCTACAGCCAGCCCAAGTTTGTTATGTTAGGCCTTGGAAGCCTGTCTGCGGTCACTCCTTCCACTAGACTTCCACTGACCAGACCACTGCTGCCCGTGTACCCCTGGAACCAATTTAAAAGTGCCTACAGCCAGCCCAAGTTTGTTATGTTAGGCCTTCGAAGCCTGTCTGCGGTCACTCCTTCCACTAGACTTCCACTGACCAGACCACTGCTGCCCGTGTACCCCTGGAACCAATTTAAAAGTGCCTACAGCCAGCCCAAGTTTGTTATGTTAGGCCTTGGAAGCCTGTCTGCGGTCACTCCTTCCACTAGACTTCCACTGACCAGACCACTGCTGCCCGTGTACCCCTGGAACCAATTTAAAAGTGCCTACAGCCAGCCCAAGTTTGTTATGTTAGGCCTTCGAAGCCTGTCTGCGGTCACTCCTTCCACTAGACTTCCACAGACCAGACCACTGCTGCCCGTGTACCCCTGGAACCAATTTAAAAGTGCCTACAGCCAGCCCAAGTTTGTTATGTTAGGCCTTGGAAGCCTGTCTGCGGTCACTCCTTCCACTAGACTTCCACTGACCAGACCACTGCTGCCCGTGTACCCCTGGAACCAATTTAAAAGTGCCTACAGCCAGCCCAAGTTTGTTATGTTAGGCCTTCGAAGCCTGTCTGCGGTCACTCCTTCCACTAGACTTCCACAGACCAGACCACTGCTGCCCGTGTACCCCTGGAACCAATTTAAAAGTGCCTACAGCCAGCCCAAGTTTGTTATGTTAGGCCTTGGAAGCCTGTCTGCGGTCACTCCTTCCACTAGACTTCCACTGACCAGACCACTGCTGCCCGTGTACCCCTGGAACCAATTTAAAAGTGCCTACAGCCAGCCCAAGTTTGTTATGTTAGGCCTTGGAAGCCTGTCTGCGGTCACTCCTTCCACTAGACTTCCACTGACCAGACCACTGCTGCCCGTGTACCCCTGGAACCAATTTAAAAGTGCCTACAGCCAGCCCAAGTTTGTTATGTTAGGCCTTCGAAGCCTGTCTGCGGTCACTCCTTCCACTAGACTTCCACAGACCAGACCACTGCTGCCCGTGTACCCCTGGAACCAATTTAAAAGTGCCTACAGCCAGCCCAAGTTTGTTATGTTAGGCCTTGGAAGCCTGTCTGCGGTCACTCCTTCCACTAGACTTCCACTGACCAGACCACTGCTGCCCGTGTACCCCTGGAACCAATTTAAAAGTGCCTACAGCCAGCCCAAGTTTGTTATGTTAGGCCTTGGAAGCCTGTCTGCGGTCACTCCTTCCACTAGACTTCCACTGACCAGACCACTGCTGCCCGTGTACCCCTGGAACCAATTTAAAAGTGCCTACAGCCAGCCCAAGTTTGTTATGTTAGGCCTTCGAAGCCTGTCTGCGGTCACTCCTTCCACTAGACTTCCACAGACCAGACCACTGCTGCCCGTGTACCCCTGGAACCAATTTAAAAGTGCCTACAGCCAGCCCAAGTTTGTTATGTTAGGCCTTGGAAGCCTGTCTGCGGTCACTCCTTCCACTAGACTTCCACTGACCAGACCACTGCTGCCCGTGTACCCCTGGAACCAATTTAAAAGTGCCTACAGCCAGCCCAAGTTTGTTATGTTAGGCCTTGGAAGCCTGTCTGCGGTCACTCCTTCCACTAGACTTCCACTGACCATACACTGCTGCCCATGTACCCCTGGAACAAATTTAAAAGTGCCTACAGCCAGCCCAAGTTTGTTATGTTAGGCCTTCGAAGCCTGTCTGCGTCCCGTTCTTTCAACTACAACTACACTGACCAGGCCACTGATGGCCGTGTTCCCCTGGAACCAATTTTAACTTGCCTACAGCCAGCCCAATGTTAGGCCTTTGATGCCTGTCTGCCGTCACTCCTTCCACTAGGCCTCCACTGACCTGTCTATTGCTGCCCGTGTACCCCTTGAACCAACATCATTAAATATAAAAAAAATTAATTTGATTATAAAAAATAAGATCGTGTTGAGATCTCAAATGCAGACATTTTAACAATCAAAACAAACACACAACAAATATCTGGAACTGTACTACAAAGGTCCAACAGCTACAATTTCTTTCTCCTGCAAGAAGTTAACTGAAAGTTTTTTGGAGTTGTTAACACAGATATGGCATCCACCGAGTGTTGTCCTGTCGCGTCTCCTTTAAATTATTTCCAATAAGATGTTAAACTATTAATTTAATAAAATCAATAATTAAAAAAATAATTGAGTAAGTCAAAAGCACATTGCAAATAAACATTAATTACAAATCAAGAAGCATGGCGCGTCCGAGGGTGAGTAGATACCGAATAAGAATATAATCACCCTCGGACGCGCAATGCTTATTTACAACAGCCTTCCTTCCTAAGAATCAGCCCTTTCGTGGTGTAGAGAGAGGTTGTGTTACACTCCAAGGTGTTCCCCGGGTTGCCTTTCATGATCTTCGATCTTCCGGCTCTCGTTTAGTAGTTGGTGGAAAAGTACACAGCATTAGGCCTACAAAATGGGTATGGGGTGGAGAGAGATGGTGTGTTACACTCCAAGGTGTTCCCCAGGTTGCCTTTCCTGAGCTTCGATCTTCATGCTCTCGTTTAGTAGGTGTCGGAAAGTAGGCTGCATTAGGCCTAAAAAATGGGGAATGGGGTGGAGAGAGATGGTGTGTTACACTCCAAGGTGTTCCCCAGGTTTCCTTGCCATTGCTTCGGTCTTCCGACTCTCGTTTAGTAGTTGTAGAAAAGTACACTGCATTAGGCCTAAAAAATGGGTATGGGGTGGAGAGAGATGGTGTGTTACACTCCAAGGTGTTCCCCAGGTTGCCTTTCCTGAGCTTCGATCTTCATGCTCTCGTTTAGTAGGTGTCGGAAAGTAGGCTGCATTAGGCCTACAAATTGGGTATGGGGTGGAGAGAGATGGTGTGTTACACTCCAAGGTGTTCCCCAGGTTTCCTTGCCATTGCTTCGGTCTTCCGACTCTCGTTTAGTAGTTGTAGAAAAGTACACAGCATTAGGCCTACAAAATGGGTATGGGGTGGAGAGAGATGGTGTGTTACACTCCAAGGTGTTCCCCAGGTTGCCTTTCCTGAGCTTCTATCTTCAGGCTCTCATTAAATTGTGGTTAAATGGAACAACTGCATTTGGCGTACTAGTTGGTTTGGGGCCTACTATCGGTGTCTGCCACTCCTTGCTGTTCTCCTCCACTGAACAAAGCTGTGCCGCCTGTTTACTACGGTTGCCAATTTTGAACTGCATTTCGACTACTTACTGATTTGGCCCTACTCTCTGTGTCAGCCTCTCATTCCAGTTGTCCTCCACTGCAATGCCCCCTGGTTATTCCTGTGTTACCAATTTTGAACTGCATTTAGCCCACTTTCTTCTTTGGGCCTATATCTGTGTTTCCACTTCATCGTGCCCATTGCCCAGCCAGTGATAGATGAGTCTGCTGGTACATTGACCCATAACGCAACATTCCCCGTGCACGCTACACAACAACATTGTGACCCTGCTGAAAGTCAGGTTGCTCTTCCCGCATACCATACCACCTTACACGGGGACAAAGAGGAAGGTGCAGATGAAAGTGCAGGTTCCTTCATCAGGTGGGGGGAGGAATACTAGTTGGCGACGTCACTGGCACAGGGCCTCTCATAGTACGCAAAAGTGTTGCTGCCGGTGGGAGGCGCCCCCGCCGTGCAAACACACCGCTGTACTTTGAGGGGCCCTGTGCCAGTGCCAATGCCAACGAGTGGGCCCCCCCTGCTTGCTCAGGTTCACAGCACTTGCAAAGTTGAAATACTTACCTCTCCCTGCTCCACTGCCGTGACGTGGTCCAGATTTCCTGGGCCCACTAATTACTTGAACCAGCCCTACCCCCCACAACTTTAGCCAAATGACCCCCAATTTCAAATGCCTTCCAATTATTATAAGGTAAATTACGCTTGACAAGCTTCATTAAGAAGAATGGATGGTTTTGACATTAAAATGGGCACTCTAGGTGTTTTCCTGGCCCCCACTCACTGCCGACTATGCTGCCCCATTGACTTGCATTGGGTTTCGTGTTTCGGTCGATCCCGACTTTACGTCATAATCGGCCGATTTCACTCGACCCGACTTTGGACATAGTCGGGTTTCGCAAAACCCGGCTCGACTCTAAAAAGGTCAAGGTCGCTCAACTCTAATTCCAACAATAACAACAGAGTATTCTATGAACAATCAATGCAATATACTTTGAAAATGGTCTATAAACTACGTGGACATGCATATTCTATAATACCCAATGTGTCATGAAGGATTACAAATACATTTTAGAGTATAGTCACAAAGGGACGATCACGATTCAGCACTGTACGATTGTTGTTGCAGAACGTGTCCAGCGACTGGCAATTTGATACTATGGTGACCTATTCCTTTTCAAATTGCAAGGCTCCTGTGCAGGCTTAGTTACAGGTTGGTTAATAGAGGGTCACATCAACTGCGCAATGTTGTTATTTGCTCCGACCTCAACAGGACAAATAAAATAAGTTTGCACCCAAGACTCAGAAGGAAAACAAGAATAGGATGTCATCATATCAAAATGTGATGCATTTGAACGAGACCAACATCGGAATGCAACACATCGTGACCAAAAATGATTCAGTATTATATAACCTCTGTTTGACAACATATCGTTGGCTTATCTACAGCCTAACAGAATGCAGTAGATAACCCCATTATGCCGTTGACTAAAGGTACCGTCACACTAAACGACGCTGCAGCGATCCAGACAACGATGTCGATCGCTGCAGCGTCGCTGTTTGGTCGCTGGAGAGCGGTCACACAGACCGCTCTCCAGCGACCAACGTTGCCGGTAACCAGGGTAAACATCGTGTCACTAAGCGCGGCCCTGTGCTTAGTAACCCGATGTTTACCCTGGTTACCAGCGAAGACCTCGCTGCATCGACGTCACACACGCAGATTCAGCGATGTCAGCGGGTGACCCAGCAACGAAATAAAGTTCTGGGCTTCTAGCTCCGACCAACGATGGCACAGCAGGATTCAGATCGCTGCTGCGTGTCAAACACAACGATATCACTATCCAGGACGCTGCAACGTCACGGATCGCTAGCAATATCGTTTAATTTGAATTGATCCTTTAAGTTACATTACTATATTGTGTTTTAGTATTCCCTTTAATGTAATTGACCTGCTTGTACACTTTTCAATTTTTATAGTTTTAAGATATACTCCCTTGTAATTTTTAAAAAAAAAATTAAACACAAAAGTTTTTTGGTGATTTATTCATAGTAAAAAATTACAGATATTTAAGCCTTGTTTTTATTAAACAAATTAATATGATCATACAAATCAAAGTAAATTTTATACAATTTAGAACATATGATATTTTAAACACTAAAATCAAATAAATTATACACATGTGATTTTACCATTAAACTTCCTGAAATTGAACCTATCAACACAAAATTGGCAGGTGAGGTAAGCCCACCGGCATCAGGGGCTTATGTACAGCATTATGTAATGAATTCTGTATTGCAGTACATAAGCCCCCAATGTTACCTTATAGAGGATAAAAATAAGTTAGATTAAAACCACCCAATGGGCGTTCCCGCTGTTGGTCCAGGGCGGGCGCCTCACATCTTAATCAGATTACGTCCTCTTCTTGTATTCAAGCTACAGATCCGGCGCAGGAGTACTTTCTCTACCCTGTTGAGGGCAGAGTAAAGTACTGCCGTGCACAGGCGCCGGGCCTCTCTGACATTTCCCAGTGCCTGCGTACTGCAGTACTTTGGTATGCCCTCAACAGTGTTCACAAAGTACTCCTGCGCCGGAGCCACACCATGAACACCATAAAAGGACGTCACCGGAGGAAGAAGGGAGGCACCTGACCGTACCAACATCGGGTACGTCCTTTTGGTTGAGTTTAATGTATTGTCTTTTTCTCTAAGGTTACATCGGGGGCTTATCTACTGCATTATAGAATGCTGTACAGAAGCCCCTGATGCCGGTGGGCTTACCTCACCCACGATAATTTTGGGTGACAGGTTCCCTTTAATACTGTATTGTCCTCTTCTTGTGTTTCTGCTGTGGCTCTGGTGCTGGCGTACTTTGAACACACTCGAAAGCTTATTATAAATTAATGATGCGCCCAGGAGACGTGAAAGGTAAGAGGCGCACAGCGCCTGCGCACTGCATTAATTAGCTCTGCCCGCAATACGGCACACAAAATACGCCAGGGCCCTAGCCGTCACAGCAAGACAAGAAGAGGATGTCATCCTATTTTGTTTGGAGGAAACAGAGCATAACAAAACGCACATTGTACAGTTCCACTGCTGGAACGCCCATTGGTTAGTATAACATAAAAATTTGTTTTTTGCATTTTTCAGGTAATAACGTTGGCTTATGTACATCCGTAGCCAAATTCAATAGATAAACCCCTAATGCAGGTGGAATTAAATAATAAAATGTTGTTTGTGGTTGACATCTTCACTTGTAATATAACGGTAACTTTTTGGTGGAATAATAAAAACAGTATTCATGTAGTTTATACATGTTCACTATAAATCAGTCTTTGTAATAGTTATCTTCAAAAAATGTTAACATTTATTATTTTACTACTTGTTTAGTGTTTTTTCATGTCAATTTAGTTTCGTTAGCATAAATTTCGGATAATCTAAATATTTTTAAATCGGAAAATTCTTTTTTTTTTTAAATCTTCTTTTTTTGGACGCTCTTTGTTGCTGACATTGGGGGGCATACAAGGAGTTCTGGAGATCCATGGAGAAGATATCTCTCCTTTTGCAATTCTCAGAACATTTACAGAGAGTTCCTCTAAATATTCCACCGATACTTTATCAAAAACATCACGTACAATCCATCTACTTCTTCCTTTCGGAAACACAATTTTTGTCCGTTTGGTGCCCACAGCTTCAGTATTTTTTTTGGCAACCTTTACTGTTGCAATTTGTCTCCCAACATTATAATTGTGTGTTAGAGCAGCGAGTTTTGTCCGTGCTTCCATTGAGTCAATCCCAAAATGGATGCGTTTGGGTCGGTATTTCAAAACCAGGCTATGGAAATTTTCCAAAGATCCTGTGTGACAATTGTGCACTAAGTGTGGCAAATCTTGCAACAATTGTCGGCTTGTCACAATGTTCTTAATATTTATGTAAGGTGGTGTCTCTTTCTTTAGCCACAGAATTTCACCATCCTCTGCATCTTCTACCAGTGGTCCATGACTGCATTGGTGGTACATGTTGCAGCCTTCCCACTCATGTATGTTTGTTATGTGCTGCAGGCACGACAA
The DNA here is from genome assembly GCF_032444005.1 of Ranitomeya imitator. NCBI lineage: Eukaryota > Metazoa > Chordata > Amphibia > Anura > Dendrobatidae > Ranitomeya > Ranitomeya imitator. The sequence goes on from NC_091287.1 coordinate 437,547,110, forward strand.
CCATTTTTCCTGTAACAACTCAACATTGTCATTACAGGTTTTAATAGACCACCAGAGATGTAATGCAATTTTGTCTATCCAAGGAATTATCTCCTTGCTTAGCTTAGATTGACTTGCAGCTTTTAGTTTTTTCTTTACCGATTTAGCATAATGCCACACATCAAATTGATGATTGATTTGAGAATAGTCTTTACGCATTTTGCTTCTTATGCTCACGTGTCTATCAGAAGCAAAAATTTTGACTTTAAATCCTGAATTGAGTAGGCGATCCATACAAATTTTGAAGCCATAATTTTCCATAGCAACAGACGATGTGCATTGAGTTTGTTGCACAACCTCAAAGTCTATTATTTTCTCAGATATGGTGTCCATGACGGTATAGACACAGTATTTAGCACTGTGACCAGGACTGTCACATTGTCCGTCACCGGAAACTATGATGTTTTTTTGAATTATTTCCTTTGTAACATTTTCTTGTTCTGTTTTCCAAGCAATGTCAATAGCAGGGAATAAAAATTTGCTTTGGTACCTGTAGAAAGTTTTTTCGCTTATTGACAACACTCCTAAAATGTTTAAAAGTTCCTGAACTTTTTGAAAATTCAGTCCGCTGAATAGAATGGCGGAAGCCAGCAATATGTTTCCAGCTGCAAAATTTCCAATTTTTGGCTGTGATTCAAAAATATGACTTTGGTGACCCAGTCGGCATGTGCCAATAACTTTCATGTAACTACCCTCAACTATTTTTCTGACACTTACTATTATATGTTTGCATCCGTTAACTTCTTGACATTTCACTTTTTTAAATAAATTATCTAAGCAGGATTCGAAAACAATTAGTTTCCTTTCAGTCACAGTTTCATTTATGGTTTTAACACACTCCTCACCTTGGATCGGTAATTGATCTTGAAAGCTTAGAGATGCAAAACCAAATAGATCTGATTCTACAGCACTTTGCAAATCTGGAATATATTCTGAATCTTCTCTAATAGTATTTTTCGGATTTTCATCACTAGAAATGTCAGCACTATAAGGTAGAGGTGATAGTGTTCTTATCCCTTGTAAAAATTGCTTTTCTAACATCAATGATTTCTTTACATTTGAATTTTCCACCTGATGTCTTTTCTTTAATGGGGATTGTAACTCTGTCTCAAAATTTGGCGTGGAAAATAATGGTTGTTCTTCCCCCTTTCCAGAAGTTTCTACATCAGCTATTACTTCATCAACATTATTTCCTTCACATCCCAATACTTGATTGTAGAATACTGAAGAATTTTCCAGTGTGAAGTCTGTCTGTGTGGCAATACTACAGGACTGTTTTTCTGATGCATCCGAACATTCTATGTTAAAACTACGGGTATCAGTTGAAACAGAGCTGCTACTTTCTGCTGTTTGCCGTTGCCTTTTTCTACGACTACGTTTACCGATAGTCAAATTTTCTTGAATAACAAATTGTACCTCTTCTAAAGGAGGGAAGATGGATGGTAGAGCATTTGGACGCAATGTTCGTCCACTAACATTGTGAATGTAGCAATCAGATGTGAAGTGTTTAGAACATAAACGATATTTGTCGTTCTTGTTTCCATCCAATATATTCTGTGATAATAGATCAACATTGGAAAACACTTGACCAGTTTGGAGAAGCCATTGCGTAATTGCCTTAACATCCTTTGGAAATGGGTGTAAAATTATATCACGGCTCTGACCCTGTCTACCAGTCCCACTACCGCACTCATTAACGATGCAGTTTGGCATTGTGTCTTTCACATTTGTCCTTCAAATAAAAATAAAAAATAAAAATTTTTAGTATTTAATACAAAATAAAACACAACACATTTCTCGATCACAACTTTAAAGTTTACATCAAAATAGATTTATATATAGATAGTTAACAGATAGGTTGATAATGATATAAGTAATGTAATGACAAATAATTGAGAGATAGCTGATAGATACATAGATAAAGTATAGAGTTATGTAGTCGGTGCAGTATTTTTATTAATCCTGTATTTCTAAGGATTACATTTATTAGTAATCACCAACTATATTCCTAATCACACTAAAAACATTTGCTATGGTGTATTACACCTCTCTCACAACACTCCACACAACTACAAATTTGTTTGTTGATTATTCTTGCACTTGAATGTCAAATGCAACGTAACTTCAATAACGATAAAATCTAATGCTAATATTTACATTTTTTAGGTCAACACCGTCAGCCTATACTCACCCTTCAGCCTGCATCTTGTTGACATTACCATGCTACAAGGACTAATTGACAGACCAAATATTCATTTTCTCATTCCCCCTCTCCACCTACAAAATTACACACCTTGTCCGTCTGTGTTCCTCAAGTCTTGTTTCTAGGACACCTACTCTTCTCCACCAACTTCTTTTGCCTTGGAGAGCTTATATGATCCAACGGTATACAAAATTAAATCTAAAACGAAAATCCAAAAGATTAAGCTATTGACGATTAATTTTTTTTTTTTTAAATTACATGATCTATAGTGTATGCCCCGTATGCTGCTGCAAAAAAGAAAAAAAAAAAACTTGGCACCTATCGTCGCTGTGCGCCAAGTGCTGGGGGGCATGAGCAGGCGTGGACACCGGTGCTCAGTGGGGGTCAGGTGCCGGTATCGCCAACAGCTCTGGCCCCCCCCGCACTTACTATATTCACCTGTCCTCCGTTCCACCGCTGTGCGCCGCCATCTTCCCGGTCATCGGCCTGTGACTGGTCAGTCTGAGGGCGGCGCCGGCGCGCATTAAGCGCATCATCGCGCCCTCTGAACTAAAGGTCACAGGCCGAGGATCGTGAAGATGGCGGCGTGCAGCGGTGGAACGGAGGACAGGTGAAGATAGCCGATACTTACCCTCCTGGTCCCTGCTTCTCTGTTGGAGATCGCGGTGTGCGTTCAGTGTTTACGCATACTGAGATCTCATGGGAGCGTCACTCTGTGAGGCCCAGACTGCGCCTGCGCTTTCCCGGTCTATAAAGGCTTGGGACAGAGTGACGCTCCCAGTGTTATATTATAGATCTTGTCCCGGTAATTTGATACACGCAACCTCCATTAATCTCAAGACCTCCATCTCTACTCCCCTATCATGTGTTCTTCACACAAACGCATTAAAAACTTATCCCGTACTTCCCCTTGCTCTTTATGGTGATTAATACGGCATATACCGTATATACTCGAGTATAAGCCGAGATTTTCAGCCCAAATTTTTGGGCTGAAAGTGCCCCTCTCGGCTTATACTCGAGCCACGGTAGCGGTGGGGTCGTCAGGTGAGGGGGTGAGGGCGCTGAGGTATACTTACCTAGTCCCAGCGATCCTCGCGCTGTCCCTGCCTTCCTCCCCGTCTTCTGTGCTGCAGCATCTTCCTGTCAGCGGTCACCGGCACCGCTCATTACAGAAATGAATAGGCGGCTCCACCTCCCATAGGGGCGGAGCCGCCTATTCATTTCTATAATCAGCGGTGCCGGTGACCGCTGACAGGAAGATGCTGCAGCACAGAAGACGGGGAGGAAGGCAGGGACAGCGCGAGGATCGCTGGGACTAGGTGAGTATGTTATATTCACCTGTCCACGTTCCAGCCGCCGGGCGTCGCTCCATCTTCCCGGCGTCTGCGCTGTGACTGTTCAGGTCAGAGGGCGCGATGACGCATATAGTGTGCGCGGCGCCCTCTGCCTGATCAGTCAGAGCGGGGAGGCGCCGGAACGAGATGCTGGGAGCTGCAATCAAGAGAGGTGAGTATGTGTTTTTTTTTATTTTTTTTTATTGCAGCAGCAGCGGCCATGGCACAGATTTATGTGCAGCATCGATGGGGCACAATGAACGCTGCAGAGCACTATATGGGGCATCTGTGCAGCATCTATGGGGCACAATGAACGCTGCAGAGCACTATATGGGGCATCTGTGCAGCATCTATAGGTCAATATGAACGGTGCAGAGCACTATGGGGCATCTGTGCAGCATCTATGGGGCAATATGAACGGTGCAGAGCACTGTATGGGGCACAGATATTGGGCAAAAATGAACGTTGCAGAGCATATATGGGGCACAGATATGGGGCAATATGACGGTGCAGAGCACTATATGGCACAGTTATGGGGAAATAATGATCTATTTTTATTTTTGAAATTCACCGGTAGCTGCTCCATTGTACACCCTAGGCTTATACTCGAGTCAATAAGTTTTCCCAGTTTTTGGTGGCAAAATTAGGGGGGTCGGCTTATACTCTGGTCGGCTTATACTCGAGTATATATGGCATTCGAAATTGTCATGAGCTGTGATTAACTAAGACTATAATGTTGCCGTCACACTAGCAGTATTTCTTCAGTAGTTTACTAACCTCATAACACAATTTTGGTGTGATTGGAAGCTGTAAGCATGGTTTTTAACATACGCCCACAACCTTTGATGGATTGTGTATTTCGCTACTGTTGTCGATTAGACCCCGACGTTATCTAAAAGACAAGGAAAAAAGTAATTTAAATAATGTACGACTGTTGATCACATTAAACACAATGGCTGTAGTGGGTTTGTTACATTGTACGGCGAAAATCTGTCCTTGTTATGTTAGGTCAAAATGTCATACTAGTACGTATGCGCAGGATCTTTGACAATAAGCATCTTCGATGCAGTGATCGCATGTTGTTTGGAGGCGATACACAACCTGCAACTGCAACACCAATAGCACCAGTCGAAATATAAAAATTAGTATTGTGGTGTAATAACAATAAGATGTACAATGTTTCATACTAAAATCTGTGGAGTTATGTTACTATATTTATAGATATAATAAAAGAGCTATAATGCATAAATCATAGTGAACTAAGTAATACAAAAAGGTCTAATTTAAGTTACAGATAGATAGCTAAACATCATGCACCCCTGGTGGGAAGCAAGTACCGATGTTGTAAGTTTGACAGAGTTTCACCAAAAAAAAAAAAAAAAACCCAAAAAAACGGCGTGGGCTCCCGCGCAATTTTCTGCGCCAGAGGGGGAAAGCCGACGACCGTGGACCAATATTTGTAGCCTGTTATGAATACCAGCCCACAGCTGTCTGCGTAGCCTTTACTGCCTATAAAAATAGGGTGGCCCACCTAAAAAAATTGTCGTGGGGTCCCCCTATATTTTATAGCCAGAAAGGCTACGCAGACAGCTGCGGGCTGATATTCATAGCCAAGGGAGGGGCCATGGATATTGGCCCCCACCCCCGGCTACAAACACCAGTACGCAGCCGCCCCAGAAATGGCACTTCTGTCAGATGCGCCAATTCCGGCACTTAGCCCCTCTCTTCCCATTCCCGTGTAGCGGTGGGATATGGGGTAATAATGGGTTAATGTCACCTTGCGATAGTAAGGTGACATTAAGCTGGGTTAATAACGGAGCGGCGTCAATAAGACACCTATCCGTTAGTAATCCAATGATAGTAAAGGATTAATAACAGACACACACATTTTTTCCAAAATTTTTTTTTAATATTCTTCATTTCACCATACTTACCACAGTTCTGGACCTGTAATAAACACTAAAATAACAAACCGTAAAATACCTGTCTTCGCCGGAGTCCAACAACGTTCTTGTGTTTCCCAAAACTATTTCCCCTCCCTATAGCACAGTGACATCGGGTGATGTCTCTGATTTGTAGGACCCTCAGTGACACGATGACAGGAGATAATGTCTCCTGCAGTGCATCACTGAAGAGGGTAACCATTTGTCATAGTCTCAATTTTTGGCAAGGCTGCTTGAACAGCATTGGCAGCAGTGAGGCCAGGGAGTATTTTCAAAAAGTGGTGTAGGAATACATTGAGAGTAACACAATGTTGAAGGATACTTTTCTACCATCATTGTGTTCCTTGAGCCCCTGGAGAGCAGTCTCATCTGCAGATGCTCCTGCTCTCCACGGGAGATCGTCGTGGGACACACGTTAACATCGGATTTCTGTGGACAGGGTTGTTTTTTTCTTTATTTTTATTTTTTTTATTTTATAGATGACACTGGCTTCGGGGATAAAAGTGACAAGTGATGGTGAGTATGTAATCTATGTTATATGTACTGTATGTATGTCTTGTATGTATGTTTAGTACGGTGCATGCTGCATGTCGCAACGTGCATGCTATCGCATGTCGCACGGTTATGAATTGTGAATGCTGACGGATGGTTGAGCATGTCGCACGTAGTTGCATGTCGCATGTTGTGTGATGTATTTGCACGTTGCATGCTGTGGTATGTTTCATTTTTTGTAATGTAGAATTTCGCATGTAATCTCATGTGGTCACATGTAGTGGCATGTTGCATGTCACATGTTGTTGCATGCCGCATGTGGTCGCATGTAGTTGCATGTTGCATGGCGCATGTTGTTGCATATATTTTCATATTGCTGCATGTCGCATGTACTTGAACGTTGCCACATGTTATTGCATGTGACATGTAGTCGCATATTGGTGCATGTATCATTTTTTGGCATGTTGCATGTGGAAGCATGTAGTGACATGTTGCACGGTGCATGTTGTTGCATGTAGTCGCATGTTGGCACATGTTGCATGTCGCATGTTGGTGAATGTTGCCGCATGTGACATGTAGTTGCATGTTGTTGCCTGTGGCATGTTCTTGCATGCAGCATGTGGTCGCATGTTGTTTCATGTAGTTACATGTTGCTGCATGTCGCATGTACTCGCACGTTGCCACATGTAGTTGCATGTGACATGTAGTCGCATGTTGTTGCATGTCACATGGTTTTGCATGCCGCATGTGGAAGCATGTAGTGGCATGTTGCAGGGTGCTTGTTGTTGCATGTAGTCGCATGTTGCATGTCGTTGAATGTTGACGCATGTGACATGTAGTTGCATGTTGTTGCGTGTCGCATGTGGTGGCATGTTGTTCCATGTCGCATGTATCCGCATATTGTGGCATGTCGCATGTTGTCGCATGCTGTATGTAGTTGCATGTTGTTGGATGTGTCAGGTAGTTGCATGTGTCATGTGGCATGTCGTCGCATGTTGTTGCAAGTCGCATGTATTCGCATGTAGACTCAAGTTGAATGTCGCCAGATGTTGCATATCGCATGTAGTCGCATGTTATGTGTGTCGCATGTTATCGTATGTCGCATGTTGTCGTCGTACGTTGCATGTCGCACATAGTATGTTCAAAGTGGTATGTTGCATGTAAAATGTGGTAGGTTACAAGTTGTATATCGTTGGGTGTATATCACAGTGTTTATGTTGCCGGTTGTATGTTGTATGTAACCTGCTCTTAGATGAGTTAGATAAAGAGATAGAAAGAAGGAATAAGAAAGTTAGATGGGTGTAGTTAGCTGAAAAGAGAAAGATAGAAAGAACTGTAGAAAGATAGATGATAGATAGATAGATAATAGATAGATGATAGATAGATAGATAGATAGATAGATAGATAGATAGATAGATAGATAGATGATAGATAGATGATAGATAGATAATAGATGATAGATAGATAATAGATAGATAGATGATAGATAGATGATAGATAGATAGATAGATAGATGAAAGATAGATAATAGATGATAGATAATAGATAGATAGATGATAGATAGATAGATAATAGATAGATAGATATATAATAGATAGATAGATAATAGATAGATGATAGATATAAAGATAGATAGATAGATAGATGATAGATAGATAATAAATAGATGATAGATAGATAATAGATAGATAGATAGATAGATAGATAGATAGATAGATAATAGATAGATGATAGATATAAAGATAGATAGATAGATGATAGATAGATAGATAATAGATAGATGATAGATAGATAAATAGATAGATGATAGATAGATGATAGATAGATAGATAGATAGATAGATAATAGATAGATAGATAATAGGTAGATAGACAGAAAAAACAATAGATAGAAATAAATAACTATAGACAGGAAGAACGATAAATAGATAATAGATAGAAAGATTGATAGATAATAGATAGATGATAGATAGATAAGAGATGATAGATAATAGATAGAAAGAACGATAGATAGATAGATAGATAATAGATAGATAGATAATGGATAGATAGATAATGGATAGATAGATAATGGATAGATAGATAGATAATGGATAGATAGATAGATAGATAGATGATAGATAGATAAATAGATAGATAGATAATAGATAGATGATAGATAGACAGATAATAGATAGATGATAGATAGATAGATAGATAATAGATAGATAGATAATAGATAGATAGATAGATAATAGATAGATGATAGATAGATAGATAATAGATAGATGATAGATAGATAGATAGATAGATAGATAGATAGATAGATAGATAATAGATGATAGATAGATAAATAGATAGATAGATAATAGATAGATGATAGATAGATAGATAATAGATAGATGATAGATAGATAGATAATAGATAGATAGATAATAGATAGATAGATAGATAATAGATAGATAGATAATAGATAGATAATAGATAGATAGATAGATAGATAATAGATAGATAGATGATAGATAGATGATAGATAGATGATAGATAGATAATAGATAGATAGATAATAGATGATAGCTAATGGATAGATAGATAATGGATAGATATATAGATAATAGATAGATAGATGATAGATAGATAATGGATAGATAGATAATGGATAGATAGATAATAGATAGATAGATGATAGATAGATAAATAGATAGATAGATAATAGATAGATGATAGATAGATAGATAATAGATAGATGATAGATAGATAGATAGATAGATAGATAGATAGATAATAGATAGATAGATAATAGATAGATAGATAGATAGATAGATAGATAGATAATAGATAGATGATAGATAGATAATAGATAGATGATAGATAGATAGATAGATAATAGATAGATAGATGATAGATAGATAAATAGATAGATAGATAGATAATAGATAGATGATAGATAGATAATAGATAGATGATAGATAGATAGATAATAGATAGATAGATAATAGATAGATAGATAGATAGATAATAGATAGATAATAGATAGATAGATAATAGATAGATGATAGATAGATAGATAGATAATAGATAGATAGATAATAGATAGATAGATAATAGATAGATAGATAGATGATAGATAGATGATAGATAGATGATAGATAGATAATAGATAGATAGATAATAGATAGATAGATAATAGATAGATAAATAGATAGATAGATAATAGATAGATGATAGATAGATAATAGATAGATGATAGATAGATAGATAATAGATAGATAGATAATAGATAGATAGATAGATAGATAATAGATAGATAATAGATAGATAGATAATAGATAGATGATAGATAGATAGATAGATAGATAGATAGATAGATAATAGATAGATAATAGATAGATAGATAATAGATAGATAGATAGATAATAGAAAGATAGATAGATAATAGATAGATAGATAGATGATAGATAGATAATAGATAGATAATAGATAGATAGATAATAGATGATAGATAATGGATAGATAGATAATGGATAGATAGATAGATAGATGATAGATAGATAGATAATAGATAGATGATAGATAGATAATAGATGATAGATGATAGATAGATGATAGATAGATGATAGATAGATAATTGATAGATAGATAATAGATGATAGATAGATAATAGATAGATAATAGATAGATAGATAATAGATGATAGATAATGGATAGATAGATAATGGATAGATAGATAGATGATAGATAGATAGATAATAGATAGATGATAGATAGATAATAGATGATAGATGATAGATAGATGATAGATAGATGATAGATAGATAATAGATAGATAGATAATAGATGATAGATAATAGATAGACAGATAGATAATAGATAGAAAGAACGATAGATAGATAATTGATAGATAGAAAGATCTATAGATAGATAGAAATAACTATAGCTAGACAGAAAGAACGATATATAGATTGGTAAAAAGAACAGTAAATTGAACGATAGGCAGGCGAGCGATCTTTGCACAAAACTTACGCTCGCAGTGTGGGATGAGATACGGCATCCAGAATAACACTTTGCCGATATGACAACTTCCGGGGCACCCCGGCTAAAGTGAAGGCCCGCGCATGCGCAATGATGTCAATTATGCTTTGCCCACAGATGGGCAAAACATAATGCGCAGGCACCGGAGGCAAATTCACTGCGCAAGCGCTAAACATAACGCCAACGGCGGAACTAAACTTCGCAGGGAATCGCATGAGGTGGGGGAGGAACCGCTATTTTACAACGCCCATCCGACCTGACCAACTTGACTGACAGGACAAAACGGACACTTCACAAAGGTATTTCAGCAGCATCCCGGGGGAATAAAGGCACCAAAAGGACACTAATGTAAAGCCCAGCTCTGCCCCTATTTCACACTATTTATATCTCATCTTTCAAAAACGGGATGACAGGTTCCCTTTAAGGAAGCCCAGGTTGCTTTGATAGCAGCCTTCAGCTCATCTGTATTATTCGTTCTGGTGTCTCTCGCCTTCCTTTTGACAAAACCCCATAGATTCTCTATGAGGTTAAGGTTAAGCAAGTTTGCTGGCCAATCAAGCGCAGTGATACTGTTGTTTTTAAACCAGGTATTGGTACTTTTGGCAGTGTGGACAAGGGACAAGTCCTGCCGGAGAATGAAATGTCCATCTCCAAAAAGCTTGTCGGCAGACGGAAGCATGAAGTGCTCTACAATTTCCTGGTAGACGGCTGCGCTGAGTTTTGTCTTGATAAAACTCAGTGGACCTATACCAGCAGATGACATGGCTCCCCAAACCATCACTGTATGTGGAAACTTCACAATAGACCTCAAGCAGCTTGGATTGTGTCCCTCTCCACTCTTCCTCCAGACTATGGGACCCTGATTTAGAAATTAAATGCAAAATTTACTTTCATCTGAAAACAACACCTTGGACCACTGAGCAACAGTCCAGTTCTTTTTCTCCTTGGCCCAGGTAACATGCTTCTGCCATAATCTATTTACACAAGGGATGAGACACTTGTAGCCCATGTCCAGGATACATACCAAGAAAATGGAGTACAGAAACACCACCAGAAAACATAAAACACAATGATTTTTGCCCCAAGCAAGACCTGGATTCTATCTTTGGGCTAGCCTTTTTCATGTTTTTTTTACAGTGTTATTTATGTCTTATGGTTTTGTCGCTTCCCCATTTCTATTTACACTTGATGAGTTATTATGACTATTTTGCATATGTTAACATTTGTGCCTTTGCACAATGCAGCTTTGTCACTTTATTACCAGCATTTTCTTTGCTGGGTGATGTTTATTCATTATTGTGTAATATATGTTCAGTCTATCTGGGCTACTAATTGTGCCCTCTAAATATAGCACATATTCTGCCCTTGGCTGGTGGACTTAGTTATCATTGTCACTCTTTGTATTATGCTTTACCTTCGCTGATTACATGGGGGATTCTGTCATTGTAGTTCTTTTAACGGCTGCTCCCTTGGTCTTTGGCAAGATGGCCACCATGGTGCGCAGGCGCGCGCTGATCTTTGCACCGTCCTGCTTTATCTGTGGCTATCGAATGCAGTCTGTGCGCATGCCCATTGATATCAATGGGTGAGATACGCCCTGCATGCGCGCAGAGTGCCAATGGCCGTGGGGGAAGGGGACACCTTTTTAAATACTTAGGAAACCTTTGCAGGTATTTTTTGTTAACCCATTGTCTACCAATGTCCTTTTTTGGGACGCCTAATCTTTTGCTTCTAGCAACTAAGATTTTATATTTTTTATAATTAGGTCCAATGTTTTGTGTTATGTTTGTAAAATGAATGTATTCAAAATAAGAAATCATGTCATTGTCATTTTAAGTGAATATTGGGATGCTCTTTTCTGAAAAATCTGTAAAATGAAAATTTCTAATTTGGCAAGTAAGGGGTTAATCATTCTAATTTACTGATATAATGACTTTTCTGTTTTCATTGGCTGTAAGCCATAGTCATCAACATTAACAGAAATAAACACTTGAATTAGATCACTCTGTTTGTAATGACTGTATAATAAAGTTTCACTGTATTAAAGAACTGAAATTAATTAACTTTTTGATGATATTCTAATTTAGTGAGAAACACTTGCATATACCAGAATGGTAGACAGATATACCATGATGGGGGACATATATACAAGGATGTGGCTAGGATGAGAGACATATACCAGGATGGGAAAAAAAGGGGGGTGAAGCAGCTTGATCCCGCTGGTTCAAATGCAAAGAAGAGGATTGGACCAATTGATGCCCTATTTCAGGCTGGTGCAGCGCCAGCAATGATGAACCAGGGAGAACACAGAAGAGACAGCACATCCAAGGTAAATAAAAGTCAATAATCCTTTAATCTTTATCCATTAAAACGACACAGACACAAGGGATTTAAAACCGATGCATTTCTGGCGAGTCACTAGCCCTCAATCATGGTTTAAGACTCGTATTACAATGATGTGATTTAAAACTCAAAAAGCCAATCATATCATGGTGAACTAACATGTGATGTAAATACAATTAACAGGGAAACCACATGACTGGGGATACCCCAGGACAGTAATGGAGTACTTAGATCAGTATGTATAATTAAAAGGAAATAAAGGGGGGGTTGGGATCAATGCACTATATTAAACACTAAAAGTAACTATATTATATTAAACAATTAATTTAAATAAGATATCATTCAGAAAATATAAGCAATCACAAGCAAAATCTATGCTGCAAAAAACACATACAAGTGATTTGGGTTAGCAATGTTTCTGTATGCATTATATTAACCTGACTTCTCTACTTATTATGGCATTTCAGGTAGGGTTTTATACTAACATAGAACAGGCTCTATATTTACCTGAACCTCTTTCACATTTATTGGTATTCCTTGTAATTATTCTATTTAGCCACATTAGGATCACTGAGTATCTATAACATAACTTTAAGCGCTATTACATCTGGGCTTTAGTTATAGGTGTTTTTGAGTGCATCCACTAGGTCAGGGGTCAGGAACCTTTTTGGCTAAGAGAGCCGTAAACGCCACATATTTTGAAATATAATTCCGCGAGAGCCGTACAATATGTTTAAAGGGCCATTGACAGATCAATCGCTCCAATGTTCACTTAGTACAGCAAGGAATGCTCCTCCCTGCTGTATAAAGCCACAACTGGACTGAAACAATGGTAATTAGCAGTAAAAAATTAAATAAATAACTTACATTGTGAGCTTGCGATGCATGACATCAGTCCAGCAGTCTGGCTTCTTCTTTTTCCTGCGCATGACTGGAAGCTGGCATTCTTCCCACCTGATGTTGAGAGAATGCCAGCTTTGAGGCATTCGCAGAAGAAAGAAGCTGGAATGTTGGACATGTCACACAACGCATTGTCAGTTATGTCAATTGTCTATTTTATTATTTTACAGCGAATTATTGTTTAGGTCCAGCGGTGGCTTAGTGCAGCAGTGAGGAACACTCCTTTGTGTACTAAGTGACCGCTGGAGCAATTGTATCTGTCAGTGGCCCTTTTAAAAGTGTTGGTCTTACAGAAAATGAACAAAAAAGAGAGGCTCAGACCCATAGGGAACTAAAGCATTTACTACTTAAAGTGGTACATACAAGCAGGCACACCCAGCGTAATAAATAATTGAACTTTATTAAATAGTCTCACTGTACATAAAGTGCACACATTGACTTGTATTTAATTTTAAAGAACAACAAATCTCCGAACTCTTTTTTTTATAACATAATAACGTTTTAATGCTGTTGCTAACCAACGATGAATAGAATACTTCCTACCATTAATGTGACTTCTGGTGCTGCATGGATTTGCTGATGGCTTTGTAATCTGGTTCATACGTGGTGAGGTTTAGCTTCATGCAGGCGTTGAGACTTCCATCCGTTAAACGTGAACGTATGTTAGTCTTGATGTGCTTTAGATGTGAGAAAGACTGCTCGCATGCATAGGTAGAGCCAAACATTGTCAGTACAGCAATACCCACACGCTGCAGTGTTTGGTATGTGACAGGAAGTGCATTCCAAGTTTTGACAATCAGCTGGTCTGCATGTTGGAGTTGTTTCATTTCTCTCCACTTGTGTTTGCTTGCCAACTCCGCTTGCTGTCGTGCAAGTTTTTCCAAATCTTCATTAAGTGATTTAAACTTATTCACCCACATGTCTGAAGCCTTCAGGTCAGCAGCTTGTAGCTCAAAATCTCTGATGGAGACACCAGGGATATAACTCAGGTCAGTGCTGTCCAGTGCACACTCATGTGGATGAGTGATGAACTTAAAAAGACGAGTGTGCTCACGAAATTCTCCAAAGCGCGCTTTGAATGATTGCAGGAGATTGGATGTAAAGCCTGCTAGCTGCTGAATATCAAGATGTTGTGCAGGGTCATTTGCTGTGCATGCATCTTTAAACTCTCCCAGTTTTTCAAAGTGTATTAAACGACCTGTTTCAATGTCTGCGATAAACAGTTCCAGCTTATTTTCAAATGCAAACACAGCTTGTTGAAGCGATAAAACTGTATTACCAACGCCTTGCATTTTCACATTGAGCTGGTTCAGATGTTCAGTCATATCTACAAGATAGAAGAACTTCAGGAGCCACTCAGTGTTGGACAACTCAGGATGGTCAACGTTTTTCATTTCAAGAAAAGTTCGTATTTCACTCAGACAAGCTGCGAAACGGCTGAGCACCTTCCCTCTTGACAGCCAGCGCACGTTGCTGTGCAGAAGCAGACCAGGATAATTATTCCCAACTTCATCCAGGAGTGTTTTAAACTGGAGATCATTTAAAGCACGGGCAACAATAAAGTTGACCACCTGAATGACAAGTGACATCACCTCACCAAGCTGCTCACCAAACATCTGAGCACAAAGTGCCTCCTGATGTAGGATGCAGTGAAAACTAAGGATAGGTCTTTTTTCATGTTCACGAAGAAGCGCTACAAATCCTTTGTTTTTTCCTACCATGCTTGGAGCACCATCAGTACACACTGAAATAAGTTTATGCATTGGTAGATTTTTTTCTTTAGTGAACTCAGTGAATGACTTGAACAAATCATCCCCTCTTGTTGTCCCTTTCAGAGGCAAAACAGCAAGACTTTCCTCATGTAACGTGTCACCGACAGCATACCTTGCAATGATGCTGAACTGAGATATATGGCTTACGTCAGTTGATTCATCCAAAGCAAGAGAAAAGAACAGAGCTGTATTTATGTCCTTCACTTGGGATGCCTCAATCTGATTTGCCATCATGATGGCACGGTCATGAACTGTTCTTGCTGACAGAGGCATGTCTTTTATCCGTTTGATAATCTTGGCTTTATCCGGAAAATCATCAAAAAGTTCATTGGCAACATCAAGCATAAATGTTTTGGCATACTCCCCATCTGTGAATGGTTTTCCGTTTCTGACAATTGCCAAAGCACCAACAAAGCTAGCCGAATTTAAGTCACCTTGTTGGGTCCAAACTCCAAGTTGCTGCTGACTAGCTTGCACTTTGCACAGCAGCTCTTGACAGGCTTTCTTCCTGCTGTCCCCTGCAGGATATTTCGATGCAAATGAAGCATGGCGTGTGTCAAAGTGGCGCTTTATATTTGACCGCTTCATGGATGCAATTTTATCATTGCATATAAGACAAACTGGTGAACCTGCTCTCTCCACAAAGGCAAATTCGTCTGTCCACTCCTGCTGAAAAGTACGATACTCCTCATCCTTCTTTCTTTTAGCCATCTTCTTCAATAAAGGGCAGTACTGTGGGGTGAAAAGAAGGCTCTGAGTCATTATTTCTTTAATTTGTGGATTTGTCTGCAAGCAGGGCCAACTCCAGGTTTCTTTTGGTCCTTGTGCTATAGAACTTTAGTAGACCTCTAGAAGAGCTGTCTTCTTTTCGTCACGGGTTAGTCGGGTGCACAGTGGTCTATACAGCACAGCCCGCACAGTGGTCTATACAGCACAGGCCGCACAGCGGTATATCCAGCACAGCCCGCACAGTGGTCTATACAGCACAGCCCGCACAGTGGTCTATCCAGCACAGCCCGCACAGTGGTCTATACAGCACAGCCGGATGGATAGACCACTGTGCGGGCTGTGCGGTATATACATACCACTGTGCGGGCTGTAAAATAAAGAGGAGAAATCACGCTGCAGCCGATCACAGCTATGGGCCCCAGGGGCCCGAGCTCCTGCTGCACTGTGCCCCCGTACCTGTCCCTGGTGGTCGATGTAGTAGAAGTACTCCTTGGTTTAGGGGTCGGGGTTCTGGCCCTGGACATAATGAAGGCTCCTGCGGGGGCCCCTGAGGGCCGGGGACAGGCGGCAGAGTCGGAGCCGCAGTGCGTGACAGGACATGGCTAGGACGGCCGCGGGTCACTATGGAAACAGGTGCTGCCGCTTCCGGGCACCGCCGGAAACATGGGAACTGAAGAAAGCATCCGCACGCGATGCTTGTGTAGTGGGCATGTCAGGGGCGTGGCGGCGGATACAGAGAGCCACCCCCTGCTATGGATGGGAGGAGCCGCTCTGCAGCGTCACTGAGCCTGCGCACTGCTGCTTATCTATAGATAGAAGTAAGTGACGGAAGTGTGCGGGAGCAGGAGGCGGACATAGTGCGGTGACCAGGGGCGTCTGACTTGCCGGCCCCGGGCCCCCTGTCTGCGAGCCAGATACGGCCATCAAAAGAGCCATATCTGGCTCGCGAGCCATAGGTTCCCGACCCCTGCACTAGGTTATAATGTATATGGCTATTATCGGAAGTCTCTTAGTTAAGGCAGTGTTATGTCTTAGGGCTCATTTCATTATAGATTTGGAAATATGCTTGATATTATTGCATCTAAACTCCAATTTGACTAAAAATATATTCTACTTGGGATTTTGTGGTGTCCCCCTACTTGGCACTTTGCTTCCATTTTTTACATACTTTTTACATGTTTTGGTTTCTAACAAAGTATTATATATTTTAAGTAATGGATCTCTTCTTTACCCTGAACCCGCCGGGGATCTGTACGGGCCTCTCGGGGATCTGTGCGTGACTGCTGGGGGTCTGTGCATGCCTGCCGGGGGTCTTTGCGGCCCTTCCAGGGCTCTGTGAGGCATGCTTGGGCTCTGTGCAGTGTGCAGGGCTCTGTGCAGCATGCGGGGCTCTGTGCGGCGTGCTGGGGCTCTGTGCGGCGTGCGAGGCTCTGTGCAGCGTGCGGGGCTCTGTGCGTGTGTGCCAGGGCTCTGTGCAGCGAGTCGGGGCTCTGTGCGGTGTGCCGGGGCTCTGTGCGGCGTGCGAGGCTCTGTGAGGCGTGTCGGGTCTCTGTGAGGCATGCCGGGTCTCTGTGTGGCTTGCGGGGCTCTACAAGTCCCATCGGACGATGCCTACTACAGTGACAGTGATTGACACATTAGCCAATGATGGGACAGTAGTAGTCCCATCATCCAGCTAATGTGTTGAATGAAAAAAAAAAGCATACATGCTACATACATACATACTACATACTACATACATACTACATACTACATACAGTACATTCATACATTACATACAATACATCCATACAGACATACAGTACATTAATCATAGAGTTCATACTCACCATTACTTGTCACTTTGTTCCCCAAAGCCAGTGTCATCTGTAAAAAAATATGAAAATAACTAACAACCAATATATTCCCTGTCCGCAGAAATCCACGAGTGTCCCACGACGATCTCCCGTTGAGAACGGCAGCATCAGCTGATGCGACCACTTTTTAGGGGCTCTAGGAACACAATGACGGGAGGAAGGTATCCTTCCGCACTGTATTCCTCCGCCGCTGTAAAAAAAATAGTCCCTAATCTCACTTTTGGCATTGCTGTATGAGAAATGTTCCTACGCAGCTATTGCCATAAAGTGAGACTTTGTCCTAAGGTAACCTCTCAGTGATGCACTGCAGGAGCCATTGTCTCCTGTCAGTGTGTCACTGAGGGTCCTATAGAGCAGTGACATCACCTGATGTCACTGTTCTATAGGGGAGATCATCGTGGGACACTCGTTATTAATTGGACTACGGCAGACAGGTAGTATATGGTTTATTATTTTAGGTTTTTTGCAGGTGCTGAAGTATGGTAAGTATGGTTAATTAACCCCTCTGTGACCTTAGACGTACTATCCCGTCGAGGTGCCCTGGGCTTATCTGACCCTGGACGGGATAGTACGTCATAGCCGATCGGCCGCGCTCACGGGGGGAGCGCGGCCGATCGCGGCCGGGTGTCAGCTGCTTATCGCAGCTGACATCCGGCACTATGTGCCAGGAGCGGTCACGGACCGCCCCCAGCACATTAACCCCTGGCACACCGCGATCAAACATGATCGCGATGTGCCGGCGGTGCAGGGAAGCACCGCGCAGGGAGGGGGCTCCCTGCGGGCTTCCCTGAGACCCCCGGAGCAACGCGATGTGATCGCATTGCTGCGAGGGTCTCACCTCCCTCCCTGCTTCCTTCAGCCCCGGATCCAAGATGGCCGCGGATCCGGGTCCTGCAGGGAGGGAGGTGGCTTCACAGAGCCTGCTCAGAGCAGGCACTGTGAAGGCTGCAGCGCTGCATGTCAGATCAGTGATCTGACAGAGTGCTGTGCACACTGTCAGATCACTGATCTGTGATGTTCCCCCCTGGGACAAAGTAAAAAAGTAAAAAAAAAAATTTCCAAATGTGTAAAAAAAATTAAAAAAAATATTCCAAAATAATGAAAAAAATATATATATTATTCCCATAAATACATTTCTTCATCTAAATAAAAAAAAACCCAATAAAAGTACACATATTTAGTATCGCCGCGTCCGTAACGACCCGACCTATAAAACTGTCCCACTAGTTAACCCCTTCAGTAAACACCGTAAGAAAAAAAAAAAAAAAACGAGGCAAAAAACAACGCTTTATTATCATACCGCCGAACAAAAAGTGGAATAACACGCGATCAAAAGGACAGATATAAATAACCATGGTACCGCTGAAAGCGTCATATTGTCCCGCAAGAAACGAGCTGCCATACAGCATCATCAGCAAAAAAATAAAAAAGTTATAGTCCTGAGAATAAAGCGATGCAAAAATAATTATTTTTTCTATAAAATAGTTTTTATCGTATAAAAGCGCCAAACCATAAAAAAATGATATAAATGAGGTCTCGCTGTAATCGTACTGACCCGAAGAATAAAACTGATTTATCAATTTTACCAAATGCGGAACGGTATAAACGCCTCCCCCAATAGAAATTCATGAATAGCTGGTTTTTGGTCATTCTTCCTCACAAAAATCGGAATAAAAAGCGATCAAAAAATGTCACGTGCCCGAAAATGTTTTCAATAAAAACGTCAACTCGTCCCGCAAAAAACAAGACCTCACATGACTCTGTTGTCCAAAATATGGAAAAATTATAGCTCTCAAAATATGGTATTGCAAAAAATATTTTTTGCAATATAAAGGGTCTTTCAGTGTGTGACGGCTTCCAATCATAAAAATCCGCTAAAAAACTCGCTATAAAAGTAAATCAAACCCCCCTTCATCACCCCCTTAGTTAGGGAAAAATAAAAAAAAATGTATTTATTTCCATTTTCCCATTAGGGCTAGGGTTAGGGCTAGGGTTAGGGCTAGGGTTAGGGCTAGGGTTAGGGTTAGGGCTAGGGTTAGGGTTAGGGCTAGGGTTAGGGTTAGGGCTAGGTTTAGGGTTAGGGTTAGGGCTAGGGTTAGGGCTAGGGTTAGGGCTAGGGTTAGGGCTAGGGTTAGGGCTAGGGTTAGGGTTAGGGCTAGGGTTAGGGCTAGGGTTAGGGCTAGGGTTAGGGCTAGGGTTAGGGTTAGGGCTAGGGTTAGGGTTGGGGCTACAGTTAGGGTTGGGGCTAAAGTTAGGGTTAGGGTTTAGATTACATTTACAGTTGGGAATAGGGTTGGGATTAGGGTTAGGGGTGTGTCAGGGTTAGAGGTGTGGTTAGGGTTACCGTTGGAATTAGGGTTAGGGGTGTGTTTAGATTAGGGTTTCAGTTATAATTGGGGGGTTTCCACTGTTTCGGCACATCAGGGGCTCTCCAAACACGACATGGCGTCCGATCTCAATTCCAGCCAATTCTGCGTTGAAAAAGTAAAACAGTGCTCCTTCCCTTCCGAGCTCTCCTGTGTGCCCAAACAGGGGTTTACCCTCACATATGGGGTATCAGCGTACTCAGGACAAATTGGACAACAACTTTTGTGGACCAATTTCTCCTGTTACCCTTGGGAAAATACAAAACTGGGGGCTAAAAAATAATTTTTGTGGGAAAACAAAAAGATTTTTTATTTTCACGGCTCTGCGTTATAAACTGTAGTGAAACACTTGGGGGTTCAAAGTTCTCACAACACATCTAGATAAGTTCATTGAGGGGTCTAGTTTCCAATATGGGGTCACTTGTGGGGGGTTTCTACTGTTTAGGTACATTAGGGGCTTTGCAAACGCAATGTGACGCCTGCAGACCAATCCATCTAAGTCTGCATTCCAAATGATGCTCCTTCCCTTCCGAGCCCTCCCATGCGCCCAAACGGTGGTTCCCCCCCACATATCGGGTATCAGCGTACTCAGGACAAATTGGACAACAACATTTAGGGTCCAATTTCTCCTGCTAACCTTGGAAAAATACAAAACTGGGGGCTAAAATATAATTTTTGTGGAAAAAAAATATTTTTTATTTGCACGGCTCTGCGTTATAAACTGTAGTGAAATACTTGGGGGTTCAAAGCTCTCACAACACATCAAGATGAGTTCCTTAGGGGGTCTACTTTCCAAAATGGTGTCACTTGTGGGGGGTTTCTACTGTTTAGGTACATTAGGGGCTCTGCAAACGCAATGTGACGCCTGCAGGCCATTCCATCTAAGTCTGCATTCCAAATGGCGCTCCTTCCCTTCCGAGCCCTCCCATGCGCCAAAACGGTGGTTCCCCCCCACATATGGGGTATCAGCGTTCTCAGGACAAATTGGACAACTTTTGGGGTCCAATTTCTCCTGTTACCCTAGGGAAAATACAAAACTGGGGGCTAAAAAATAATTTTTGTAGGAAAAAAATTTTGTTTTATTTTTATGGCTCTGCATTATAAACTTCTGTGAAGCCCTTGGTGGGTCAAAGTGCTCACCACACATCTAGATAAGTTCCTTAGGGGGTCTACTTTCCAAAATGGTGTCACTTGTGGGGGGTTTCAATGTTTAGGCACATCAGTGGCTCTCCAAACGCAACATGGCGTCCCATCTCAGTTCCTGTCAATTTTGCATTGAAAAGTCAAACGGCGCTCCTTCCCTTCCGAGCTCTCCCATGCGCCCAAACAGTGGTTTACTGCCACATATGGGGTATCAGCATACTCAGGACAAATTGGACGACAACTTTTGAGGTCCAATTTCTTCTCTTACCCTTGGAAAAATAAAAAATTGGGGGCAAAAATATAATTTTTGTGAAAAAATATGATTTTTTATTTTTACGGTTCTGCATTATAAACTTCTGTGAAGCACTTGGTGGGTCAAAGTGCTCACCACACATCCAGATATGTTCCTTAGGGGGTCTACTTTCCAAAATGGTGTCACTTGTGGGGGGTTTCAATGTTTAGGCACATCAGTGGCTCTCCAAACGCAACATGGCGTCCCATCTCAGTTCCTGTCAATTTTGCATTGAAAAGTCAAACGGCGCTCCTTCCCTTCCGAGCTCTCCCATGCGCCCAAACAGTGGTTTACTGCCACATATGGGGTATCAGCGTACTCAGGACAAATTGGACAACAACTTTTGGGGTCCATTTTCTCCTGTTACCCTTGGTCAAATAAAACAAATTGGAGCTGAAGTAAATTTTTTGTGTAAAAAAGTTAAATGTTCATTTTTATTTAAACATTCCAAAAATTCCTATTAAGCACCTGAAGGGTTAATAAACTTCTTGAATGTGGTTTTGAGCACCTTGAGGGGTGCAGTTTTTAGAATGGTGTCACACTTGGGCATTTTCTATCATATAGACCCCTCAAAATGACTTCAAATGAGACGTGGTCCCTAAAAAAAAATGGTGTTGTAAAAATGAGAAATTGCTGGTCAACTTTTCACCCTTATAACTCCCTAACAAAAAAAAAATTGGTTCCAAAATTATGCTGATGTAAAGGAGACATGTGGGAAATGTTACTTATTAAGTATTTTGTGTGACATATCTCTGTGATTTAATTGCATAAAAATTCAAAGTTTGAAAATTGCGAAATTTTCAAAATTTTCGCCAAATTTCCATTTTTTTCACAAATAAACGCAGGTACTATCAAAGAAATTTTACCACTATCATGAAGTACAATATGTCACGAGAAAACAATGTCAGAATCACCAGGATCCGTTGAAGCATTTCGGAGTTATAACCTCATAAAGGGACAGTGGTCAGAATTGTAAAAATTGGCCTGGTCATTGACGTGCAAACCACCCTTGGGGGTAAAGGGGTTAAAGAATATTTAAATACTTTTTTCCTAATATATGTGTGTTTTATTAACCCTTTATTACTATTGGATTAATAGATAGGCGTCTTATTGACGCCTCTCCGTTATTACCCCGGCTCAATGTCACCTTACAATAGCAAGGTGACATTTACCCCTTATTACCCCATATCCCACCACTACACGGGTGTGGGAAGAGAGGGGCTAAGTGCCGGAATTGGTGCATCTTACAGATGCGCCATTTCTGGGGCGGCTGCGGACTGGTATTTGTAGCCGGGGGGCCAATATCCATGGCCCCTCTCTAGGCTATGAATATCAGCCCGCAGCTATCTGCGTAGCCTTTCTGGCTATAAAATATAGGGGGACCCCACATCATTTTTTGGGGGTCCCCCTATTTTAATAGCCAGTAAAGGCTACGCAGACAGCTGCTGGCTGATATTCATAGCAGGCTACAAATATTGGCCCCCGGCCGTCGGCTTTCCCCCTCTGGCACAGAAAATTGCGCTGGAGTCCATGCCGTTTTTTTCCTTTTTTTAAAATTCAACGCTCATTAAGGCTACATTCACACTTGCGTCGGTATGGGTCCGTCGCTATGCGTCGGGCCGACGTACCGACGCCCGTTGTGAAATTTGTGCACGATGTGGGCAGCGGATGCAGTTTTTCAATGCATCCGCTGCCCATTCTGAAGTCCGGGGAGGAGGGGGCGGAGTTTCAGCGCCACATGCGCAGTAGAAAATGGTGGACATGACGGACAAAAAAAACGCTCACTTAAACATGTTTTCGTGCTGACGGTCCGCCAAAGCCCAACGGATCCTTTGCACGATAATACAAGTCTATGAGTAAAAAACGCATGCTGCGAGCACATTTGCAGGACCCATTTTTTTAGAGTTGCATTAGTGCCGGATTACGCCTGATTGCCACACGTTTCATCCGTTTTTTGCTGGATCCATCAAAAAAGCTGTTTCCGCTGGATGGGGAACACATACAGAGGAACGGTTTTTCTGTCCGGCGAAAAAGCGCACAGCGACGGATCCGGCAAAAAACAGATGAAACTGAGAAGTGAAATAATGAATCCGGCCTCCTAATCCATTTTTTCATGCATGTTTCCATTCAAATCATGCACATTTTCCATTTATTTATTTATTTATTTCCAAAAACTGCATCAAAAACCACACCAAAACTTGCATCAAAAACCACACCAAAAATCTGCATCAAAAACTGCACCAAAAACTGCATCAAAACAGCACCAAAAACTGCACCAAAAACCGCATCAAAAACACACTAAAAACTGCATCAAAACCTGCATCAAAAGCGCACCAAAAACTTGCAACAAAAACTGCACCAAAAACTGCATCAAAACTGCACCAAAAACTGCATCAAAAACAGCATCAAAAACTGCACAAAAAACTGCATCAAAACCTGCATCAAAAAATGGTGCAGTTTGATGCAGTTTTTGGTGCGTTTTTTTTAATGCGGTTTTTGATGCGATTTTTGATGCAGTTTTTGGTGCAGTTTTTGATGCAGGCTTTTGATGCGTTTTTTATGCTGTTTTTGGTAGTTTTTGATGCAGTTTTGGTGCAGTTTTTGATGCAGGCTTTTTGTGTGGTTGTTGATGCGGTTTTTGATGCTGTTTTTGATGCAGTTTTTGGTGTAATTTTTGATGCAGGTTTTTGGTGTGGTTTTTGATGTGTTTTTTGATGCTGTTTTTGGTGCAGTTTTTGGTACAGTTTTTGATGCAGGTTTTGGTGCAGTTCTTGATGCAGGTTTTTGTTGTGGTTTTTGATGCGATTTTTGATGCAGTTTTTGGTGCAGTTTTGATGCAGGTTTTTGGTGTGGTTTTTGATGCTTTTTTTATGCTGTTTTTGGTGCAGTTTTTGGTGTTATTTTTGATGCAGGTTTTTGGTGTGTTTTTGATGCGGTTTTTGATGCAGTTTTTGGTGCAGTTTTTGATGCAGGTTTTTGGTGTGTTTTTGGTGCTTTTTTGATGCAGTTTTTGGTGCAGCTTTTGGTGTAGGTTTTTGGTGTGGTTTTTGATGCTGCTTTTGAAAAAAATGGATCCAACGGAAAAAACGGATCCGGGGGAAAAAAGGATCCTGCGGAAAAAAATGGATGCGGTGGAAAAAAATGGATTAGGTGGAAAATAAACAGATCCAGCGGAAAAAAAACTGTTCCGGTGTAAAAAAAACGGATCCTGCGGAAAAAAACGGATCTGGTGGAAAAAACGGATCCGGTGGAAAAAAAAAACGATCCAGTGGAAAAAAAACAGATCCAATGAAAAAAACAGATCTGGTGGAAAAAAAATGGATCCGGTGGAAAAAACGGATCCTGCGGAAAAAAGCGGATCCGGTGGAAAAAAAATGGATCCAGTGGAAAATACAAATCCAGTGGAAAGAGCATATCCGGCAGAAAAAAACGGATCCATTTTTTTCAAAACTCGCCGGATTGTGCCTGACGGCAAACACCTGATGTGTGAAAGCAGCCAGATACAGTGGGGCAAAAAAGTATTTAGTCAGTCAGCAATAGTGCAAGTTCCACCACTTAAAAAGATGAGAGGCGTCTGTAATTTACATCATAGGTAGACCTCAACTATGGGAGACAAACTGAGAAAAAAAAATCCAGAAAATCACAATGTCTGTTTTTTTAACATTTTATTTGCATATTATGGTGGAAAATAAGTATTTGGTCAGAAACAAAATTTCATCTCAATACTTTGTAATATATCCTTTGTTGGCAATGACAGAGGTCAAATGTTTTCTGTAAGTCTTCACAAGGTTGCCACACACTGTTGTTGGTATGTTGGCCCATTCCTCCATGCAGATCTCCTCTAGAGCAGTGATGTTTTTGGCTTTTCGCTTGGCAACACGGACTTTCAACTCCCTCCAAAGGTTTTCTATAGGGTTGAGATCTGGAGACTGGCTAGGCCACTCCAGGACCTTGAAATGCTTCTTACGAAGCCACTCCTTCGTTGCCCTGGCGGTGTGCTTTGGATCATTGTCATGTTGAAAGACCCAGCCACGTTTCATCTTCAATGCCCTTGCTGATGGAAGGAGGTTTGCACTCAAAATCTCACGATACATGGCCCCATTCATTCTTTCATGTACCCGGATCAGTCGTCCTGGCCCCTTTGCAGAGAAACAGCCCCAAAGCATGATGTTTCCACCACCATGCTTTACAGTAGGTATGGTGCTTGATGGATGCAACTCAGTATTCTTTTTCCTCCAAACACGACAAGTTGTGTTTCTACCAAACAGTTCCAGTTTGGTTTCATCAGACCATAGGACATTCTCCCAAAACTCCTCTGGATCATCCAAATGCTCTCTAGCAAACTTCAGAGGGTCCCGGACATGTACTGGCTTAAGCAGTGGGACACGTCTGGCACTGCAGGATCTGAGTCCATGGTGGCGTAGTGTGTTACTTATGGTAGGCCTTGTTACATTGGTCCCAGCTCTCTGCAGTTCATTCACTAGGTCCCCCCGCGTGGTTCTGGGATTTTTGCTCACCGTTCTTGTGATCATTCTGACCCCACGGGGTGGGATTTTGCGTGGAGCCCCAGATCGAGGGAGATTATCAGTGGTCTTGTATGTCTTCAATTTTCTAATTATTGCTCCCACTGTTGATTTCTTCACTCCAAGCTGGTTGGCTATTGCAGATTCAGTCTTCCCAGCCTGGTGCAGGGCTACAATTTTGTTTCTGGTGTCCATTGACAGCTCTTTGGTCTTCACCATAGTGGAGTTTGGAGTCAGACTGTTTGAGGGTGTGCACAGGTGTCTTTTTATACTGATAACAAGTTTAAACAGGTGCCATTACTACAGGTAATGTGTGGAGGAAAGAGGAGACTCTTAAAGAAGAAGTTACAGGTCTGTGAGAGCCAGAAATCTTGATTGTTTGTTTCTGACCAAATACTTATTTTCCACCATAATATGCAAATAAAATGTTAAAAAAACAGACAATGTGATTTTCTGGATTTTTTTTTCTGAGTTTGTCTCCCATAGTTGAGGTCTACCTATGATGTAAATTACAGACGCCTCTCATCTTTTTAAGTGGTGGAACTTGCACTATTGCTGACTGACTAAATACATTTTTGCCCCACTGTATATGGATAGATACATCTATGAATCTATAGATATATCTATCTATAAATATATCTATAGATAGATATATCCATAGATATATAATAGAAAGGCCGATGTTTCTAAGGCTACTTTCACACTTGTGTTTTTAGCAATTCGTTGCAATCCGTCGTTTTGGGAAAAAAACAGATCCTGCAAATGTGCTCACAGGACGCGCTTTTTAAACATAGACGTGTATTACTGACGGATCGCGATGGATGGTCACACGTCGCGTCCGTCGTGCAACGGATCCGTCGTGTTTTGGTGAACTGTCGGCACGAAAAAACGTTCAAGTGAGCGTTTTTTTGTCCGTTGCATCCGCCATTTTCTACCGCGCATGCGGTGCCGAAACTCTGCCCCCTCCTCCCCAGACTTCAGAATGGGCAGTGAATGCATTGAAAAACTGCATCCTCTGCCCACATAATGCACAAATTTCACAACGTGCGTCGGTCCATCGGACCGGACTCGTACCAACGCAAGTGTGAAAGTAGCCTTAATGAGCATTGCAATAAAAAAAACGGAAAAAAACGGCGTGGGCTCCCGTGCAATTTTCTGTGCCAGAGGGGGAAAGCAGACGGCCGGGGGCCAA
Organism: Ranitomeya imitator; assembly: GCF_032444005.1. NCBI lineage: Eukaryota > Metazoa > Chordata > Amphibia > Anura > Dendrobatidae > Ranitomeya > Ranitomeya imitator. The sequence continues at coordinate 437,574,247 of NC_091287.1, forward strand.
TATTTGTAGCCTGCTATGGATATCAGCCCGCAGCTGTCTGCGTAGCCTTCACTGGCTATTAAAATAGGGGACCCCCAAAAATATGACGTGAGTTCCCCCTATATTTTATAGCCAGAAAGACTATGCAGACAGCTGCGGGCTAATATTCATAGCCTAGAGAGGAGCCATGGATATTGCCCCCCTGGCTACAAATACCAGTCCGCGGCCGCCCCAGAAATGGCGCATCTGTAATGTGATGCCCAGGAGACCGGGATACCCAGCACCGGACCAATGGAGTCTGTCTCTTGAGGGGGATGTCACGGGTGGCTTGACCCGGTGCTGTGGCCTCAGGCAATGCACAGTGTAAGGGGTATCATGATGGGACAGGCACTTACTTGATCAGCAGCAGGTTCTCCCAGCGGTGACGATCCCGATCCTGGATAGATGGCTATTGTCCAAATGAAAGACTGAGGCACTGAAACGTTTAACCAGTTTACTTTAACATAAAAGGATTTACAACCAGTCCTGTCACCGGAGTCTGTATGGGAACTCTGAGTTACTTTGACCCTGCCGGGGTCTTCGCCTCTTATTGTACGCAATTTCTGTGTGGCCCTGCTGCTGTATGTGAACTGGCTGCCGGCCCAATCTGTCCCCTCCGGGTCCTGGTTCGACGGGCAACCCGAGTCCTTTTATCGGCTTACCCCCTCCAGGAGTACCGCTGAACTCTGTGTCTGTTGCTGCGTCCGGCCCTAGTGAAGCTGATATCACCTCACGTTTTTCCGGTTGCTGTATTATATATAATGAATACAGCCACGGATCCGGTATCCGTCTTTGCGCCTGTTCTGGGTAGTGATTAATGCTACCCGGTTCTCACAATGTCCTTTTTCTCTATCCCTCTTCTCCTCAGGCCGGTGATTTAGGCCTGGTAACAGTCACAGGGCTGTTAGAGATTCAACTGTATGACCTCTCACTTTCAGCTCCTTAGCCCAACTGCCATTTCTTCTCTCAGACCAGAATGGATCAAGGGGAGTCTCTGGAGCTCCCCCTTCTGGCCGGAGGTGGTAGTGCAGTCTTGCTATTTTAGTATTTGTACTTACTGTCAGTAACTATTTTTGTGGCAAATACCCCTAGGGGTGCCACATTCCCCCTTAGTTAAGAACAGTACTCCGGGACTGTGGGACAATAACATTTTGAAATAACAATTAATATGTACAGAGTCTTAAAAATGAAAAGTTACAAAAACCACTCAAGGAAACAAAAATAGAGTTCTGTAAAAAGTCACTTCAAATAGCGTCCATTAATACAGTTCTATCCTTGAAGGTATTAGGAAAGGCACTGTACTTAGTGTCCAGGAATTTAGTTCCATTTTTCCAACGGAGTTATCAATATAAAGTCTAAAGAAAGTTCAAAAAGAGCAAAAAGCAAAGTTCAAAAAGCAGTCTTTCCGGAGCTTTGATTTAGTGCCTCCGGGCTGATAAAAAGTTCAAGAATATGCAAGAAGTTCATACAGACAAGTCTCTGTAGGCACTGGGCTTAAACGTTGCAGACTGATAACAATGACTATACTACATTTTCTGTTTAACTATATACGGCATAACATATATACAATTCACATTATGAGCGTTATAGTTGGTAATCTGCATACCTGGCCGGTAATTGACCCTGGGTACTACGCTGTGATCTACGTAATAGCGGTGTCTCTTCATGTGGTGTACTACTGTCTACTGCGGATGTAGTATCTGCCCGCTCTGCTAAAGATAATTCCACGACTATGGAGTTGGCAAGTCCACCGTGAATGGGATTACTCTGACCAGGAATCTGTTCTTCCTGGCCTGGAACCTCCTGTAGTACGAGGTCAGCCTCTTCCTGTCTTGGGACTTCTGGTATTGGGTTCGGTGTTGGGTAAAAGGCCACCATGGGAACCACTACTGCACCATGGTATGTTAGTAGGGTTTTGGGAAAGTCTCCTATACAGGTATGATACACTTCCTCTTCTTTTTCCTTTACTGGTTGAACCTGTATGGGTTGAATAACTTCTGGTTCTGGCTGGACAACGTCTGGCTCTTTCAATGCTTCCGGACATAATTTAAGATTGTCTCTTGACACTAGTACAGATGTTAAGCCTCCGTTTTTGCTAATGAGACACATTTTCGGATTATCCACTCTTGTTGGTAAAACTGTGTAGGGTACGGCTTCCCACTGATTGTCCAGTTTATTGGTTCGACGATTTCTCTTGAGCACTTGGTCACCCGGTCTTAATGGGGTCGCTAGAGCATTCTGGTTGAAAGTTCGCTCTTGTCTTTCTCTAGTTTGCTGAAGGCTTCTTTCCACACTCTCTTGCACTTGGCGATACTGCTTTTGCCGTAAGATATCCCAATTGGAGTCTTGAACTTCTGCGTCTGGTTTCAGAATTCCCATTTCTAGATCGATTGGTAATTGGCCGGGTCTTGCACGCATAAGGTAAGCTGGGGTGCAGTTGGTGGAGCTCACCGGGACATGATTATACAGATCCACCAAGTCAGGCAATTTCTCTGGCCATTGATTCCTTTCTGTCTCAGGTAAAGTCTTTAGTAGGTCTATTACAATATGGTTCATCTTCTCGCATAAGCCGTTTGTTTGTGGATGATAGGCCGTCGTCCGGATCTTTTTGCAACCATACATATTACAGAATTCTCTGAAGATCTCTGATTCAAAGGCTGTACCTTGGTCGGTGAGAACCTGTTCCGGATATCCATGGGGTCTACAAAAGTACGTTTGGAACGCTTTGGCTGCTGTTTTTGCTGTCAGATCTTTTATGGGTACTACTACCAAGAAACGTGAATAATGGTCCACGATGGTCAAGGCATAGACATAGCCAGACCGGCTTGGTGTCAACTTCACGTGGTCCATGGCTACAAGTTCAAGTGTTTGTTTGGTGATTATGGGCTGCAGTGGTGCTCTTTGGTTCTTTTGATCGTTTCTTCTGAGGTTGCACGGGCCACAATTTCTGCACCACTGTTCGATTGATTTTCTCATCCCGACCCAATAAAATCTTTCTCTTAGAAGTACTTCTAACTTTTTCCAACCGAAGTGACCAGCACCATTATGGTAAGCTTCGAGGACCATCTTCACATCTTGTTTAGGCACAATAATCTGCCAAACCAATTCATGTGTTTTCGGATTGGTGTATCTTCTACAGAGCTTCCCTTGATACAGGAACATTTTGCCTCTCTCTTTCCAGAGTTGATGCGTCTCTTCTGGGGCATCCTCATCGGGATATGCACTTTGCTCAGTCAACAGTTCCTTCACCAACTTCACAGCCGGATTGCTGTCTTGGGTGTCAGCCCATCTATGGTGTGCTAACGGATTAAAATTCACCTCTTGTTGTTTCTGATAGGTACTTGACTGATGATGTTTTGCCTTGGGACGATGGAAGGCTGGTAGTTCAATTTCTTCAAGCTCCCCCATTTCCTCTTCTACATCTCTCAAGTGTGGCATCCGGGATAGGGCATCGGCATTTCCATTCTTGCGACCTGCTCGATACTTGATTATGAAGTTGTAATTAGATAACCGGGCTATCCATCGCTGTTCTAACGCACCTAATTTGGCTGTGTCCAGGTGGGTCAACGGATTGTTGTCAGTATAGACAATAAATTCTGCAGCGGCCAGATAGTGTTTGAAACGCTCCGTCACAGCCCAAACTACTGCCAATAGTTCCAATTTGATGGAGCTGTAATTTTCTGAATTTCTTTCAGTAGGCCGGAGCTTTCTACTTGCAAAGGCGATGACTTTCTCCCGACCTTCTTGCTTTTGTGACTGCACCGCTCCTAGTCCCACATTACTGGCATCGGTGTAGAGGATGAAAGGTTTATGGTAATCTGGGTATGCCAGAACCTCTTCTCCGGTTAGTGCCTTCTTTAGTTGTTCAAAGGAGTCTTCCCTTTTGTCGTTCCACTGAAAAGGAGGGTTTCGGTTTGAAGGTTTCTTCGTCTGCCCTACCAAGGTGTCTTGCAAGGGTGCTGCCAACTTGGTAAATCCTTTTATAAATCTGCGATAGTAACCCACCAATCCCAGGAATTGTCTCACTTCTTTTGCGCTGGTAGGTCTTGGCCAATCCCTTATGGCGCTTATTTTCTCGGGATCTGGTGCTACTCCCTCCGAACTCACGATGTGTCCCAGGTACTGTAACTTTGGCTTGAGAAGGTGACATTTGGATGGCTTGACTTTCATGCCATACCTGGATAAGGCTTCGAACACTTCTGCCAGGTCTATTAAGTGTTGTTCGTAAGTCTTTGAGTAGACGATCACATCATCTAGGTACAGGAGGACGGTCTCGAAGTTCTTGTGTCCGAGGCAGCATTCCATCAGCCGCTGGAAGGTACCGGATGCGTTGCAGAGTCCGAACGGCATGCGATTAAATTCACATAGACCCATTGGTGTGGTGAATGCCGTCTTTTCCTTATCTCTCTCAGCCACAGGGACTTGCCAATACCCGCTTGTTAAGTCTAAGGTGGAAAAATAATTAGCAGATTTCAAAGCAGTTAAGGACTCTTCTATCCTAGGCAAGGGGTAGGCGTCTTTATGGGTGATGTTATTAATCTTCCGGTAGTCTACGCACATTCTCATGGTTCCGTCCTTTTTTTTGACAATCACTAGAGGGGCCGCCCAGGGGCTACAGCTGTCTCTTATTACCCCGGCCTGTTTCATTTCCCTCAGCATATCTTTTGCACATTGATAGTGAGCGGGCGGTATGGGTCTATATCTTTCTTTTATTGGGGGATGGTCACCTGTGGGGATTGTGTGTTCTACCCCTTCTATCCGTCCGAAGTCCAATGGGTGTTTACTGAAGACTTGTTCATATTCCGTCACTAGCCTATACACCCCTTGTTTTTGATGGGTAGGTGTTGAATTTATGCCCACGTGTAGCTGTTGGCACCAATCCTCAATTTCTCCATCTGAGCCATTGCCTTCCACCTGACAGGTTGGTTCTAAGGGCTCAATGGTTGTGATGGCATTGTTGTCAACAGTATATAGCTTTGCCATTGTAGCATACCTTGGCAAAGTGACCTCTTCCTCTCCACAGTTCAAAAGTCGTACCGGCACTCGTCCCCGGTGTACCTCGACTATCCCTCGTGCTGTGAGTATAGTGGGCCTGCTGTCGGTGTACACTGGTTCTATTAAGGCTTGATAATCTCGTCCCTTAGTACCAATGGCTGCTCTACACCATACCAGCATTTCTGTTTTTGGTGGGATTACAATAGACGTTGGATCACTTACCCTCACACTGCCGATTTCTCCACCTGCAACTTCTACCTCTTGCCTTAACATCAATACTTTTATTTCCCTCCGGAGAACTCTCTGCTGGCAGGATTGGGCAGTTTCAGCAATTTGCTGTAAGACAGAAATGACTTCGGAAAAGCAGTTCTCTAACACATTCATTCCAATCAATACAGTTGGTTCACAGTTCCGCCGGTCAACATCAACAACAATTATACCCTGTTTCTTCAGTTCTACTTTACCAATCTTTATGGTCATCTCCCTGAATCCTAGTTTCGGTACCAACTTACCATTACTGGCCCATATATCTAGTTCAACATCAGAGGGCCCTTTATCAATATCTGCATCAGCCCAGTACCTCTTATAAAGGATATACGGTATAGATGAAATCTGGGAACCTGTGTCCAGCAAAGCGTTGAGGGGAATTCCGTCCAGCACGATAGGGATAATGGGTCGTCCTCCGATGTACCTGTCGTGCCAGGGTGTTGGGCCTTGAAAGTTCATTCCTGCGAAGCGGCCCGCATTCCCAGGGGATTCCCGTTTAAATCACAATCTCGTGCAAAGTGGCCCGGCTGCTGGCAACGGCGGCAAATGGGCTGTCCATCCGGTTGGTAGCGGTCGCGGGGTCGTCCTCTCCATGTCGGGTATCTCCGGAGTCTCATCCATGGAACATCCTCTCTACAGTTTGCCAACTCCATCTTGTGTCCTCTCATGACCTGCATGGTTTTGGCCATTGAAGCAACAACATCAGCTAAAGAGTCAAGCTTTTGTTGAAGAGCCTCATTAGTACTGGGCCCCAGGGGCTTAGCAATGGCCCCAGACATAGCTGATGTCACTGGCACTCCCTGTTGTTGAGGTGCCTCTGCCATGGGTTGCGCAGGATCCTGATCCCGAGGTGCCTCTGCTAGCTGGAGACGTATAGCGCTCTCCTTTAATTGGGCAAATGTCAATTCAGGGTTCTTAAAAACAAGCATGCTCACATGCCCCCGGTGAGAAGGGGTGTAGAGTCCCTCAATAAATTGATCTCTTAGCAGTTTATCCGCTCCGGTGTTAAAAATGGGTTCAGCCAGTGTAAGTGATTTAAGGGCTTCCTGCAGGTTTAAGGCAAAGTCTCTCACGCCCTCATTAGCTTTTTGTTTGCAATTAAAGAATCGTATTTTAGCTTTGCTGCTGGCCGTGGTTTCAAATGTAGCTTTTAATCCAGCAAATATGCGTTCAACAGTGCCTTTTAGATCAGCTGCCCATGCTGTGACTTCTCGCTTAGCATGGCCACTTAACTGCATCATCAGGAGACTAACACGCTGAACTTCACCCACAGGGAACATGTCAAAATGGGCCAGCATCTTTTCTCTGAAATCGTCAAGGGTATTAGGCTCACCTTCATACATTGGAAGCCATGGGCCACCCGGGGTATATGGCATCAGCACCGGCATGATGGGCGCCACTCCTTGCACCGCTGCGCTGCCGGACTCTCTATTGACACTCTGTCTTTCAGCTGCATTAGCGTTGCCGGGTGCTGCGGCGTCTCCGTGCTGCGACATACTGTGCCCCCTTAGTTAATCCGGACCCTTCCGGTCCTCCGCTTCCGTCGGGATAGTGTAGATTCGTTCCGCTGTGCAGCAGGATCGATTTTCCCCTTGCTCTGACGTCAGAGCGCTCAGCTTGGTGCCGCCCACAATGACACGCCCCCTGATGCTCCCACCCACCGCGCTCTGTAATGGCGGATTCTGTAGTTTTTCAGTTAGACTGGGGCTCAGGTGATGGCGTAGCTCAATTAACAGTCTCGTGCCTAACGGTTATGAAGTGATTACCTCAGGGGATGGCGGCCATCTTTACTCCATTATAACCAATGGGGAAAAGTCACTTTCAATAGTTTTCAATGGGGAATGGATTTTTCTTTAATAAAGTCAATTTTCAAGATTTTTCATCCCAGTTTTCACAGTTTTGGGCTCCAATCACGGCACACAATACCCGGTATACGGGCTGGCTAGATCCTGTTCGTGACGCCAATTGTGATGCCCAGGAGACCGGGATACCCAGCACCGGACCAATGGAGTCTGTCTCTTGAGGGGGATGTCACGGGTGGCTTGACCCGGCGCTGTGGCCTCAGGCAATGCACAGTGTAAGGGGAATCGTGAGGGGACAGGCACTTACTTGATCAGCAGCAGGTTCTCCCAGCGGCGATAATCCCGATCCTGGATAGATGGCTATTGTCCAAATGAAAGACTGAGGCACTGAAACGTTTAACCAGTTTACTTTAACATAAAAGGATTTACAACCAGTCCTGTCACCGGAGTCTGTATGGGAACTCTGAGTTACTTTGACCCTGCCGGGGTCTTCGCCTCTTATTGTACGCAATTTCTGTGTGGCCCTGCTGCTGTATGTGAACTGGCTGCCGGCCCAATCTGTCCCCTCCGGGTCCTGGTTCGACGGGCAACCCGAGTCCTTTTATCGGCTTACCCCCTCCAGGAGTACCGCTGAACTCTGTGTCTGTTGCTGCGTCCGGCCCTAGTGAAGCTGATATCACCTCACGTTTTTCCGGTTGCTGTATTATATATAATGAATACAGCCACGGATCCGGTATCCGTCTTTGCGCCTGTTCTGGGTAGTGATTAATGCTACCCGGTTCTCACAATGTCCTTTTTCTCTATCCCTCTTCTCCTCAGGCCGGTGATTTAGGCCTGGTAACAGTCACAGGGCTGTTAGAGATTCAACTGTATGACCTCTCACTTTCAGCTCCTTAGCCCAACTGCCATTTCTTCTCTCAGACCAGAATGGATCAAGGGGAGTCTCTGGAGCTCCCCCTTCTGGCCGGAGGTGGTAGTGCAGTCTTGCTATTTTAGTATTTGTACTTACTGTCAGTAACTATTTTTGTGGCAAATACCCCTAGGGGTGCCACATGTAAGATGCGCCAATTCTGGCACTTAGCCCCTCTCTTCCCACTCCCGTGTAGCGGTGGGATATGGGGTAATAAGGGGTTAATGTCACCTTGCTATTGTAAGGTGACATTGAGCCGGGTTAATAACGGAGAGGCGTCAATAAGACGCCTATCCATTATTAATCCAATAGTAGGAAAGGGTTAATAATACACACACACATTAGAAAAAAGTATTTTAATATTCTTCATTTAACCATACTTACCATACTTCAGAGTCTGCAAAGAACGTAAAATAATAAACCGTATACTACCTGTCCGCCATAGACCAATTAATAATGAGTGTCCCACGACGATCTCCCCTATAGAACAGTGACATCGGGTGATGTCACTTCTCTATAGGACCCTCAGTGATATACTGACAGGAGACAATGGCTCCTGCAGTGCATCACTGAGAGGTTACCTTAGGACAAAGTCTCACTTTATGGCAATAGCTGCGTAGGAACATTTCTCATACAGCAATGCAAAAAGTGAGACTAGGGACTATTTTTTAACAGCGGCGGAGGAATACTGTGCGGAAGGATACCTTCCTCCCGTCATTGTGTTCCTGGGCCCCTAGAGAGCGGTCGAAACAGCTGTTGCTGCCGTTCTCTATGGGAGATTGTTGTGGGACACTCATGGATTTCTGTGGACAGGGAATATATTGGTTGTTTGTTACGTTAACCCCTTTACCCCAAGGGTGGTTTGCACGTTAATGACCAGGCCAATTTTTACAATTCTGACCACTGTTCCTTTCTGAGGTTATAACTCTGGAACGCTTCAACGGATCACGGTGATTCTGACACTGTTTTCTCGTGACATATTGTGCTTCATGATATTGGTAAAATTTCTTTGATATTACCTGCATTTATTTGTGAAAAAAATGGAAATTTTGTGAAAATTTAGAAAATTTCACAATTTTCCAACTTTGAATTTTTATGCAATTATATCATAGAGATATGTCACACAAAATACTTAATTAGTAACATTTCCCACATGTCTACTTTACATCAGCACAATTTTGGAACCAAAATTTTTTTTGTTAGGGAGTTATAAGGGTTAAAATTTGACCTGCAATTTCTCATTTTTATAACACCATTATTTTTAGGGACCACATCTCATTTCAAGTCATTTTGAGTGGTCTATATGATAGAAAATAACCAAGTTTGACACCATTCTAAAAACTGCACCCCTCAAGGTGCTCAAAACCACATTCAAGAAGTTTATTAACCCTTCAGGTGTTTCACAGGAATTTTTGGATTGTTTAAATAAAAATGAACATTTAACTTTTCACAAAAAATGTACTTCAGCTCCAATTTGTTTTATTTTACCAAGGGTAACAGGAGAAAATGGACCCCAAAAGTTGTTGTACAATTTGTCCTGAGCACGATGATACTCCATATGTGGGGTAAACCACTGTTTCGGCGCATGACAGAGCTCGGAAGCGAAGGAGCGCCATTTGACTTTTCAATGCAAAATTGACTGGAATTAAGATGGGACGCCATGTTGCATTTTGAGAGCCCCTGATGTGCCTAAACATTGAAAACCCCCACAAGTGACACCATTTTGAAAAGTAGACCCCATAAGGAACTTATCTAGATGTGTGGTGAGCACTTTGACCCACTAACTGCTTCACAGAAGTTTATAATGCAGAGCCATAAAAATAGAAAATCATATTTTTTCACAAAAATGATCTTTTCGCCCCCAATTTTTTATTTTCCCAAGGGTAAGAGAAGAAATTGGACCCCAAAAGTTGTTGTCCAATTTGTCCTGAGTATGCTGATACTCCATATGTTTGGGAGAACCACCGTTTCAGCGCATGGCAGAGCTCGGAAGGGAAGGAGCATCATTTGGAAAGCAGACTTAGATGAATTGGTCTGCAGGCGTCACATTGCGTTTGCAGAGCCCCTAATGTACCTAAACAGTAGAAACCCCCCACAAGTGACCCCATATTGGAAACTAGACCCCCCAAGGACCTTATTTAGATGTGTTGGGAGAGCTTTGAACCCCCAAGTGTTTCACTACAGTTTATAACGCAGAACCGTGAAAATTAAAAATCTTTTTTTCCCACAAAAATTATATTTTAGCCCCCAGTTTTGTATTTTCCCAAGGATAACAGGAGGAATTGGACCCCAAAAGTTGTTGTCCAATATGTCCTGAGTACGCTGATACCCCATATGTGGGGGTAAACCCCTGTTTGGGCACACGGGAGAGCTCGGAAGGGAAGGAGCACTGTTTTACTTTTTCAATGCAGAATTGGCTGGAATTGATATCGGACACCATGTCGCGTTTAGAGAGCCCCTGATGTGCCTAAACAGTGGAAAACCCCCAATTATAACTGAAACCCTAATCCAAACACACTCCTAACCCTAATCTCAACGGTAACCCTAAACACACCCCTAACCCTGTCACACCCCTAACCCTAATCCCAACTCTATTCCCAACTGTAAATGTAATCCAAACCCTAACCCTAACTTTAGCCCCAACCCTAACCCTAACTTTAGCCCGAACCCTAACCCTAACTTTAGCCCCAACCCTAACTGTAGCCTTAACCCTAGCCCCAACCCTAACCCTAGCCCTAACCCTAGCCCTAACCTTAGCCCTAACCCTAGCTCTAACCCTAACCCTAACCCTAGCCCTAACCCTAGCCCTAACCCTAACTCTAACCCTAGCCCTAACCCTAACCCTAGCCCTAATTCTAAAATGGAAATAAATACATTTTTACAATTTTTTAATTTTTCCCTAACTAAGGGGGCGATGAAAGGGGGTTTGATTTACTTTTATTGATAAAGCAGTTTTATTCTTCAGGTTAGTACGATTACAGCGATACCTCATTTATATCATTTTTTTATGTTTTGGCGCTTTTATATGATAAAAACTATTTTATAAAAAAATAATTATTTTTGATTCGCTTTATTCTGAGAACTATAACTTTTTTATTTTTTCGCTGATGCTGTATGGTGGCTTGTTTGTTGTGGGACAAGATGACATTTTCAGCGGTACCATGGTTATTTATATCAGTCTTTTTGATTGCGTGTTATTCCACTTTTTGTTTGGCGGTATGAGAATAAAGCGTTGTTTCTTGCCTGTTTTTTATTTTTTTTACGGTGTTCACTGAATGGGGTTAAGTAGTGATATAGTTTTATAGGTCGGGTCGATACGGATGCGGCGATACTAAATATGTGTACTTTTATTGTTTTTTTTTAATTTAGATAAAGAAATGTATTTATAGGAATAATATATATATATATATATATATATATATTTTTTTTTTTTTATTATTTATTTTACACATGTGAATATTTTTTTTTTACACTATAACATTGCCCCAGGGGGGCATCATGTTATAGTGTAAGATCGCTGATCTGACACTTTGCTGTGCACTGTGTCAGATCAGCGATTTGACGTGCACTTCTCCAGGCTTCCCGGCGCCTGCTCTGAGCAGGCGCAGTGAAGCCACCTCCCTGCAGGACCCGGATGCCGCGGCCATCTTGGATCCAGGCCTGCTGCAGGGAGGAGGAGGTAAGAGAACCTCAGAGCAACGCAATTACATCGCGTTGCTCTGGGGGTCTCAGGGAAGCCCACAGGAAGCCCCCTCCCTGTGTGATGCTTCCCTATACCGCCGGAACACCGCGATCATGTTTGATCGCGGTTTGCCGGGGGTTAATGTGCCGGGGGCGGTCTGCGACCGCTCCTGGCACATGATGCCGGATGTCAGCTGCGATAGTACTATTCCGTCCTTGGGAATTAGGGCCCACCCCACATGGACGGAATAGTACGTCCAATGTCAGAAAGGGGTTAATTTTTTTTTACAGATGACACTGGCTTCGGGGATCAAAGTGACAAGTAATGGTGAGTATGAACTCTATGTTTAATGTACTGTATGTCTGTTTGTACAGCATGTATTGTATGTAATGTATGAATGTATTGTATGTAGTATGTATGTAGTATGTATGTAGTATGTATGTATGTAGTATGTAGTATGTATGTGGTAATTTTTTTTTACATTCAACACATTAGCAGGATGATGGGACTAGTACTCTCCCATCATTGGCTAATGTGTCAATCACTGTCGCTGTTGCAGGCATCGTCCGATGGGACTTGTAGTCCTATCGGACAATGCCTGCACAGACCCCTGGCAGCCCGCAGAGAGCCCCGGCAAGCCCGCACAGAGCCCCCGCAAGGGGCACAGAGCCCCCGCAAGCTCACACAGAGCCCCGGCAAGCCCGCACACACCCCCAGCAAGCCCGCACAGAGCCCCAGCAGGCACGCACAGAGCCCCGGCAAACCTGCACAGAGCCCCGCAAGCCGCACAGAGCCCTGGCAAGCCCGCACAGAGCCCCAGCAAGCCCGCACAGAGCCCTGGCAAGTTGCACAGAGCCCCGGCAAGCCCGCTCAGAGCCCCCGCAAGCCGCACAGAGCCCCGGCAAGCCCGCACGGAGCCCCCACAAGGCACACAGAGCCCCGGCAAGCCCGCACAGAGCCCCCACAAGCCGCACAGAGCCCCAGAAAGCCCACACAAAACCCCAGCAGCCCGCACAGAGCCCCTGCAAGCCACACAGAGCCTCGGCAAGCCTGCACAGAGCCCCTGCAAGCCACACAGAGCCCCGGCAAGCCCGCACAGAGCCCCGGCAAGCCCACATAGAGCCCCCGCAAGCCGCACAGAGCCCCGCAAGCAGCACAGAGCCCCGGCAAGCCCGCACAGAGCCCCCGTAAGCCGCACAGAGCCCAGGCAGGCTGCACAGAGCCCCGAGATGCCCGTACAGATCCCCGGCGGCCCGCACAGATCCCCGGCAGGCCCGCACAGACCCCGCCCACACACACAGACACGCACAGTGTCCACCCATGCACCGCCCACACTCTTCCCCCCACCGGAACAGGATGTAGAAGGACAGAAAGGGCTTATTTACATTCTGATATTTGTGTCCCATTGACTTGCACTGGTATCGGGTATCGGTATCGGCGATACCGATATTTTTTGGATATCGGCCGATCCAATCCGATACCGATACTTCTTGATATCGGAAGGTATCGCTCAACACTAATGTTGAGAAAATTCCCATCAAAGAATGCAAGCAGCATTGGGAAATTTTTCTTGCCCAACCAAGGAGGAGGGAGATACACACCTGGTACAGCCGAGGCAGGGATAGACTGTCAAAGGCTTGTGCCAATTTCATGACACCATCCCAGACTCTAGGACTTCATCACCGGGTTTTTTTGACAAGGAGGGAAAAGGTTTTAAAGATGGTCAAGCAATACTTGGCCAACAAAACCATTTTACTCCCTAATTCCTCTGCGACCTTCAACTTTTGGGTCTCAAAGCTGGACTCTGGTATGAGCTCTACCTCTATGACTTGGAGCAGGTTTTTAGTGCCGCCAGGGAAGTTATAACAGACAGGCCCTTTTGCCTGTCGACAGAAAGTGCTGACAGGTTCGTTCTGATAACAATGAATAAAGCCTGTACTAGCCCTGACTTTTCCACACCACCAGATGACAGCAGAACATAAAGTGTTTTCAATCTTCAATAGTTTAATGAGGCCCGCCACTTGTTGCACTCAATGGTCTATCAATGACTGGATGACCTTAGTCATAATTTTTTGCTGTTGAACATAATGTGTATGAAGCCTGTTTAATGTATAATACAGAGTGTAGCTAAGTCCCTCTAATTTTTGATAATTTTTGCTTCCTTCATAAATTACACTGAAACTTCCAATTTTTTGCTAAAAAAATAATAATAATCTTTATTTTTTATTAATAATAATAATAATAATTGACAAAAAATTTACTAAAAATTCTATTTGGTTTACTTAAATTATTATTTTTTTAAATCCTTTTCAAATTTTGCCTCATATACAAGTCATTCTACAGGAAAGAGTGTTTCTTAAACATTTTTTTCTGGTAAACCTCAATTTCTCATCGATTTTGAATGTTTTAGGCTATGTGCACACATCAGGATTCTTTGGGAAATTTCCTGAACAAAACCTGACTTTTTCCAACACAGGAAATCCGCATGTGTTTTTTTCGCATTTCTATCGTGTTTTTTGCGCTTTTTTTGCAGATTTTTCACATTTTTTTCTGGAGCTTCCCCAATGCAATACACTGTTAGGACTGGCGGAACGCACCGAGTAAAAGATGAGACGTTATTAGGTGCGTTCCGGGGTCCACCGTGCAGGTGAGAACCTGCTGCTAGCAAATGGCAGCGCTATATGGTGGTGGAAGCGAACCCTGTTTCCTTCATGCCTTTTACCTGTTAAGTGAGAGAGCCGCGGTACCACACAAAAGAGCGCAAGCAAGGAGTCACCGAGCTCAATCCCAAGACTTGGGATTTGAGTCCGTCTAGACTACTTGCGCTCAACACTGCTACTGGGTGTACAGTAAGAGGTGAACTGAAATAATAGTCAGAGCACAAGAGTGCGAACTGTGCCGTACTGGCGGACACCACTAACCACCCAGACTTTGGCTAAGGAAGCGCTCTAATGGCGCGTGGCACCACACTGGCAGTCACAGCAGTAGACGCTGTTTCGTGTGTTAACGCTGTGAGTTCAGTTGGGCGCTAGATAGTAGCCATATACCATATGCGAGCAGTCATACAATAGGGGGGATTTTAAGGAACGACTTTCACTCGCTACACACACACGTATACAGATGTACACCAGCACATGGCCGTGCGGTCATGCAAACCTTATATAGCTGCAGCATGTACAGGACCTTCCCAGAAGGACCAATGGGAGGCTGCCACAGAAGTTGAGCACCTTCAGGACATTCCTGGAGGACCAATGGGATCTGCTGCAGAATCTGAGCATGTGACCCTCGATCTCCAACGGGAGATCTTGCCCTGGGCATGCTCAGAAGGGGAAAAGCAGGACTTAGTCCCAAAAGCATCTGCTCACCGCTGCCCAGCACTGGCTTCAATGGCAGAAGCTGGAAAAGCAGCAGTAACCCTATGCACAGAGTGAGACTGAGCAAGGCGCTGGGACCAACGTCTCTGCTGAGCAGGCTCCACTGTGGCAGGAGAAGAATGGGAGACTGCAGCAGAGATGGCCCGAGATTCCCCCTGAGCAGAGGCGGGAACTGGACCCCTAACATACACAGAGAAAAAAAAACGCAACATTAATGTACATGCTGTGCTTTTTACTGCAATGCGGTTTTTTTCACGGAAAACGCAACATGTGTACAAAAATTGCAGATTGCATTCTTTTAATAGGATGCTTAATGGATGCATTTTTTTCGCAGTATTATCGCATTTTTATAGCGAAAAAAACGCACAAAATCCGAAACGTGTGCAAACAGCCCTTTTTGTCAGACCATAAAGTGGAGTAAAAGTGTGACACCATTTGTCTCAGTAGCGATCTGGGAGTCAGATGTTTTAGGGGTCTTCCCATGCTGCTTTCCATCCATTCAGCACTATTTCCAACTATTTCAATATTTTCACTGCCCCAAGACCACTTTGTAGGGTTTGCAGGAAAAATGTACAGATTTCCTATTGACTTCCATAATACACGTTACTTAAAATCAGCATCCAAACATTAGGAATTGCCCAGTTTGAGTAACAAGCATATGAGCATTTTAGTGCTCGCTCATCTCTAGTAGATTTCAATGCTATCTTTTAATGGATGAAAAGGAAGAGATGCAAAGTTCAGCTTATAAATGAGAATGAGACAAAATTAAGGAATGTTTCACTGAAACTAGCTTAACCCCTTCCCGACCTTTGACGCCACGTAGGCGTCATGAAAGTCGGTGCCAATCCGACCTGTGACGCCTATGTGGCGTCATGGAAAGATCACGTCCCTGCAGATTGGGTGAAAGGTTTAACTCCAATTTCACCCGATCTGCATGGATAGGGGAAGTGGTAGTACAGCCCGGGGGGGTGGCTTCACCCCCCCATGGCTACGATCGCTCTGATTGGCTGTTGAAAGTGAAACTGCCAATCAGAGCAAATTGAAATATTTCACCTATTAAAACTGGTGAAATATTATAATCCAGCCATGGCCGATGCTGCAATATCATCGGCCATGGCTGGAAACACTGATGTGGCCCCACCCCACCCCACCGATCGCCCCCCCAAACTTCTGATCAGTCCTATGCACCGCTCTGTCCTGTGCTCCGCTCCCCCCACGCTCTTGTCCGCTCCCCCCGTGCTCCAATCACCCCCCGTGCTCCGTTCCATCCCCCCTGCACTCCGATCCACCCGCCCGTGCTCAGATCCACCCCCCGTGCTCCGATCCCACCGTGCTCCGATCCACTCCCCGTGCTCCGATCCACCCCCCCACGCTCGAATCCACCCCCCATGCTCCCCTCCCCCCGTGCTCCCCCCACCCCATCATACTTACTGATCCTCCCGGGGTCCATCCATCTTCTCCATGGGTGCCGCCATCTTCCAAAATGGCGGGCGCATGCGGAGTGCGCCCGCCGAATCTGCCGGCCGGCAGATTCGTTCCTAAGTGCATTTTGATCACTGTGATATAACCTATCACAGTGGTCAAAATAAAAAAAAATAGTAAATGCCCCCCCCACCCCTTGTCACCCCCATAGGTAGGGACAATAAAATAAATAATTTTTTTTTCCACTAAGGTTAGGTTAGGCTTAGGGTAAGGGTTAGGGTATGTGCACACGTATTCTGGTCCTATGCGGATTTTTCCACTGCGGATTTGATAAATCCGCAGTGCTAAACCGCTGCGGATTTATGGCGGATTTTCTGCGCATTTCACTGCAGTTTTACAACTGTGATTTTCTATTGGAGCAGTTGTAAAACCGCTGCGGAATCCGCAGAAAGAAGTGACATGCTGCGGAATGTAAACCGCTGCGTTTCCATGCAGTTTTTCTGCAGCATGTGTACAGCGATTTTTGTTTCCCATAGGTTTACATTGAACTGTAAACTCATGGGAAACTGCTGCGGATCCGCAGTGTTTTCCGCAGTGTGTGCACATACCTTTAGAATTAAGCTATGTGCACACGGTGCGGATTTGGCTGCAGATCCGCAGCGGATTGGCAGCTGCGGATTCGCTGCAGTGTTCCATCAGGTTTACAGTACCATGTAAACCTATGGAAAACCAAATCCGCTGTGCCCATGGTGTGGAAAATACCGCGCGGAAACGCTGCATTGTATTTTCCGCAGCATGTCAATTCTTTGTGCGGATTCCGCGGCGTTTTACACCTGTTGCTCAATAGGAATCCACAGGTGAAATCTGCACAAAAAACACTGGAAATCCGCTGTAAATCTGCAGGTAAAATGCAGCGCCTTTTACCCGCGGATTTTTCAAAAATGGTGCTGAAAAATCTCACACGAATCCGCAACGTGGGCACATAGCCTTAGGGTTAGGGTTGGAATTAGGGTTGTGGTTAGGGTTGTGATTAGGGTTATGGCTACAGTTGGGATTAGGGTTAGGGGAGAGTTGGGGTTAGTGTTGGAGGTAGAATTGAGGTGTTTCCACTGTTTAGGCACATCAGGGGTCTCCAAACGCAACATGGCGCCACCATTGATTCCAGCCAATCTTGTATTCAAAAAGTCAAATGGTGCTCCCTCACTTCCGAGCTCCGACGTGTGCCTAAACAGTGGTTTACCCCCACATATGGGGTACTAGCATACTCAGGACAAACTGAACAACAATTTCTCCTGTTACCCTTGTGAAAATAAAAAATTCTTGCTAAAACATCATTTTTGAGGAAAGAAAAATGATTTTTTATTTTCACGGCTCTGCGTTGTAAACGTTTGTGAAGCACTTGGGGGTTCAAAGTGCTCACCACATATCTACATAAGTTCCTTGGGGGTCTAGTTCCTAAAATGGGGTCACTTGTGGGGGGTTTCTACTGTTTAGGCACACCAGGGGCTCTGCAAACGCAACGTGATGCCCGCAGACCATTCCATCAAAGTCTGCATTTCAAAAGTCACTACTTCACTTCCGAGCCCCGGCATGTGCCCAAACAGTAGTT
The DNA here is from genome assembly GCF_032444005.1 of Ranitomeya imitator. Lineage (NCBI taxonomy): Eukaryota > Metazoa > Chordata > Amphibia > Anura > Dendrobatidae > Ranitomeya > Ranitomeya imitator. The sequence goes on from NC_091287.1 coordinate 437,592,326, forward strand.
TACCCCCAAATATGGGGTATCACTGTACTCAGGAGTAACTGGACAACAAATATTGGGGTCAAATTTCTCCTGTTACCCTTGGGAAAATTAAAATATTCTGGGCTGAATAATTATTTTTGAGGACAGAAAACGTATTTATTATTTTCACGGCTCTGCGTTATAAACTTCTGTGAAGCACTTGGGGGTTCAAAGTGCTCACCACACATCTAGATAATTTCCTTTCGGGGTCTAGTTTCCAAAATGGGGTCACTTGTGGGGGTTTCTACTGTTTAGCCACATCACGGGCTCTGCAAACGCAACGTGACGCCCGCAGAGCATTCCATCAAAGTCTGCATTTCAAAACGTCACTACATCACTTCCGAGCCCCGGCATGTGCCCAAACAGTAGTTTACCCCCACATATGGGGTATTACCATACTCAGGAGAAACTTGACAACAAATATTGGGGTCAAATTTCTCCTGTTACCCTTGGGAAAATTAAAAAATTCTGGGCTAAATAATTATTTTTGAGGAAAGAAAACGTATTTATTATTTTCATGGCTCTGTGTTAAAAACTTTTGTGAAGCACTTGGGGGTTCAAAGTGCTCACCAAACATCTAGATAAGTTCCTTTCGGGGTCTAGTTTCCAAAATGGGGTCACTTGTGGGGGGTTTCTACTGTTTAGCCACATCAGGGGCTCTGCAAACGCAACGTGACGCCCGCAGAGCATTCCATCAAAGTCTGCATTTCAAAACGTCACTACTTCACTTCCAAGCCCCGGCATGTGCCCAAACAGTGGTTTACCCCCACATATGGGGTATCAGCGTACTCAGGAGAAACTGGACAACAACTTTTGGGGTCAAATTTTTCCTGTTACCCTTGGGAAAATAAAAAATCGCAGGCTAAAAGTCATTTTTGAGAAAATATATATATATTTTTTCACGGCTCTGCGTTATAAACTTCTGTGAAGCACTTGGGGGTTCAAAGTCCTCACCACACATCTAGATTAGTTCCTTTGGGGGTATAGTTTCCAAAATGGGGTCATTCGTGGGGGATCTCTAATGTTTAGGCACACAGGGGCTCTCCAAACGTGACATGGTGTCCGCTAATGATTGGAGCTAATTTTCCATTTAAAAAGCCAAATGGCGTGCCTTCCCTTCCGAGTGCTGCCGTGCGCCCAAACAGTGGTTTACCCCCACATATGGGGTATCAGCCTACTCAGGATAAACTGGACAACAACATTTGAGGTCCAATTTCTCCTATTACCCTTGGCAAAATAGGAAATTCCAGGCTAAAATATCATTTTTGAGGAAAGAAAAATTATTTTTTATTTTCATGGCTCTGCGTTATAAACTTCTGTGAAGCACCTGGGGGTTTAAAGTGCTCAATATGCATCTAGATAAGTTCCTTGGGGGGTCTAGGTTCCAAAATGGGGTCTTTTGTGGGGGAGCTCCAATGTTTAGGCACACAGGGGCTCTCCAAACGCGACATGGTGTCCGCTAACAATTGGAGCTAATTTTGCATTCAAAAAGTCAAATGGCGCTCCTTCCCTTCCGAGCCCTGCCTTGTGCCCAAACAGTGGTTTACCCCCACATATGAGGTATCTGCGTACTCGGGAGAAATTGCACAACAAATTTTATGATCCATTTTATCCTATTGCCCATGTGAAAATGAAAAAATTGAGGTGCAAATAATTTTTTTGTGAAAAAAAAGTACTTTTTCATTTTTACAGATCAATTTGTGAAGCACCTAATAGTTTAAAGTGCTCACTAGGCATCTAGATAAGTTCCTTGGGGGGTCTAGTTTCCAAAATGGGGTCACTTGTGGGGGAGCTCCAATGTTTAGGCACACAGGGGCTCTCCAAACGCGACATGGTGTCCGCTAACAATTGGAGCTAATTTTTCATTCAAAAAGTCAAATGGCGCTCCTTCCCTTCCGAGCCTTACCATGTGCACAAACAGTGGTTTACCCCCACATGTGAGGTATCGGTGTACTCAGGAGAAATTGCCCAACAAATTTTATGATCCATTTTATCCTGTTGCCCATGTGAAAATGAAAAAATTGGGGCTAAAAGAATTTTTTTGTGAAAAAAAAGTACTTTTTCATTTTTACAGATCAATTTGTGAAGCACCTGGGGGTTCAAAGTGCTCACTATGCATCTAGATAAGTTCCTTGGGGCGTCTAGTTTCCAAAATGGGGTCACTTGTGGGGGAGCTCCAATTTTTAGGCACACGGGGGCTCTCCAAACGTGACATGGTGTCCGCTAAAGAGTGGAGCTAATTTTTCATTCAAAAAGTCAAATGGCGCTCCTTCCTTTCCAAGCCCTGCCGTGCGCCCAAACAGTGCTTTACCCCCACATATGAGGTATCAGCGTACTCAGGACAAATTGGACAAAAACTTTCGTGGTTCAATTTCTCCTTTTACCATTGGGAAAATAAAAAAATTGTTGCTAAAAATCATTTTTGTGACTAGAAAGTTAAATGTTCATTTTTCTTTCCATGTTGCTTCTGCTGCTGTGAAGCACCTGAAGGGTTAATAAACTTCTTGAATGTGGTTTTGTGCACCTTGAGGGGTGCAGTTTTTAGAATGGTGTCACTTTTGGGTATTTTCAGCCATATAGACCCCTCAAACTGACTTCAAATGTGAGGTGGTCCCTAAAAAAATGGTTTTGTAAATTTCGTTGTAAAAATGAGAAATCGCTGGTCAAATTTTAACCCTTATAACTTCCTAGCAAAAAAAAATGTTGTTTCCAAAATTGTGCTGATGTAAAGTATACATGTGGGAAATGTTATCTATTAATTATTTTGTGTCACATAACTCTCTGGTTTAACAGAATAAAAATTAAAAATGTGAAAATTGCGAAATTTTCAAAATTTTCGCCAACTTTCCGTTTTTATCACAAATAAACGCAGAATTTATTGACCTAAATTTACCACTAACATGAAGCCCAATATGTCACGAAAAAACAATCTCAGAACCGCTAGGATCCGTTGAAGCGTTCCTGAGTTATTATCTCATAAAGGGAAGCTGGTCAGAATTGCAAAAAACGGCCAGGTCATTAAGGTCAAAATAGGCTGGGTCATGAAGGGGTTAATATTTAAATTCAGCAACATAATTGTATCTTCTTAGTTTCTGTCTGTTTTCTAATAGGTAACATTTCTACTTGTGGAGAGTGACACACCTGTCATGACAGTGTAAGGAGGCTTATGAGCCATGCTATGCTCCTCTGAAAAATTAAATATGCAAATTGCTTCTTCAGAGAGGAAGAGGACTTGAACTCTAGTGCCACCTACTGGAAGTAGCAATCCTAAAAGTCTATGTCAACCCTTTAATGTGCTGCACCACATGAGATAGAATAAATGCCAAACCAGAATCTCAATTTGGAGACAGTGTTTTTGGGGTGTTGACCCCAGTGCAAGGCATGAGATCTCATCTTACTTGCATGAGATGTTTTTGACTAGGATCTAAGGGGTAGCAATTCTACTTGTGGGGTGAGATGCCTGGCACACCAGTGTAAGGTGGCTTATAAGCCATGCAATTCTCCAAGTTGTCTTTATAGAGATGTAAAGGATTTGAACTCTAGTGCCTTCTATTAGAAGCAGCAATTCTGAAAAGTCATTATTGACCTTTCCACGATCTAAGAGTTAACTCACTGCTGTAACTAATCTCCACTGGATGTGTAAGGATTTTAGAAAGCATGCCATGGAAATATATTTTAGTAAATGAGCCTGACATTAAATTTCAGGAAAGAGTACACATTTAATTCACATATATCTATATTATTGTGGTAAAGTTTTAAAAGTTAAAGGTCTTTAAAGTCCATTAAGATGAGTAGTTACCACTTGGGTAGTAGACAACACTACAGAAATGGATAATTTAATTATAGCAATAAAAATTGCCAAATTGATGAGGAATAATCATCTATTTATATAATTGCCTTTTGTAATGTTTTCATTTCCTGTTCTGTCCAGATGTCACAGTATCCCAGAATTCCAAGAGGAGGAAGTTCACCGACCGCCATATTGGGACACCCAATTGATGGGTGTCTCAATATGGAAACTGCTGCTGGTACCAATCTATTATGTGATACCACCAATGGGACACAATCGCACCACACACTCACACACTCACACACTCACACACACTCATACTCACACACTCACAGACTCACACTCACACACTCCCGCAGCCTCTTGCACAGTCCCACCGCCGGGATCAGCCAAATGATTCACTGACTGCCGACATCTTTGTACAGGAACAGTGCATGCGCTATCTGCACAAAGATGGCGGTGGTCTGATTAACTGTGCCTGCGTGAATTACGTGCAGGTGCAGTGAATCATTCAGCTGATCCCGGCACCAGATGCGCGATGCGATGTGTCTGCAGGCAGAGGAAGCTAGTCACATTAAAGGGGTTTTCCCACAAACGAAAGTTAATTTTAAAAATTGATTGTGTCTGACCATGTATGGAGCATACCACATCTCCTGGGCAGGGGAGGAAGCAAAAGACAATACTGACATTACAGCAGGGGATCACAGTGGATTCATTTTGTCAGGTAAAATATTTCACTGACTGTTTTTAAAAAATATTTTACCTCACAAAATGTATCCTCTGCGATCTCCTGCTGTAATGTCAGTATTGTCTTTTACTTCCTCCCCTGCCCAGGAGCTGTGGTATGTTCTGTACACGGTCAGACACAGACAATTTTTAAAATTAACTTTTGTTCGTGGGAAAACCCTTTTAAAAAGCAAATATCAATGTCAACATGGCTCCTCATAAAAAGTACGCCAATGACAATGAAAGGAAAGCAGCAAAGGCACAACATCAAAAACAACAAAGGGCAAATGAGACTCTTGAAGAGCAACAGCATCGCTGGGACAAAAACAATGCATATAAGCGTAGGCGTCAAGCACATGAGTCCCCTGATGCAAAAGTCATCATATTATCACAGGATGCCATTGGGCAACAACAGCGCCGCATGCCTGAACCCATTGTGACATTACCGCCCTCCCGATGCGATAGCATCGGGCCTCTATCTAGTTTAAAAATAATCATATATTTTATAGAGTGACAAATTGAAATGTCCTAACACAGCTGATCAAATAATTAGAAGTGTAAAATATTTGGATTATATATTTTATTTATTATGTAGCCATGATTCCTGTGGGAGCAAATTCTCATTTTATAAAAGTGAGTGTGGCACAGCACAATGGCAAGTGCTCAGTTCACCCTCAGCATGGTCAAACAGTGGAGTAAATTTTAACACATTCTTGTTTTGCATTTATCTCGGCCCTTTATTCCTTGATTGACAACTCTGGCTTTAGAGGGACCAGAAAAATGGGAGACAGATGGAAAACAAGTAGATGGGAAGATGCACTGAAATGTTTAGCCACACCAAGCACCTGTCCTTGATTCACAGCTCTGGCTTTACATGAACTATAGGAAAGAAGAAGTAGGTGAAAAACAAGTAGACAGGGAAGTACATTGAAATGTTTAGCCACACTAAAGGTACACCGAGCAACTGTCTTTGATTGACAGCGCTTTGATTTACAGGAACCAAAGAAGGGCAGAGATAGATAGAAAATAGACTCCCACTAACATGAGCTTATCCTTGGATCAACATGATCGATCTTGTTATAATATGTAGTCCAAATGTGCAATTAACCGCAAGATTTAATAAATTGTAATATTTTTTGAGACTTAAAGGGACTCTGTCACCTGAATTTGGAGGGAACAATCTTCAGCCATAGGGGCGGGGTTTTCGGGTGTTTAATTCACCCTTTCCTTACCCGCTGTCTGCATGCTGGCTGCAATATTGGATTGAAGTTCATTCTCTGTCCTCCGTAGTACATGCTTGCACAAGGTGCAATCTTGCCTTGCGCAGGCGTGTACTATGGAGGACAGAGAATGAACTTCAATCCAATATTGCAGCCAGCATGCAGCCAGCGGGTAAGGAAAGGGTGAATCAAACACCTGAAAACCCCACCCCTATGGCTGAAGATTGTTCCCTCCAAATTCAGGTGACAGAGTCCCTTTAAGCAGCATAGCAGCTTTTTGTTATGTTTTGTAAGTATGAGCGAAATATAAAAATAACTACCAATTAATCTAACTACAGACTTTCATAAATGGCTACCTGAAATTAAATATGCATTCTAGAAGACAAAAAAAAATCTGTTTTAAGCTTTGAGAGTCCTCAGTGGATGATACCTTTTAATGGATAACTGAAAAGCTAGTGACAAATTGCAAGCTTTCGAGGCTACTCAGGTCTCCTTTAAGCTTTATACTTGTAATATGACTGGCATGATTGCACTTCTTCACTTTCATTCTAATATTTATATGAATTGTAATTTATAATGTGTTTCTAATGTAAAGTCTGAGAGTTTTCATACAATTTAATTTATTATATTTAATGGTGTTAGAAGGTGAAACAAAAAAAATTACATTTCTAGTGTTCTTTGTCAGACCTTTGTGCAATATTATTAACACTGCAATTATAGTCTCCGGCTTATCATGAATGGGTTCATTCACACCTAATGATTTCAGCATGTAGTTGGATATACTTCTAGTAGTAAAACATGACTTATGTCTGCAGGCACTTATTTCTAAGTGACCTCTCCAGCATTATCCAAACATATGTGTTTTATTTAATCTTATACTGTGCTGAAAAGGGGAAGGGAAATTATGCATTTTCTTATGTATTTTGCATTGCAAATGCAAGGGAATTTTCTAGCTGACAATATACAAGAAATCTCCAGGGACTTTTTCACACTGGAATTGTATTTTATCTCTTTGCTAAAACACACTCTTATCAACTGGAAAAGGGAAAAAAAATGAGATTTCATCTCCTTAGCAATTTCTAATAGTAAAATGCTCAGTATGATTAATGAAGCTGCCAAATGTAATGGGAAGACTATGTAGCTAGTAACTTTGTGATACTTACGCATGATTTTTATCTCATATAAACTCAGTCATGTGTTTCATGATAAGATTAACTTTTTAAATGATAAAGGCAAACTATTAAAGTATATGGAAAGGAAATAATCTGGTTTGTAGATTATTCTGTCGTCTATCCACAATATTTTATAAAATGCTTAATAGGCTAGAAAGATGATTGAAAGGTTTTATTAAATAAGAAAAATATTTTCAAAGATATCTTAACACCTTTGCGTAATTTTCTAAGAGCATGTTCACCTTATTTAAGATCAAAATTTTATATCTATAAATTGAATCATTTAATATAGTTTTATGCAATAGAAGGATATAATTAAAACAATTAATCAGGAATTTAACAAAAAAATGTAATGCGCACAGTACTGAGTATACAGTATTTCCCTGCAGCATGTTAGAATACATTGTCTGGTGCTTTGGAATGATGTGAATGTTGACAATTTCTGTAGAGTTGCGTAGTATTTTGGCTATAAATAAGAAATGAGAAATTAATGATATTTTCCTGCTCTTACAAATAGAAATTAAGTTGTCTGATACACTGGATGAAATTATCTAGATTGATTTTCACTGCAATATATATAAAATTGTTTCAATAGTTTGGGTTGCCATTTAAATAGAGTAATCATTTATTTTAATCATTCCATATACAATCTTTGGTAGGTCTCTGTAATCAAGGATTCAAACTAAATCGATCAAATCTGCCAAGATTCGAATTTATCAAATAGTGTGGATTTTACAGGGACATTTGTTTTGCAGTGAATTGATTTCATGTGAATTGAATGATCCTGATTATTCTCTAGGGTGTCTTCAGATTCACCTAAAATAGATTGGGGAACAGAAACCTGCAGTTCCAGCAAAGGTAATCGTTTTTTGACAACTATAAGAGACAATTACCTTTCACAACTGGTTCAGGACCCAACAAGAAGGGGAGCACTGCTAGACCTAATATTAACCAACAGACCGCATTATCAAATATAAGGGTTGGGGGTCACTTGGGGAATAGTGATCACAAAATAATAAGTTTTCATGTATCCTTTAATAAGATGTGTAGGACAGGGGTTACAAGGACACTAAACTTCAGGAGAGCAAATTTCCAACGGATGAGAGATGATCTTGGTGCAATTAACTGGGATGATATCCTGAGACATAAAAATACACAAAGAAAATGGGAGACGTTTATTAGCATCCTGGATAGGACCTGTGCACAATATATACCGTATGGGAAAAAACATACTAGAAATAGAAGGAAACAAATATGACTAATAGAGTTGTAGGGGGCGCAATAAGTGGCAAAAAGAAAGCATTTAGAGAATTAAACGAAGTAGGTAGTGATGAGGCATTAAATAAATACAGAAAATTAAATAAGTTCGGTAAAAATCAAATCAAGGCAGCAAAAATTGAGACAGAGAGACTCATTGCCAGAGAGAGTAAAAATAATCCCAAAATATTCTTTAACTATGTAAATAGTAAGAAACTAAAAAATGATAGTGTTGGCCCCCTTAAAAATAGTCTGGGTGAAATGGTGGATGAGGATGAGGAAAAAGCCAATATGCTAAATGACTTTTTTCATCAGTATTTACACAAGAAAATTCCATGAGTAATCATGAATTACCCTTAAAAAACAACAGTTTATTCAATATATCTATAAAAAGCCAACAACCAATGGCTCACCCGAAAACGAAAAACAAAACACCGTGAATAAACTAGTGGGGGGAATAGTTCGCCCTACTTACACGTCTATGCTGAATGGCTGCCTAACTGCGGGGGTAGGCACCCTAGGGGAAGCGTTATGGCGCCCCCGCTCCGCGATGACTGACCCTGGGGTCCCTAGATACGCCCTAATAAACCCACAGGGTCCCACTACCCGAACACAATAATTCTAAAGGTACCCCTCTCCTCTATACATAGATCGTGCCTGTCTCTAGGGAAACCTACACCCCACACTGTATACTGTATCTTTAAAAACAACAGGAGAACATGTGACTAAGGCGTCTTGGTAGCAGAACAATAAGTGTATTCCTAATTCTGGATACACTATAATACACCGTAATACACCAAAAAACTAGCTTGGATGCTCGTGATATAATCGGTTCTCAAGCTCAGTATGCACAGCTCAGTATCGTGCCCAGTTCCTAAGGTTACAGTCATAACCGGCCCATGGCCCTATATTCCGGATACATTCATATAATTTGAACTCAGTTCTAAAATAGGTATCCTCCTGTGTCTGTCCACTTTGGAATGTACTATGCCGTTAAATCATTGTGCCTATATAGCATAGTAGACGGCACATGACAGAGCTTATTCATGCAATTAATGTGTATAACATCTGTTGCCAGAGTTGATACTCATCGTTCAGATGGTCTGCTGCCCGCCTGTTGTCTATTTTAGCCTTGCCTCTACGCGTTTCGCCTCACTGGCTCATCAGGAGGCTTGATTGCTACTCATGTTTCTCGATAGAGTGTGATAAAGTGAAGTCGCGATGAATTTACCTTGGTTTATACACGCAGAGCACCGGAAGTTCCATAGCGCGTGCTGCTTCCGGTTTTACGGCCGGTGAGTGCAACCAGGGATGATTCCCCAGTATTGTGAGAGGAAGGTTCCTCTCTACCCGGCGTCACCGCTATATTCCGGAAGTGTGTAACTACCCCCTCCCCTCCATCACGCATGCGTGCACTGGAACGCTGCTGATTTTGCGTTCCACTGGCTCCCGACTACCTGATGTCTCTTGCGCATGCTTCGGGACACCTACGGAATCCTCCATGTGTATAGTCACCACCCAGATGGTTTCTAGTAGGTATCGGCATTAAACCGCCACAGCGCCACCGGAGATCTTTACTATTATTCTTAGGAGCACTCCCAACATCCGAACCCCATTCAGTCTGTGCATTTTGCTCAAACTTGTACCTCTTGGCACAAGCCGGCATGAACCCCATCTCCACCACAAAGAAAGATCCCTGCTATTCTTAGGGGTGATCTCACCAACACGTGTCCGCTGATTGCAAGCTTTATATTACTCGTGTTTCTTACAGATATTCAACTCGGCAGATTTTTATACATTGCTACTGGTATCGTGCCATTTTTTATGGAGTCAGAATTACCGCAGTGTTGCAATATTATGCTCCTGATGTTATGGAGCTATATTCTACTGCCATCTCGCCCCCTAAAGTTAGTGAGGGGGAAGTGTAACCATATCTTGTCTCTGTCCCATGTTTATATATGACAAACATTTGTATATATTCTGCCATATCTCTCAATACGGAGGGGAGAAGATGGGGGAGGGGGGGGGGAGGGGGAGGGGGAGGGAGTTAGCGCATGTCCTAAACCAAGGATTTCTATTCAAATTATGTTCTACACCGATCTGTAACAAATCCCCCTTTCCCAAAGAAACATGGGGAATAAATTTGGCTGAGTATGTGTAGCTTCCCTACTCGTATATTCACCCCGATGCAATCAGTCCAGGCTTTCATCTATCCTAGCATTCACACATTGTGTCTATAGGAAACAGGCAAAAGACATTTGTTCGTTTAGACCTTTTGGGGTCATCGCATCAAGTCTGAAGGTCCATTACTTGTATATAATTATTATCCGGCTAGATATAATTTAAAAATATAAGAAAATTCCATGGCAGACAATATGATCAGTGATAACAAAAATTCCCCATTAAATGTCACCTGCTTAACCCAGCAGGAAGTGCGGCGGCGTCTTAAAATCACTAAAATTGTCAAATTTTCAGGCCCGGATGGGATACACCCCCGAGTACTGCAATTAAGTATAGTCATTGATAGACCATTATTTTTAATCTTTAAAGAGTCCATAATAACAGGGTCTGTACCACAGGACTGGCGTATAGCAAATGTGGTGCCAATATTTAAAAAGGGGACAAAAACTGAACTGGGAAATTACAGGCCAGTAAGCTTAACCTCTACTGTGGGTAAAATCCTGGAGGGCATTCTAAGAGATGCTATGCTGGAGTATCTGACGAGGAATAACCTCATGACCCAATATCAGCATGGGTTCACTAGGGACCATTCCTGTCAGACAAATCTGATCAATTTCTATGAAGAGGTAAGTTTCGGACTGGACCGAGGGAACGCAGTGGACGTAGTGTATATGAACTTTTCAAAAGCTTTTGATATGGTGCCACACAAAAGGTTGATACTTAAAATGAGAATAATGGGGAAAGGGGAAAATATGTGTAAGTGGGTTAAGAGCTGGCTCAGGGATAGGAAACAAAGGGTGGTTATTAATGGAGCACACTCGTTCGCGGTTAGCACTGGGGTACCACAGGGGTCAGTATTGGGCCCTCTTCTTTTTAACATTTATTATTGACCTTGTAGGGAGCATACAGAGCAGAATTTCAATATTTGCAGATGACATAAACTCTGCAGGGTAATCAATACAGAGGAGGACAATTTTATATTACAAGATGATTTATGTAAGCTAGAAGCTTGGGCTGACAAATGGCAAATGAGCTTTAATGGGGATAAATGTAAGGTCATGCACTTGGGTATAAGTAAGTAATAAGATGTATAATTATGTGCTTAATTCTAAAACTCTGGGCAAAACCGTCAATGAAAAAGACCTGGGTGTATGGGTGGATGACAAACTCAAATTTAGGGGCCAGTGTCAGGCAGCTGCTTCAAAGGCAAATAAAATAATAGGATGCATTAAAAGAGGCATATAAGCTCATAAGGAGAACATAATTCTACCTCTATGCAAGTCACTAGTTCATCCACACTCACAATACTGTGTACAGTTCTGGTCTCCGGTGTATAAGAAAGACATAGCTGAACTAGAGCGGGTGCAGAGAAGAGCGACCAAGGTTATTAGAAGACTGGGGAGTCTGCAATACCAAGATAGGTTATTACACTTGGGGCTATTTAGTTTGGAAAAACGAAGGCTAAGGGGTGATCTTATTTTAATGTATAAATATATGAGGGGACAGTACAAGGACCTTTCTGGTGATCTTTTTAATCATAGACCTGAGTCACAGACAAGGGGGCTTCCTCTATGTCTGAAGGAAAGATGCTTTAAGCATAACAACATACACGGATTCTTTACTGTAAGAGCAGTGAGACTATGGAACTCTCTGCCGTATGATGTTGTAATGAGTGATTCATTACTTATATTTAAGAGGGGACTAGATGCCTTTCTTGAAAAGTATAATGTTACAGGTTATATATACTGCATTAGATTCCTTGATAGGGCGTTGATCCTGGGAACTAGTCTGATTGCCGTATGTGGAGTCGGGAAGGAATTTTTCCCCAATGTGGAGCTTACTCTTTGCCACATGGGTTTTTTCGCCTTCCTCTGGATCAACATGTTAGGGCATGTTAGGTTAGGCTATGGGTTGAACTAGATGGATTTAAAGTCTTCCTTCAACGTTAATAACTATGTTACTGTTACCTTACTGCTCAGCTGCTTCACTTTCCCCCAGCCTGCTGTTTGGTCCCCTACACCTCTTCTTTTGCATTTCCCCTTTTGTGCACATTCTCTTTGGCTTCTCCACTCCTGATATAGAAGGGTTAATAGTTTGCCTTTAAGTGCCTTTTGCATTTAATTGTTAGAATTACTAGAATCTGTTGACGCAGTAGTCTGATGGCCTCCTTTCAAGGAGACCATACTTCTTATCAATGAATGTTCTCAATAGTCAGTCACAACATGCTCTGAGTATGTTAGAGAATAAAGGTCAGTATGACCCTGGGTGATGGTGGGGGCTACATGAATTGCATTAATGTTGTAAATGGCATAAAATATTGCCTCTTGCTCTATTACTTCAGATAAAAGTGACTTGCTCACAGTATATGTGTGAGGTGTCTTTTTGTCTCCAAGCGCGCTTGTAAAATGACGGGCGTAACTCCACAATTTGGTCTCACTGGTGATCTGTCAGCTGACATTGGTCAGAACGAAAACAGCTACAACAGTTTTGGCGCCCAACGTGGGGCCGTGTATCCAGCCTATTCGGAATCCGTATGGGGAAGCTTTCTGAGAAATTGGACATGCAAAACACCAGCTGCAGCAAGGTGAGAAATATTATTCTTACAACCTGTTTTGCACTTGCAATCTCTCATCTGGATCTCTCCATACCTCTGGGGAAAAGGCTGCGAACATGGTTCAAAGAATCCACATCACCAGTGAGTTTTGTGTTTGTTTTCTGTTTATGTCCGTATGAGAGTTGAATAATAGAGTTATAAGATGATAATTGTTATCTGTATTTTCTGTCAATATCCTAATTGGTTGTGTATTTGTTTAGTGTATGTGTGAAGTACAGAGCTGGGATAGACTCTGTGCAGTGTTGTTATTTTGGTCATTTTGGATTGGCAGTACATTATATGAAGCTGTATTTTGTATAAGGCTGTGGTTTTTGTTGTTTGGCCTTAAAGTGCTTTCAGAGTGTCAGTGGACACTGCTGCAGTTTTTGTTATATAGAGTTGTGTTAATTCCAAAGTGCAAAATAGGCAGGCTCTGTGAACCTTGTATGTAACCTTGTATGTATGTATGTATGTCTATGAGAACTCTGAATGAGATGACAGGTGAGTAAATGAGTATAAGGAATAAACATAAATCCCTGATTGATGAGGGGTTCCGTTAGGTGTGGTCCTCTGTATGTGACAGAAGACATTATTCAACGCAGTTTGAGCTGAATTAGGTGGAGTGATTGAGATAAGGAATTTTCTTCTTGTAAAAATCAACTGAAAAGTGAAAGGAAAAGAAACAACAATCCCTGAATGAGCATGTATGTATGAGTGATCACATAAGTATCATTACTTATCTAACTGTTGTTAATTGTCCAGGATGAATGAGTTGTGGATATTTTAATGTACATTTAATTTACATCTGAGATTCAGTGAAACCCGTGTTATATATGGTTTGACATTGGATAGGTTTCTATATGTGTTTTTGCCGGACGCGGTCAGAATCAGCTTATTCAAGTTGTGCAGTGATCTGCCTGTATAGAGAAACTGTTTTTAATTCCGAGAGGATGAATGTTTTGTAGAGATTAAGTCTGAAAACTGCTGCATTCTGTTTCTGTGTGTAAGACAAGCTCTTATCTGTGTTTATGCTTGATGGGAGGGGCGAACCCCTGCGCAAATTGTTTTTGATTTCTCCTCTTTGTGCTGCGGGCCAGAGGAAGGGGGGCCATGCAGCTGCGCTGAAGAATATGGAGCTGTGCATATTCTGTCCTTGGTTCAGTACGCGCTGAGAGATTTGTGTTTAAAGCAATAGTACTGTATGTATTGAAGTAGAAAGAAATATCGTAAGTTCAAGTTGGAATTTGAAAGTGAAAGAATTGTGCCTATTTTAGAGGAAACTTGTAAGTGATTGAAAAATTGGTAAAGGATTCACCTGCTTCAAGTTGAGTGATTTATATATAGCAAATTGAGGATCAACTGAGGAGGTAGCCAACTGAATGGCTGATGTAATAGGTGGTGTAACCTGCTACAGTCAGCCTATGGCACATAGGTGGTGTAACCTTGCCGTTCCATGGAGCTGTGCTAGCCAGCTGATCTACCGGGTGGTAGGTGGTGTAACCTGCCCGCTAGAATCCTTTAGGTCTACCGGGTGGTAGGTGGTGTAACCTGCCCGCTAAACCTTGACATTCACTCTGACTTGTCACGTGTTGCAACCCTGGTTTAAGGCAAGGCACACTAAAAAGGGCATTTTTAGAGGTGAGTGTCTGAGCGGATAAGTTGAAGCCATGGGCAACTTATTCTGTGTGCAGTCAGGGCCCCCAATGGGATCCAAAAACCACTGTACAGATTGGAAAAACGAAGCAGTGAAAGATGTGAGACCAATATTGAAAAATGCAAAAATGCCAGTGAGTGGATGGATGTTTGGATGTTCAAAAAGGCACAGACAAAGGAGGAAAATAGCATGTGAATAAATGGCATCTGAGAGAGTGCAGCAGGACGGAAGTAAAGTGTATTATGAATGTTTTGATGCTCAAAAGTCCGACTATGACCGACACATTACTGCTACGGTCATACCTTTGTATAACCAGAGACCCAGACAAGACAGATGGACTTGTAAACATTGCGGTCAGACAAACCCAGACTGGAGAAATACTTGTATGATCTGTGCTGCAACCCAACCTAAGTTAACTACACTGAATGCTGTCCAGACAAGATCACATGTAGTGACATAAGAAGCTGACACAGGATTGTGGTTAGTGGGTAGTGGGGACTGTTGTGAATTCTGTTGTCAAGCTCCCTCCTGTGGTCATGAATGGTACTTCGGCTGGTTCTGTCCATGGGCTTCCTCTGTTGGTTGTGAGTGGGGCTGCGGCTTCTGAGTTTCCTTCCACAGGTGACGAGGTTAATTCGTTAGCTGGCTGCTCTATTTAACTCCACTTAGATCATTGCTCCATGCCACCTGTCAATGTTCCAGTATTGGTCTAGTTCACTCCTGGATCGTTCTTGTGACCTGTCTTCCCGGCAGAAGCTAAGTTCCTGCTTGTTTTTCTTTTGTTTGCTATTTTTCTGTCCAGCTTGCTATTTTGATTTTTGTCTTGCTTGCTGGAAGCTCTGGGACGCAGAGGGAGCGCCTCCGCACCGTGAGTCGGTGCGGAGGGTCTTTTGCGCCCTCTGTGTGGTCTTTTTGTAGTTTTTTGTGCTGACCGCAAAGTTACCTTTCCTATCCTCAGTCTGTTCAGTAAGTCGGGCCTCACTTTGCTAAGTCTGTTTCATCTCTGTGTTTGTGTTTTCATCTTTGCTCGCGGTCGTTGTGTGTGGGGGGCTGCCTTTACCTTTGGGGAATTTCTCTGAGGCAGGGTAGGCTTTATTTTTCTATCTTCGGGGCTAGCTGGTTCCTTAGGCTGTGGCGGGTTGCGTGGGGAGCGTTGGGAGCAGTCCGCGGCTATTTCTGGTGTGTGTGATAGGATTGGGGATTGCGGTCAGCAGAGTTCCCACGTCTCAGAGCTCGTCCTATATTATTTGTAACTATCAGGTCATTCCGTGTGCTCTTAACCACCAGGTCCATTATTGTCCTAACCACCAGGTCATAACAGTACAGGTGGCCCAAAGTATTAATGCATCTCAATAGAGGGATAAGAGAAGTTCTGAGACCATTTTTTTTTCTTTGCAGTGTGTTTTGTCTGTCTTTTCCCCTTTACCTCTGGGTGGTTCAGGATACAGGTGTAGATATGGACATTCAAGGTCTGTCCTCTTGTATGAATAATCTCACTGCAAGGGTACAAAACATTCAAGATTTTGTGGTTCAGAATCCGATGTTAGAGCCTAGGATTCCAATTCCTGATTTGTTTTTTGGGGATAGATCTAAGTTTCTGAATTTCAAAAATAATTGTAAATTGTTTCTTGCTTTGAAACCTTGCTCCTCAGGTGACCCTGTTCAACAAGTGAAAATCATTATTTCTTTGTTACGCGGCGACCCTCAAGACTGGGCATTTTCCCTTGCGCCAGGACATCCGGCATTGCGTGATGTTGATGCGTTTTTTCTGGCGCTCGGATTGCTTTATGATGAACCAAATTCAGTGGATCAGGCAGAGAAAATCTTGCTGGCTCTGTGTCAGGGTCAGGATGAGGTAGAGATATATTGTCAGAAGTTTAGGAAGTGGTCTGTACTCACTCAGTGGAATGAATGTGCCCTGGCAGAAATTTTCAGAAAGGGTCTCTCTGAAGCCCTTAAGGATGTCATGGTGGGATTTCCCATGCCTGCTGGTCTGAATGAGTCTATTTCTTTGGCCATTCAGATCAATCGATGCTTGCGTGAGCGTAAAGCTGTGCACCATTTGGCGGTATTATCTGAGCATAGACCTGAGCCTATGCAATGTAATAGGACTTTGACCAGAGCTGAACGGCAAGAACACAGACGTCGGAATGGGCTGTGTTTTTACTGTGGTGATTCCACTCATGCTATCTCTGATTGTCCTAAGCGCACTAAGCGTTTCGCTAGGTCGGCCACCATTGGTACGGTACAGTCGAAATTTCTTTTGTCCGTTACTCTGATTTGCTCTTTGTCATCCTATTCTGTTATGGCATTTGTGGATTCAGGCGCTGCCCTCAATTTGATGGACTTGGAGTTTGCTAGGCGCTGTGGTTTTTTCTTGGAGCCCTTGCAGTATCCTATTCCATTGAGAGGAATTGATGCTACGCCTTTGGCCAAGAATAAGCCTCAGTACTGGACCCAATTGACCATGTGCATGGCTCCTGCACATCAGGAGGATATTTGCTTTTTGGTGTTGCATAATCTGCATGATGTGTTCGTTTTGGGGTTGCCATGGCTACAGGTCCATAATCCAGTATTGGATTGGAAATCAATGTCTGTGTCCAGCTGGGGTTGTCAGGGGGTACATGGTGATATTCCATTTTTGTCTATTTCGTCATCCACCCCTTCTGAAGTCCCGGAGTTTTTGTCGGATTACCGGGATGTATTTGATGAGCCCAAATCCAGTGCCCTACCTCCTCATAGGGATTGCGATTGTGCTATCAATTTGATTCCTGGTAGTAAGTTTCCTAAGGGCCGACTGTTCAATTTATCTGTGCCAGAGCACGCCGCTATGCGGAGTTATGTAAAGGAATCCTTGGAGAAGGGTCATATTCGCCCGTCGTCGTCACCATTGGGAGCAGGGTTCTTTTTTGTGGCCAAGAAGGATGGTTCTTTGAGACCTTGTATTGATTAACGCCTTCTTAATAAGATCACAGTCAAATTTCAGTACCCTTTGCCGCTGCTGTCTGATTTATTTGCTCGGATTAAGGGGGCTTGTTGGTTCACCAAGATAGATCTTCGTGGTGCGTATAATCTTGTGCGTATTAAACAGGGCGATGAATGGAAAACAGCATTTAATACGC
Source organism: Ranitomeya imitator (assembly GCF_032444005.1). Lineage (NCBI taxonomy): Eukaryota > Metazoa > Chordata > Amphibia > Anura > Dendrobatidae > Ranitomeya > Ranitomeya imitator. Next base: position 437,610,059 of record NC_091287.1, read on the forward strand.
CCGAGGGTCATTTTGAGTACCTGGTTATGCCATTCGGGCTTTCCAATGCTCCATCAGTATTTCAGTCCTTTATGCATGACATCTTCCGAGAGTACCTGGATAAATTCCTGATTGTATATTTGGATGATATTTTGGTCTTTTCAGATGATTGGGAGTCTCACGTGAAGCAGGTCAGAATGGTGTTCCAGGTCCTTCGTGCGAATTCTTTGTTTGTGAAGGGGTCAAAGTGTCTATTTGGAGTTCAGAAGGTTTCATTTTTTCCCCTTCTACTATCGAGATGGACCCTGTTAAAGTCCAGGCCATTTATGATTGGACTCAGCCGACATCTGTGAAGAGTCTGCAAAAGTTCCTGGGCTTTGCTAATTTTTATCGTCGCTTCATCAGTAATTTTTCTAGTGTTGCTAAACCGTTGACTGATTTGACCAAGAAGGGTGCTGATGTGGTCAATTGGTCTTCTGCGGCTGTGGAAGCTTTTCAGGAGTTGAAGCGTCGTTTTCTTCCGCCCCTGTGTTGTGCCAGCCAGATGTTTCGCTCCCGTTTCAGGTCGAGGTTGATGCTTCTGAGATTGGAGCAGGGGCTGTTTTGTCGCAAAGAAGTTCTGATGGCTCAGTGATGAAACCATGTGCCTTCTTTTCTAGAAAGTTTTCACCTGCTGAGCGCAATTATGATGTTGGCAATCAAGAGTTGTTGGCCATGAAGTGGGCATTCGAGGAGTGGCGTCATTGGCTTGAAGGAGCCCAGCATCGCGTGGTGGTCTTGACGGATCACAAGAATTTGACTTATCTCGAGTCTGCCAAACGGTTGAATCCTAGACAGGCTCGTTGGTCGCTATTTTTCTCCCGTTTTGATTTTGTGGTTTCGTACCTTCCAGGCTCTAAGAATGTGAAGGCTGATGCCCTGTCAAGGAGTTTTGTGCCCGACTCTCCGGGTGTTCCTGGGCCGGCGGGTATTCTCAAAGAGGGGGTAATTTTGTCTGCCATCTCCCCTGATTTGCGGCGGGTGCTGCAAAAATTTCAGGCTGATAGACCTGACCGTTGCCCAGCGGAGAAACTGTTTGTCCCTGATAGATGGACTAGTAGAGTTATCTCTGAGGTTCATTGTTCGGTGTTGGCTGGTCATCCTGGAATCTTTGGTACCAGAGATTTGGTGGCTAGATCCTTTTGGTGGCCGTCTTTGTCGCGGGATGTGCGTTCTTTTGTGCAGTCCTGTGGGACTTGTGCTCGGGCTAAGCCCTGCTGTTCTCGTGCCAGTGGGTTGCTTTTGCCCTTGCCGGTCCCAAAGAGGCCCTGGACGCATATCTCTATGGATTTTATTTCGGATCTCCCTGTCTCTCAAAAGATGTCGGTCATTTGGGTGGTTTGTGATCGCTTCTCTAAGATGGTCAATTTGGTACCATTGTCTAAATTGCCTTCCTCCTCTGATTTGGTGCCATTGTTTTTCCAACATGTGGTTCGTTTACATGGCATTCCGGAGAACATCGTTTTGGACAGAGGTTCCCAGTTTGTTTCGAGGTTTTGGCGAGCCTTTTGTGCTAGGATGGGCATTGATTTGTCTTTTTCCTCGGCTTTCCATTCTCAGACAAATGGCCAAACCGAACGAACTAATCAGGCTTTGGAAACATATCTGAGATGCTTTGTTTCTGCTGATCAGGATGATTGGGTGTCCTTTTTGCCTTTGGCTGAGTTCGCCCTTAATAATCGGGCCAGCTCGGCTACTTTGGTTTCGCCGTTTTTCTGCAATTCTGGTTTCCATCCTCGTTTCTCTTCAGGGCAGGTTGAGTCTTTGGACTGTCCTGGTGTAGATACTGTGGTGGATAGGTTGCAGCAGATTTGGACTCATGTAGTGGACAATTTAACATTGTCCCAGGAGAAGGCTCAACGTTTCGCTAACCGCCGGCGCTGTGTGGGTCCCCGACTTCGTGTTGGGGATTTGGTTTGGTTGTCGTCTCGTTATGTTCCTATGAAGGTTTCCTCTCCTAAGTTTAAGCCTCGTTTCATTGGTCCGTTTAAGATTTCTGAGGTTCTCAATCCTGTGTCGTTTCGTTTGACCCTTCCAGCTTCTTTTGCCATCCATAATGTATTCCATAGGTCGTTGTTGCGGAGATACGTGGCGCCTGTGGTTCCATCCGTTGATCCTCCTGCCCCGTGTTGGTTGAGGGGGAGTTGGAGTATGTGGTGGAGAAGATTTTGGATTCTCGTATTTCGAGAGGGAAACTCCAGTACCTGGTCAAGTGGAAGGGTTATGGTCAGGAAGATAATTCCTGGGTCTTTGCCTCCGATGTTCATGCTGCCGATCTGGTTCGTGCCTTTCATTTGGCTCGTCCTGGTCGGCCTGGGGGCTGTGGTGAGGGTTCGGTGACCCCTCCTCAAGGGGGGGGGGTACTGTTGTGAATTCTGTTGTCAAGCTCCCTCCTGTGGTCATGAATGGCACTTCGGCTGGTTCTGTCCATGGGCTTCCTCTGTTGGTTGTGAGTGGGGCTGCGGCTTCTGAGTTTCCTTCCACAGGTGACGAGGTTAATTCGTTAGCTGGCTGCTCTATTTAACTCCACTTAGATCATTGCTCCATGCCACCTGTCAATGTTCCAGTATTGGTCTAGTTCACTCCTGGATCGTTCTTGTGACCTGTCTTCCCGGCAGAAGCTAAGTTCCTGCTTGTTTTTCTTTTGTTTGCTATTGTTCTGTCCAGCTTGCTATTTTGATTTTTGTCTTGCTTGCGGGAATCTCTGGGGCGCAGAGGGAGCGCCTCCGCACCGTGAGTCGGTGCGGAGGGTCTTTTGCGCCCTCTGTGTGGTCTTTTTGTAGTTTTTTGTGCTGACCGCAAAGTTACCTTTCCTATCCTCAGTCTGTTCAGTAAGTCGGGCCTCACTTTGCTAAGTCTGTTTCATCTCTGTGTTTGTGTTTTCATCTTTGCTCGCGGTCATTGTGTGTGGGGGGCTGCCTTTACCTTTGGGGAATTTCTCTGAGGCAGGGTAGGCTTTATTTTTCTATCTTCGGGGCTAGCTGGTTCCTTAGGCTGTGGCGGGTTGCGTGGGGAGCGTTGGGAGCAGTCCGCGGCTATTTCTGGTGTGTGTGATAGGATTGGGGATTGCGGTCAGCAGAGTTCCCACGTCTCAGAGCTCGTCCTATACTATTTGTAACTATCAGGTCATTCCGTGTGCTCTTAACCACCAGGTCCATTATTGTCCTAACCACCAGGTCATAACAGGGGACATTAACTTTTGGGAGTAAGCTGACAGTAATCCTTTTGGGAAGGAGCTGTAGACCAGCATGTCATGTCACCCCCAACCGGTCATCTAGTCACTACCACCACCAGAGAACCAACCACATCAGGTAGTGTAAGACAGATACCGGAGTATTATCCCTGGAAGCTCTCTGACTAGCTAGCTACGCTAAATCAATTGGCTGACCCTGAGAACCAACCTTTCCCATTTTACAGACAAAGACAATATGATGGACGTATAAGTGCACCTGAGCAGACCTAGAGACTTGGTGAGCACAAAAGCAGGTGACGTACTAGGATGCAAATTAAAACTTTTACAGATGTGGCAAAAGGAGAGAGTGTAGAGATGTACTCTGGACGGTTACAGCTGAAATCGGCAGACATGGGGTACAGTCCAGTAAACCCACTCGATGTTAAAATATTTGTGAATACATTAATTGACGGTATGACAAAAGGCTTGCGAGACGCAGTACAGACAGCCAGACCTAAATGGAGAAATGTAGATCCAAAGACCTCCTGAAGATTGCTCAGGAGTTGAAGAAACTAGGACAATAAGACGACGTGTCATGTATGCTGGAGTACAAGGAAAACAGTAGAGATGTAGTAAGGGACCTAAGGACTTAGAAACAGTGAAGTGCTGGAATTGTGGAGAAAATGGACACTCAGACCAATCTTCCACCTCCTTCACCTTCAGACTAGGAAACTGACAACCCAGTGACAAATGTGTGCCCTGTTTTTGTCCCCTCCGGACCTGGTCCTGCCTTGATGACCACCATACCAATGCTGGGAGGGAAATAGACAGAATTCTTGACCGACACTGGGGCAGCTGGGACTAGTACACAAAGACTTGATACTGCCAGACCTGATTACTGACGAGACTGTGGAATACGTGAGGGTAGGGGGACAAGCGACTGAAGCCCCTATGACTAAACAAGAAAAGACTAGAGTCACGAGACAGCCAAGAGGTGCTTACAAACTTATTGTTAGTGACAATACCCCTATGAATTTGCTGGGAGCAGAGTTGAGTGCTGTCTAGGCACTATACAGTACTCTCCTGAGGGTATTACAGTCACAAGTCCCCTTTACATATAAACACTAGTGGCAGAGGGACGCCAGGGTCTTCCACATGCACATTATACCACAGGTAAATCATGCCCTATTATAGTTACACTTAATTCCATTAATTTACCAGTTTAGTAGTTTCCTTACACAAGATGGTATAGTTACAGTGTATTTCTAGGTTGTCTTCATATGATATATAGTTTTTTAGCCATTCATTATATTGGCTCAAACCATAGTCACTGTTTATTCGTCTTTTCCACTTCTTATACCTTATCGCGCCAACTGGCATTGATATTTGGTATTTTTCAAATCCCTTCTTTTTGTATTTGGAACTGTTAGTTATGGATTTATATAGGGCTGTTACTTTCTTAGAATAAGCTTGTGCTTTGCTGTGGCCTATGGCATTGTGCTCCCCCGTTTTTTTTTACTCAGTATCTTTCGTAATCATATATATAATTTTCTTTTGGTAACATTTTGTGAATCAAAATTAGTTTTTTTCAAGGGATAATCTACCCAATCAAATACGGGTATAAATATTTGGACATTAATGTGTGACTTATATACACACTTGTGTAATATTGGAGAAATGGTGTATATGGCAAGAGTAGTGAAAGTAACACCTGACACCAGAATGTCTGAGGACAGGGAAAACAGGTACCAGACACCAATTGGGCAAGGGGAAAATCTGATATGGGTCGGCTGCCCATTCCCCCTGTCATGATAAATCAAGAGAAGTAATCACTCCTCTTTGGTTAAGGCAATACCCCTTAAGTCTAGTCAAATCAATGGCCCTGAGCAGGAATATTAAAGAGTATGTTAAGGCAGGGGTTCTAGTGCAGAGATATTCCCCCTGCAACACCCCTTTGTATCCCATTAAGAAAAAAAGGACCCAAGGGTTCCCCTGACACTTAGTAAGAAGGAACATAAACCAGCTCACCCGTGATTCAGCAACCAAACCTCGGGAGCACGGACCCGCTGTGTCCAGGCGTGCAAGATCCAGAAAAAGAAAGAAATGTCCAGCTTCACCGAGTCCGTAAAAAAGCTTTTTCTTTATTAACAAACTTTGAACATGGAGGATACAGACTTCAGCACAACCATATGGGCAAGAATCTCAACGCGTTTCTGGAGACTAGGCTCCCTTAATCCCTTGTTCATGATTAAGGGAGCCTAGTCTCCAGAAACGCGTTGAGATTCTTGCCCATATGGTTGTGCTGAAGTCTGTATCCTCCATGTTCAAAGTTTGTTAATAAAGAAAAAGCTTTTTTACGGACTCGGTGAAGCTGGACATTTCTTTCTTTTCCCCTGACACTTACAGAATAGTTCATGACTAACGAGCTATTAATGATGTTACAGTGAGTGTGACCTCAACTGTCCCTAATACACACACCGTATGGTCACAGATCCCAGCGACGTCAAAATGTTTCACAATTATTGATTTGGCAAATGCATTCGTCTCTGTACCACTGCACTCTGACTGTAAGTATCTTTTGTCTTTCACTCACGAAGGTAAACAATACTGTTGGACGGTCCTCCCACAAAGGGGGAAAGAACTCCCCAACCATCTATTCAACAGCGATGGCAGGAATTCTTGAGCAGTGGCAACCACCTCATCCACAGATTGTACTACTACAGTACGTGGATGACCTCTTGCTCTGCTGCCCGGACCAGACGTCCTGCAAGGAAGCTACAGTTTCCTTGCTATGTTTTTTGGCAGAAAAGGGTTGCAGAGTCTCACGTGATTGCAAACAAAAGGTGACATTTTTAGGACATTGTATTGCTGAAGGTGCAAGACACCTGACTGAAGACAGAAAACAGGCAATACAAATCTCCCTTTACCCAGGTCACTCCAGCATCTACGCACTTTTCTAGGTTTGGTGACGTACTGTAGGCCTTGGATAAGGTCTGCTTCACAAATGATGCAACCACTCTATGACTGTTTGCCATCAGACCCCTACAATCTCACTCAAGAAGCAATTGACTCCTTCCACTTTCTCAAGCTGCTCATTGTGTCAGACATTCCAAACTATGATCAGCCATTTTTCTTATTTTTCACAGAGCAGGGTGGACATGCTACCGCAGTACTGACACTACAACATGGAAAGAAACAGAGACCGATAGCTTACTACTTAGCACAATTAGATCCAGTGATTAGAGGGTCTCCTATATGAGTCTGTGCTGTAGGAGCTGCTGTATTACTGAAAGGCATGTGAGATCACACTGACTTTTTCTTTTTGACAATTTGTTCCCCACGTGACATTAATGCCATACTCGTACAAGTTCAACGAAAACACCTGCCTAAGGAGAGACAGATCAGACTTGAATTTGCTCTAATACTAATTCCTGGATATGTCACCCTCAAAAGACATAATGTTCTGAATCCAGCCACTCATCTGCCTGTGGATTCAGAAAAGGGGGAATTGGTGACAGCATTGGCAGGTGGGAAAGAGAACATGACATGACGTTGACATGACGCACGAACATGACTGCATAGGAACTGATGAGTCAGGAGACAGTGGGTTTTACATATGTTCGTGGGAAGAAAAAAACCTGTTCCTAATGCATATTTTGAGGTTTTTTATTTTTGTAGATGGCTCCAGATACCACCAGAATGGGCGACTCTACATTGGATATGCAGTAGTATCCTCACATGAGGTAATCCGAGCTGAACCACTCGCTCCTCACATGTCGGTGCAGGAGGCAGAGTTGAAGGCACTCACTGAGGCGTGTAGAGCTGCTGCAGGTAAAGTCGCTAACAGTTACACAGATTCAAATTGTGCATGGGGAATATCCCATGATTATTGCCCTATCTGGAGAAGCAGAGCATTTCTTACATCAGCCGGTAAGCCCATTAAAAATGCAGAGCTGGTGAAACAATTAGTGGAGGCATTGACGTTATCAGTCCAGGTTGGCAAGGTAAAAGCACACATGGACGGTGACTCTGTGGAGGTAGAGGGCAACAAAAGGGCGGACGAGGCTGCTAAAGTAGCAGCAAGGCGGCCTAGGGAGCAGTGGACGGAGCCGGGAAGTCAGAGTATTCCAGCCACACTGTGCCTAGATGTCCTGAAATCCCTCCAGCTGCCCAAACAGAGAAGGAACACTGGGAGAATGGGAGCTGAGCTGAACTCAGAAAGAGTATGGGAGAATAAGGATAAATCGTGTATACCAAGATCCCTGCTCCCAATCATGGCGCAAGCAACACAAGATGCCTTCTGGATCGCTCCTGGTTTCAGTTACGCAGCCGCAAAGCTCTTGCAGTCATGCCTCATCTGTGCACAGCACAACCCAGGTAGAACAGTAGGAATCCCTAAGAAAGCGACACCCAGGCCTCTCTACCCGTTTCAGAGACTGCAGACTGGCTACATACAGCTACCCAAGGTAGGAGTGTGTGAAAAATATCCTAGTATGTGTAGATCTCTTCTCTGGTTGGCTGGAAGCCTATCTGGTAAAATGTGCAAATACTAAAGCGACTGCAGACAAACTGATGAAAGAACTGATCTGCAGGTATGGTGTCCTAGAAACCATGGAGAGCGATAGGGGTACACACTTCACGGGAGAAATAATGAGGGAAGTCATGCAGGTCCTGGGAGTACAGCAAGCATATCATGCACCATATAGACCACAAAGTAGTGGGAAAGTGGAGAGACTAAACGGGACACTTAAACTGGAAAATCAAAGGCCACGGCAGACACAGGAAAGAGCGGGGTAGAGTGCTTGTCTCTTGCACGCATGTCAGTCAGACACACTACAAATAGAAAGACAGGCTTGTGTCCTTTTGAAGTCCTGTTTAGTAGTTTGCCAGAGGCTGGTCTGTACTTCCCACAGGTGCTACAAAAGCAACACGGTGCTATGACAGCCCATGTCCAGGCCTTACAGAAAAGACTTAATGTGGTGCATAAACATGTGTTTTCATCCATTCCAGATACTAATGCCAGTGCAGACGTACATCAGCTGAATCCAGGTGATTGGTGGTCATACACAGACATGTGAGAAGGAGCCTAGATCCATGGTTTGACGGCCCATTCTAAAGTCCAGCTGACCACATTCACCTCAGGGAAACTTGAGGGAAAGCCCACCTGGATCCATGCCAGTCACTGCAAAAAGATCTTTTCACCAGCAGAATGACTGTTGTCCTAATCACCTTGCTGGCAGTGGTAGGATGTTTGCACCTTACAGAGGCACTGGATAAACAAACTTATTCAACATCTTGCTTTTCTTATAAAAGACGCGGAAGGACAAAAACTGCTGGACAGTTGGATCTGCATACACAGCCCAGTATCTGCAAGGACTATGCTGTACTTAGCCTTACCCCTGGAGCCAAGGAAGGTATTAACACCACACCACATATACAATGAGACTTGGACTCAGATTTTCTTGGTTCCTTAAGGCTCTTAATGAGACTAATACAATATAGAGACTCCTTTTTAAATCCAACAATTGGCTTAGCGGCCTAGCGGGATGGATTATTTTTGGTATTTTACAGACTTGTATGCAAATTTTGTTGCTTTGCTTATTGTTTTATGTAGCCGTAAAAGCGCTAATATATATATTACCTAAGCTATGGAATAATGTAGGTGTAGAAAAAAAAATCTAAGGCTGAACCTTCTGAAGTGTATCATAGGCCCTGTGTAGCCACTGCTGACGGGGAGGTGAGTGTCCACACTGAGGGTGGATGGGCGAAGCAGGTAGGAAGTCCCCTTGTGGGTACTAGACCCATGAGACAGTAGCTCTTTTGTGGACATCAGCTGACCCCGTAGCAGAGGTTATACCATTTACAAAAGGGGGAAATTGATATAGAAGGGTTAATAGTTTGCCTTTAAGTGCCTTTTGCATTTAATTGTTAGAATTACTAGAATCTGTTGATGCAGTAGTCTGATGGCCTCCTTTCAAGGAGACCATACTTCTTATCAATGTATGTTCTCAATAGTCAGTCACAACATGCTCTGGGTACGTTAGAGAATAAAGGTCAGTATGACCCTGGGTGATGGTGGGGGCTACATGAATTGCATTAATGTTGTAAATGGTATAAAATATTGCCTCTTGCTCTATTACTTCAGATAAAAGTGACTTGCTCACAGGATATGTGTGAGGTGTCTTTTTGTCTTCAAGAGCGCTTGTAAAATGACGGGCGTAACTCCACAATTTGGTCTCACTGGTGATCTGTCAGCTGACATTGGTCAGAACAAAAACAGCTACGACACTCCCGTTCATGGCTTCTGGCTTGAATAAGCCTCAAATAACACTTCACAACATGTCATCCCCGAGGTGACATGTGTCTTAATGTCCTGAGGTCACGATGAGCACTGTGACGGCACAGGATGCGGTGACATCAGAAGACTAGTTGAGCTCAAAGCTATAACCTGCAGCAATGAGAGCAAAGAGTGTGCATGTGATGGGGAGGGGAAAACAAGTGGTGCAGAGGACTGGATGGCAATCTGCGGGAGGCATCGCTACAGGTGAGTGATGTCATAAGTATTATTTTTATTTAACCATTTGCCCTGCCTTTTACTGGTAAGCAAAATTCAAGAAAATGTAATTCCATTTAAATAAATGTTCTCATCTCTACTAATAACCCCTGATGATACCACCTATAATTTAATAGTATTTTGCACCATACAGCCATGTGGATGACAGCCTTGGCAACACTTGACTAGCTATAAATCTTACATCTCCTTCTTCTTCTGCTAAAAATTAAAACTATTTTAGATGTTTTCTTTAATAAATAAAGACGGAAATGTTTTGTTACATTTAATATTCGATCTAGTATTGTCATATGTTCATATAAAACACCCACCTAATTTCACAAAACACTGAAGACATTAATAACATAAATACTGTTTGTGTTAATGAATGTACCGTATTTTCTGGTGTACAAGACGACTGGGCGTATAAGACAACCCCCAACTTTTCCATGTAAGATGTGGAGTTTGGGATATACTTGCTGTATAAGACGGGGGTCATCTTATACGCCCAGTTATCTTATACGTCGTGTGCGGTGCGGATGGTTCCCAGGGTCTGGAGGAGCCTGACCGGTCGCGTAACCGTGACGTCATCGAAGGTCCTTCGCTCAATGCATCCCTAGGAACAGAGGCTGCCGCTTGCACCGCTGAGAGCCGCGGGCCGTTGGAGGATAAGTATATCCCATATTTTTTATTTTTATTCTTTTTTTTACATGAGTATGGATCCCAGGGCCTGAAGGAGAGTCTCCTCTCCTCCAGATCCTGGGAACCATACAGGACCGCTCCCTGCACACGCCGTACCCGGCGTATAAGACAACCTCCGACTTTTGAGATGATTTTCAGGGGTTTAAAAGTCCGCTTATACGCCAGAAAATACGGTATATATAGTATTTCATCATACCTATGTGTCCAGTATACATGGTCATACCCAGTAGTGCAATTTTGTTGCCCAAGAATGTCTTTTTGTTGTATACCTATTTATTGTGATTCTTAATTATTATATATACTTACCACTGAGATCAACACCCGCTTTTTCTTCTGGTTGGGTCCCTCTCCCGTACACCAATTTCTTTATCAATAAAGCTGTGATTTTCACTTAAATATTGGCCTTTTTGTCCTTTTTTTTCCCTTTGATTTTCTTTAGTAAATCGGACATGACAAGAAAAGCTTGATATATTGACATCATAAAAGCCAACACCTACAACAGGCTACTGTATTCAGGTGGCATGTACATTATACTATTGGATTATTATAGTAAAAGGGTATGCAAAACAAAATTACATTTTTCACAAAATGCTCACTCTATGAGGTATACAGATGTGTTTAAATTTCTGGAATGGGGAGAATTTCCAGAAATTCTAATTTATTGTCAATCTATTGCCATTTAAAATGCTTAAGGCTTGTCAATCTCAAAAGGTAGATAGCACACTTTCTTTGAAGTACAAGTTTTGGTTTCAGGATTTTTCTTCAGTTGCAAACTTAGGACTCAGGGATATTAGGTTGCTGTCTTTATTTCTAGTTCATCAAGACAAAAAAGGGTTATTTGGTTGCTGTTCTCATAGCACCTCTCCAGCGAGGCTCTCATACAGATGTGTTGAGTTATGAACTCTGGCTCGCCCCATGAAATACTTGCACAGCTGGCAGGTCACAAACTGCCAGAGACCGACTGTATCGGTGGTGATAATAAAGATGCCAGAAGGTGAATATAAGACAGGGGCAGGGGATTTAAATGTTCAGCTCCACTCCAGTGGTAAAATTAAAATCAGCACACTGTATTGGTGCTTTAATTGTGTCCTTTGAATCTTTTTTTTTTTCATTTTTCATACACTGAGAATAGGCCTTTATATCCATATCTGTAATAATGAGCAGTGCACCCAGAGTTCATTTAACCCCTTCATGACCTTGGGATTTTCCGTTTTTCCGTGTTCGTTTTTCGCTCCCCTCCTTCCCAGAGCCATAACTTTTTTATTTGTCTGTCAATATGGCCATGTGAGGGCTTATTTTTGGCGGAACGAGTTGTACTTTTGAACGATATCATTGGTTTTACCATGTCGTGTACTAGAAAACGGGAAAAAAAATCCAAGTGCGGTGAAATTGCAAAAAAAAGTGCAATTCCACGCAGGTTTTTTGTTTGGCTTTTTTGCTAGGTTCACTAAATGCGAAAACTGACCTGCCATTATGATTCTCCAGGGCATTATGAGTTCATAGACATCAAACATGTCTAGGTTATTTTTTATCTAAGTGGTGAAAAAAATTCCAAACTTTGCTAAGAAAAAAAAAATTGTGCAATTTTCCGATACCCGTAGCGTCTCCATTTTTCGTGATCTGGGGTCAAGTGAGGGCTTATTTCTTGAGCTGACATTTTTAGTGACACCATTTTGGTGCAGATACGTTCTTTTGATTGGCCGTTATTGCATTTTAATGCAATGTTGCAGCGACCAAAAAAAACGTAATTCGGGTGTTTCTAATTTTTTTCTCGCTACGCCGTTTAGCGATCAGGTTAATGCTTTTTTATTGATACATTGGGCGATTCTGAACGCGGCGATACCAAATATGTGTATATTTGATTTTATTTTTATTGTTTTATTTTGAATGGGGCAAAAGGGTGGTGATTTAAACTTTTATTTTTTTTATTTATTTCATATTTTTTTCAACTTTTTTTTACTTTTGCCATGCTTCAATAGCCTCCATGGGAGGCTAGAAGCTGGCAAAGCCTGATCAGCTCTGCTACATAGCAGCGATCATCAGATCGCTCCTATGTAGCTGATTTACAGGCTTGCTATGAGCTCCGACCACAGGGTGACGCTCACAGCAAGCCGGAATCAGCAATCATAGAGGTCTCAAGGAGATCTCTGGTTACTATGCTGATGCATCGCTGACCCCCGATCATGTGATGGGGTCGGCGATGCGCGCATTTCCGGCCGGACGGCCGGAAGCAGTAGTTAAATGCCACTGTCAGCGTTTGAGAGCAGCATTTAACTAGTTAATAGCGGCGGGTGTATTGCGATTACACTTGCCGCTATTGCGCGCACATGTCAGCTGTTCAAAACAGCTGACAGGTCGCGGCTTTGATGTGGGCTCAGCGCCGAAGCCCACATCAAAGCAGGGGATCTGACCTCAGACGTACTATCCTGTCCGAGGTCAGAAAAGGGTTAAAACCCTAAAACTTATGCTGCTTTGCATACCCTCATCTTTTATAGTCCATGTGATAGTCACTAATGATTGACCATGTGATATGATAGCAGCAAGGCATTAAAGGGAAGCCCTCATGTAAGCACCTGACATCATGAGACCACTCTATAGTTCATAAAACTTTCAGTAATGTATGAAGTGACATCAGGCATTTTTTTGCAATCTGCATCAATCAAGTTGCAAATTCAACTTGACCTGGGAATTTCAGGAAATTAAGCTTGAAGTCAATTTGCAGTGAATCAATTTATCTCCACAGAACACCAAATGACTACAGTGCTATGTAAAAGTTTGGGCACCCCTAGTTAAGCCCTTTCTGACATCGGGTGTAATAGTGCGCCAATGTCAGACTCCCTCCCTTTGGTGTGGACTCCAGAGCTGAGCCGACATTTTTCTCTGGCACATGTCAGCTGTTTTGAAAAACTGACATGTGCCTCTAACAGCCACAGGTGGAATTGCGATCCACCCATGGCTGTTAACTAGTTAAATTCTTTCAGCAAGACAATGATCCAAAACACCGCTCCAAATCTATTCAGGCATTCATGCAGAGGAACAATTACGCTGTTCTGGAATGGCCATCCCAGTCCCCAGACCTAATTATCATTGAACATCTGTGGGATCATTTGAAGAGGGCTGTCCATGCTCGGCGACCATCAAACTTAACTGAAATGGAATTGTTGTGTAAAGAGGAATGGTCAAAAATACCTTCATCCGGGATCCAGGAACTCATTAAAAGCTACAGGAAGCGACTAGAGGCTGTTATTTTTGCAAAAGGAGGATCTACTAAATATTACTGTCACTTTTCTGGTGGGGTGCCCATACTTATGCACCTGTCAAATTTTGTTTAAATGCAGATTGCACATTTTCTGTTAGTACAGTAAACATCATTTTATGGCAGAAACATTACTGTGTCAAACAGTTATTACATATATGAAACTGAAATAGCTGTTGCAGAAAAAACAATTTTTATAAAACATTAAGCTTAAGATTAATAGGGGTGCCCAAACTTTTTCATATAACTGTATTAGTGAGAGCTGGTCGTAAGATTGCTGGAAAGGCAAATCAGAACCTCCACTTGACTGCAAAAGACTTTCAGAAAGATTTTGCAGACTCCATAGTTGTGGTACATTGTTCTACTGTTCAGAAACACCTGCACAAATAAAACCTTGAAGTAAGAGTCATCAGAAGAAAATCTCTCCTGCGTTCTCATAATAAAATTCAGCATCAGAATTATGCGAAAGAACATCTAAACCAACCTGATGCATTTTTGGAAACGTGTTCTTTGGATCAATGAAATTAAAATAGAAATCTTTGGCCACAATGATCAATGATGGCAATGATGGCACGGGGAATATTTCACGGGCAGAGGGAAGATGGATTCCATGAAATTTCTACAAATTCTTAATACAAGCGTAACACCATTTGTAAAAAAGCTGAAGTTGAAAATAGGATGGCTCTACAAGGCACAAGCTAAAGGCCTTACAATGGCCCTCACAGTCCCCTTCTCTGAACATCTTTGAAAATCTGTGCAGTGCAATTAAGATGGCCCAGGAAACTCGCAGAACTAGAAGAATTGATGAAAATCCCTCAAACAAGAAGAGAAGTACTCTTAGCTACAAAAAGCATTTACAAGCTGTGATACTTTCAAAAGGGAGGGCTACTATATACTAACCATGTTGGGTACCAAAACTTTTGCATTGACCCATTTTCCTTTTTGAAATTTTTAAAATGTTAAAGGTGAAAAAAATATTTTTTTTGACTAAAAAATAAAGGATATTTGTCATCTTTTAGAGATCATTTGATCTTCAGCTTACTTAGGCCGGTTTCACATTAGCGTTGCGGATGGCTGCGGACTTCCTCCATGAAGCTCCGCCCTCGGCCGCACCTCCGCCGCTAGCTCCGCCTACTTCTGCATGAGGCAGGCATGCGACCTGCGTACCTATCTTTAACATTAGGTACTCAGGTCGTGCCGCTGTATGCGGATGCTTCCGCATGCATCATTTTGACGATGCGGCGACCAGTGTAGAAAGCAGCTTGTAGCAATTTTTTTTTCTTCGCATCGTCAAAACGACACATGTGGAAGCATTTGCATACAGCGGCATGACCTGCGTACCTAATGTAGGGCGGAGTTTCATGGAGGAAGTCCGCAGCCATCCGCAGCTCCTCAAAACGCTAGTGTGAAACTAGCCTAAACTGTTCACAATAACAGTAATTTTGACCAAGGTTGCCCAAACTTTTACATGCCACTGTATACGTGATGTTCATAATTCTTTAATAATTAAGTTTGTATAGGTGAATTTGCTTGTGGGACACAACAGCTATCCTAATAGATAAAATTATTGCTGATATTTTAATTTGTGGTAAAGATTTGTGAATATATTCAATATTCCCTGACAAAGGAATTTATGCCGGGGCGCGTGTGCACGCAGACACTCACCCTCTAAGGTACCCTGCATGTTCGGATTAAGCATATTGGCATCTCTGGTTTTGTGTAACGTTTGGATATCTGTGTTTCACCTGCATAGGTACTCCCTTTCCCTTCTTTTGCTGCTGTGGCCCTTATGCACTCTATTTACCTTTAGGCACTGCCCTTATAAAGCGTTTTGTCTTTGGTCTGCCTTGTGATAATTATACCACACAGATTAATCACATTGGTATTACTGGTTTTATGTTGATTGAGCACGTTGTAGGATATCTGTGCCTTACCAACATAGATATTCCCTTCCCCCTCTTCTTTTTTTGCTGTGGCACTTATGCACTTTATTTACTTTTAGGCACTGCCTTTATACAGCGTTTTTTATAATTGGTTTACCCTGTGATAGATATATCGTATTTTTTAAGGAAAAATCCTTGTTCACTCTTCACTTTTTGCACGCCCAGGTATTATCTATTTTTTATTCTGAACATATGGTTTATATAAAATATCATGTTTTTCTATATAATTAATTATGTATTGTACCTTTGATTAGCTGTCTCGTGTTGCTCTCTTCTTTTTAAATTTTTGTAAATTTTAGTATATTTTTGTAATTTGACTCACTGCTACTCAAATAAAGACATACAGTATTTATATGAATTCCTTGTCTGTAGCTTTCTCTCTCCTTTAGTTCCTATTTCTGGGTTTTGGTTTTACTTTGTAACTTAGTTGTCTCCACTTTCCATTGTACCACACCTCACACCTTATTTCTCATAATTGTTTCATGTTCTGTGTACTCTATTGAATTATTGGTATATTTACCATCTATTGTTTATCATTCTTGTGTGTGTGGTTCCTCTTTTGGTATTTAAAAAATGGGTATGGCCAAATTTCAAAGGCCACAAAAGCCATATGACTATAATATGGTGTTAGGAGTCGAGTTCCCACCGCAGCACAGAGGGAATCTCGAACAATGTCTGCTGCAGTCTCCCATTCTGCATCAGCCGTGGTGGAGCCTGCTCAGCAGAGACGTTGGTCCCAGCGTCTCGCTCAGTCTGCTAATGTACAAAGGGTTACTGCTGCCTTTCCAGGCTCTGCTATTGTACCCTTTACTGGTTTGCGGCAAGCAGGCTTTTCTGGGACTAAGTCCTGCTTTGCACACACTGAGTATTCCCATGGGAGGACCTCTCATTGGAGGTCGGGGGTCACACGCTCAGGCCCTGTAGCAGCTCCCATTGGTCCTCCAAGAAGGTCCTGTAGAGCTGCAACTATAAAACATCCGCAGGTCCGCACGGCCATGCGCTAGTGTCAATTTTTGTAGGAGCTCAGCGCCAGTGTGGTCGTGTTTGTATGCAGTCAGGGACCCGGCTGAAATAAGCCCCTAGAATGATGGCACCTCCGGCGAGGAGTTTCATGTGTGTGAATTCAGGGACCCGACTGAAATAAGCCCCTAGAATGATGGCACCTCCGGCGAGGAGTTTCATGTGAGTGGATTCAGGGCTGGCGTATAGCCATTAGAATTCCGGCTCCACCGGAGAGGAGCTGCGTGTTTGCATTTGACTGCATGACCACTATCTGCTCTACTAAGGAGCTGTGTTCCCCTACGAGCAAAATAGGGCACAGCGTTCTCTTTGCTAACAGACTGTGAAGTAACAGAGTTTGTTTATGCTACTATATTGTACCACCATATCTAACAGCAGGTTCTTTACTGCACGGTGGATCCCAGGTTGCGAACACACCTACTACTTCTAATAAATATATATTCGGTGCGATGACAGAAAAACGTCTGGCACATCCAAACTAGTGTGAATAGGTGCATACCAGGAGCAGCTACCTCCACATACAATATACAAAAAAGGTTGCACTCTATCGTTCCAAAGCATGTCTAATAGAAAATACATGAAATATGAATAGCAAAATGGCTTTTAAACATTAGGAAAAATATATGAGAGATGCTTTGCACAAAATTTGATCAAATAGTGTGAGCCATCAACCATCGTCAAGGTGGTCTCATTAATCTGATGGGTCCCTGAACTCCCTGTCCAAATGTGAACACTTACAGACGGCGTCTGGTGGAGTGCGCCTTTGGCATTCTTTGTGCCAAGTAGCGGTCCTCCAGTCAGCCATTCAGCTGAGTGAAGCCAACATAAATGAGGTCATCAAAGCATGTGTGGTTCTACATAACTTCACCTGACTTCATGAATGCTCATCATCTGATGGTGCTCCCTGGACGCACTGTCTCCAACAAAATATCAAAGGTGGCAAGGCTCATGCAACAATATTGATAAAACTTGTCAGGACGTGTCCGCAGAGATGCATATAGACAGTCAAAATGGCCTTTATTGAGGCATTGCCTCAAAAGCTGATGGACCCACATTTGTCTCCTCCTCCTCGGATCCACTATCACTGGGTATGGCTGCCCAAAGTGGCTTGACAAGACCCAGTTGTATAGGACACGCTCAGTTGGGGTGAACCTAAGTAAGTCTGACATGTTGCCAACAAACCATCAATACACCAACACAAGCACAGCAGCAAAATGGGCAGATTGGAGGTTGCCCCCTGCTGTAGAGGCAATAAATAGGGTTGCTAATGATGATTTAAACAATTTTCAGTCCTCAAAACTGTTAAATGTCCATTTTGGAAGGTTGCGAGAAAAAACGCTATACGGAAGATGACATACTGAGGATTACATGCTCAAAATACGCAGCCACACCTTGCCAACAGATGACATACAGATCACTGTTCAGGGAACATTTCTGAGTATTAGGTCCGTAAAAATGGACCGTATTTTTATACGTTATGTCTGATCTCGGCCTTACACAGTACACAGCACAGGCACATTCATAAGATTATCTCAGCACAGGAACATATTTTTAAACACCTCCAATTGTGGAATTTATTATTATTCTAAGATCTAGTGATTAAACATAGTTTTGTTTGAAGTCATAATCCCCTTTAAGGCCCATTTGCTCTGCATGATTATCCTAAGAACACTTTTGATAACAATGGTGCAATCTAAACAGGCGCAAATCACCCATCGAATTAGCAAAATGATCATTCATCAGATGAAATCTTTTTGCTGCACAAAAGATCATCATTATTGGCAGGGCAGCGCATCGTCCAATGAAAACAGAACTTCTGCCGATGAGCACAATGACAAATAATATGCAATGAACGATGTATTATAATTTATTACAGATTGTTTACTGCTTATTTGAATCTGTATTAGCTTTCATAAATAGGCTATTAAATGACCTCTGACCATCTTGCATGTTGCTGATCAGCGGTCAGTTACCCTTGCATATCGATTAGTATAAACTTATCCTCAACTATGTATAAGTATCTTCAAATTATGATAAATTGAATGTATTACATATTTATTTATTGTTAATGTAGCCATTTTAAAATTAGAGCAAAATAGTCTTGAATGGAGTACAACTAGAGATGTTCGAATCTTTTGGAATTTAAGTTAGACAGGTTTGACTAATTTCTCCATGAAATTTAATTCATATCTAAGTTATTTAATCTCAATACTGTAAAGTCTTTAAATGCCCTGAAAAGACACGTTAAACACTCTATGGTCTGGATAACGGGAATAAAATTTCCAAGAGTGATGAAATTGTAAACTTAATGCATTGTATGGTAACAATAACTAGGCAATATGATTCAGGTCAATACAATATTAGCTTTCTGACCGAGCACTCCACCCTCAAGCCTGTGGTGGATTTAATTGCAGCAGAATCCTACCTACCCATAAAATCAGGCTTTAGCCTAAGAAACGTATTCATACTAGATACCTAGGTTCCCAGCAAACCAGAAATTGCCTTGTCGCTGGTGCTGGGCATTCATAAATTGGCCAAATTATGTGTCTCCATTTTTGCTTTTTATCTAGAGCAGTAATGCTATTCATATTTCATATTTACATGCTTTAGCACTACAGAGTGCAACTTTATTTCTATGTTTCTTTCAAAAAAAGGATCTTATTCTTTTTTACAATCTAACTATGGGGTTAAAATTAGGGGTGGTTTTCCATTGCTATCATGTGCACTTAATGTCAGAGGCCATAAAACAGATGACATTAACCCCACATCCAATAACCCAATTGCCCACGCATAATGGCAAGTGGAAAGAGCCGGCAAAGTGCCAGAATTGGTGCATCTAGTAGGTGCACTTTTCTGGGGCAGCTGTAGGCTGCTATTTTTAGGCTGTGGGGCAAACTCTCCATGGACCCTTGCTAGCCTAAGAATACTAGCCCCCAGTTGTCTGCTTTAGCTTGGCTAGTTGTCTTAAATGGGGGGAGCCCTACAATGTTTTTTTTTTATTATTTATTTCAATAATTAAAGCAAGCAAAGTGGGGACCCCTCTAATCTTGGCAACCAGACTTGAAAAAGCTGACAGCTGAGGGTTGCAGCCCGCAGCTGTAAGTTTTGTCTGTGCTGGTTATCAAAAATATAAGAGACCAGATGTCATTTTTAACTTTTTATTTATTTATTTACAGCACAGGTGTTAGCTGATGAATACTCCCATCAGCGGCACCTGCTCTGACTGTTTTCAGCTACAGCAGACATAGGCTGATGAGCGTAGTACGCTCTCTTCAGCCGATGCCTGTGACCGGAGGTTAACTTTTCACTGCCAGTCACAGCTGCTGGCTCACACTGTTAATTGACAGTGTGGGAACCACAGCTCTCTGACGAGTAGTAATGATTTTACCATTAGTCAGAGCCACCGGTGTTTCTGACACTATCATGCAGATGACAACATGTGAAACGCCTTATGTTCGGGCTGCCAAACTCGAACTGTTACATGGATTTCCTGGAGAAGTCCATGTTCAGGGTCCATGCCTGAACACTAGGTGTTCGATACAGACCCCAAACTTTACTGTTCAGGTTCACCAACCACTAGGGTGAGTTCAAATTCCCTAGCCATGCACAGGCCTGATTACTGTCACACCTGTTTTTAATCCAGAAATCACTTACATTTGACCTGCCTGACAAAGTGAAGTAGACTAAAAGTTCCTCAAAAGCTAGATATCATGCTGAGATGCAAATAAATTCTGGAACAAATGGGAAACAAAGTTTCTCAAGCTTTGGGACTCAAGCAAACCACAATGAGAGCCATTATCCACAAATGGCTAAATCATGGAACGGTGGTGGATCTTTCCAGGAATGGTTGGCTGACTAAAATTACCCCAAAAGTGCAGCAACAAATCATCCAAGAGGTCGCAAAGAACTTCTGGCCTCACTTGCCTCAGTTATGGTCAAAGATGGCCTGCATGGCAGAGTTCCAAGACAAAAACAACTGCTAATCAATAAAGGCTCATCATAGTTTTGCCAGAAAACATCTTGATGATCCCCAAGACTTTTGGGAGAACACTTTGTGGACTGACGAGACAAAAGTTGACCTTTTTGGAAGGTGTATGTTCTATTACACCTGGCATAGAAGTAACACAGCATTTAAGAAAAGGTTTCATTTTTGGGTTTCATTTTTTCCCCTTCTACTATCGAGATGGACCCTGTTAAAGTTCAGGCCATTTACGATTGGACTCAGCCGACATCTGTGAAGAGTTTGCAGAAGTTCCTGGGCTTTGCTAATTTTTATCGTCGCTTCATGGCTAATTTTTCCAGTATTGCTAAACCGTTGACTGATTTGACCAAGAAAGGTGCTGATGTGGTCAATTGGTCCTCTGCGGCTGTAGAGGCTTTTCAGGAGTTGAAGCGACGTTTTGCTTCTGCCCCTGTGTTGTGCCAGCCAGATGTTTCGCTCCCTTTTCAGGTTGAGGTTGATGCTTCTGAAATTGGAGCAGGGGCTGTTTTGTCGCAAAGAAGTTCTGATGGCTCGGTGATGAAACCCTGTGCCTTCTTTTCTAGAAAATTCTCGCCTGCTGAGCGCAATTATGATGTGGGCAATCAGGAGTTGTTGGCCATGAAGTGGGCATTCGAGGAGTGGCGACATTGGCTTGAAGGAGCTAAACATCGCATGGTGGTCTTGACGGATCACAAGAATTTAACTTATCTCGAGTCTGCCAAATGTTTGAATCCTAGACAGGCTCGATGGTCGCTTCTTTTTCTCCCGTTTTGATTTTGTGGTTTCATACCTTCCGGGATCTAAGAATGTGAAGGCTGACGCCCTGTCAAGGAGTTTTGTGCCTGACTCTCCGGGTGTTCCGGAGCCGGCGGGTATTCTTAAAGAAGGGGTAATTTTGTCTGCCATTTCCCCTGATTTACGGCGTGTGCTGCAAAAGTTTCAAGCTGATAGACCTGACCGTTGTCCTACGGAGAAACTGTTTGTCCCTGATAGATGGGCTAGTAGAGTTATCTCTGAGATTCATTGTTCAGTGTTGGCTGGTCATCCTGGAATCTTTGGTACCAGAGATTTGGTGGCTAGATCCTTTTGGTGGCCTTCTTTGTCACGGGATGTGCGTTCTTTTGTGCAGTCCTGTGGGACTTGTGCTCGGGCTAAGCCCTGCTGTTCTCGTGCCAGTGGGTTGCTTTTGCTTTTGCCGATCCCGAAGAGGCCCTGGACGCATATTTCCATGGATTTTATTTCAGATCTCCCTGTTTCTCAAAGGATGTCGGTCATTTGGGTGGTTTGTGATCGCTTCTCTAAGATGGTCCATTTGGTACCCTTATCTAAATTGCCTTCCTCCTCTGATTTGGTGCCATTGTTTTTCCAGCATGTGGTTCGTTTGCATGGCATTCCGGAGAACATCGTCTCGAATAGAGGTTCCCAGTTTGTTTCGAGGTTTTGGCGGTCCTTTTGCACTAAGATGGGCATTGATTTGTCTTTTTCTTCGGCTTTCCATCCTCAGACTAATGGCCAAACCGAACGAACTAATCAGACTTTGGAGACATATCTGAGATGCTTTGTTTCTGCTGATCAGGATGATTGGGTGTCATTTTTGCCTTTGGCTGAGTTCGCCCTCAATAATCGGGCCAGCTCGGCTACTTTAGTTTCTCCTTTTTTCTGTAATTCTGGTTTCCATCCTCGTTTCTCTTCAGGGCAGGTTGAGCCTTCGGACTGTCCTGGTGTGGATGCGGTGGTGGACAGGTTGCAGCAGATTTGGACTCATGTGGTGGACAATTTGACATTGTCCCAGGGGAAGGCTCAACCACCGGCGTTGTGTTGGTCCCCGATTTCGTGTTGGGGATTTGGTTTGGTTGCCATCTCATCACGTTCCTATGAAGGTTTCCTCTCCTAAGTTTAAGCCTCGTTTCATTGGGCCTTATAAGATTTCTGAAGTTCTTAATCCTGTGTCATTTCGTTTGGACCTTCCAGCTTCTTTTGCCATCCATAATGTGTTCCATAGGTCGTTGTTGCGGAGATACGTGGCGCCTATGGTTCCCTCCGTTGATCCCCTTGCCCCAGTGTTGGTTGAGGGGGAGTTGGAGTATGTGGTGGAGAAGATTTTGGATTCTCGTGTTTCGAGACGGAAACTTCAGTACCTGGTCAAGTGGAAGGGTTATGGTCAGGAAGATAATTCCTGGGTTTTTGCCTCTGATGTTCATGCTGCTGATCTTGTTCATGCCTTTCATCTGGCTCATCCTGATCGGCCTGGGGGCTCTGGTGAGGGTTCGGTGACCCCTCCTCAAGGGGGGGTACTGTTGTGAATTCTGTTGTCGAACTCCCTCCTGTGGTCGTGAATGGTACTTCGGTGAGTTCTGTCTATGGGCTCCCTCTGGTGGCTATGAGTGAAGCTGCGGCTTCTGAGGTTCCTTACACAGGTGACGTGGTTTATCCTTTGGATGGCTGCTCTATTTAACTCCTCTCAGATCGTTACTCCATGCCAGCTGTCAATGTTTTTGCATTGGTTCAGTTCGCTCCTGGATCTCTCTGGTGACCTGCCTTCTCCTGCAGAAGCTAAGTTCCTGATAGTCTTTATTTGTTCACTGTTTTCTTGTCCAGCTGGTTATCATGATTTTGTCTTGCTAGCTGGAAGCTCTGGGATGCAGAGTGGCCCCTCCGCACCGTGAGTCGGTGCGGAGGTCTTTTTTGCACACTCTGCGTGGTCTTTTGTAGGTTTTTGTGCTGATCGCAAAGTTAACTTTCCTATTCTCTGTCTATTTAGTAAGTCTGGCCTCCTTTTGCTGAAACCTGTTTCATTTCTGCGTTTGTGACTTTCATCTTTACTCACAGTCAATATATGTGGGGGTCTTCCTTTACCTTTGGGGAATTTCTCTGAGGCAAGGTAGGCTTTATTTTCCATCTCTAGGGCTAGATAGTTCTTAGGCTGTGACGAGGCGCCTAGGTCTGGTCAGGAGCGCTCCACGGCTATTTTTAGTGTGTGTGACAGGATTAGGGCTTGCGGTCAGCAGAGTTCCCACATCCCAGAGCAGGTCCTGTATGAGGTTTAACTATCAGGTCATTCCCGATGCTCCTAACCACCAGGTCATAACAGACAAACATGGAAACAAATAAGAAATAATGAAGCAGGCAAACACTTTTTCACACAATTGTACATGTACAGCATATTTTTCGGAAAGGGGTTAAATACTACTCTCTCTACTGACCATGTTCCACTTTATGGAGCACATTTGAAGAAATTTTATTCTGTTGTATACGGCCCATTTCCTAATATGATGACTGCAACATTTTATAGAGATAGCCACAAAAATAGGCAATATATCTATAATAAAAATATGTCCATAAAAAAGACAACAAGTTTAAGTATGTAATTTCTGACTATACATTTTCTCAAAGGCTATGGCTACGCTGCACGACAGATCTTGCAACAGCGAGTCTCATGCAAAATCTGCAAATCCAAAAACACTTGTGCCACTTGCTGTCAGAAAAAAATGTAAGCTTTTCAATTAAGCTGTTAAAAAAATAACTTACATTAGAGCCTATGGGGGAAAGTTTAGCTGGAGAACAATGCACACATTTTTTTGCAAAGGTCTCATAGCAGGGCTGTAGGACAGAGCTTGCAACATGACCTTATTGACAATCATTAGATGAAATGTTGCAATTCGACATCGTGATCTTCATGTTGCCTGACACATGTTGCTTTTAGTCATAGCCTTATAATTTGTACATTATGATACATAGTCTTCAAGAGGTTTATATTTCACTTACTACAGTGAGACTATAAATAGATAAAATCTAAGAAGATAAAAGGTGATAAAATCTTGTGAATCTAGTCTCAAAGTGTCTTTGTATATTGACAAGATGCATTCCATTCTCACTATATCTACCTTATCTTTCCCAGTGGATTGCTATTCTTTGTGTATTATTTGTTTGTTTTTAGACTCAGTACAGTAGTGTTATATAGATTCGGTGTATTATTTATAACTATATACTGTAGCTTTCTACAAGCTTGGTTTATTATTTATAAGAGACTGTTATTGTTCTTCATCCTTCAGAATGTGTTTTTAAAGCAAATATCGAATTAGAATATTTTAGTTAATAAGTGTTTGAATTATTAAGGTATTGTTAGTGACTACAATATTAATTAAATATGTAGCAAATGTAACACAAATAAAACTTAAAAAAAGCAAATAAATTGAACACTAAACTGACATCTCAATTTTTTCTTTAACTAAAATAGATAAAAATGAATCTGGGCTTTGACCTTCTACTAGCATAAACACTGTTTTTTTATATAGTAAAAGTAACTAAATCCAGCATTGGAAAAATCAGAAAAAGGAAAAGAATAGACTAGAGTTAAATCCAGTTACACCTTCCCCTTTTAGTTTATAAAAACTTGACAATACCAAGCACCAAGTATTACCAACATTTTATTATAAAATATATTGCATAATAATCTGATGTAACAATTGAGATATAGTAATGTCTTGCCTCCCGAGATCTCAATCTGTGCATGAACCAAGGTGGTTCACTCCACTCCACTCCACTATTATGGTGTAACTTATGATGAATTTTTTGGACCGTTCTTAAGAATGATTTCTAATCTCCCCACTATTGTTCAAAAAGTGGGTGGATCTTCCATAGAAAAAAACAAAAGTTGCAAAATAATGTGACATTTTAAACAATCTTCTACCATATGTGTAGCAGAAACTGATTGATGAATAGGTCAAATGGTTCATTAGTATTTAGGTCCTGCAGATGGCTTATCTGTTTTAGAGAAGTGGTTGTCCCCCTGACCATATTTGAATTTAAAAAAGTGATGCTTTAGTTTGTATGAAAGAGGTATTGTCAAGTTATTAAATTGCTTTAGGCTACGTTCACATTAGCGTTACGCTAATGTGCGTCGCTGTTGCGTCGGCGACGCAGCGGCGACGCAGCGGCGACGCGCCCCTATGTTTAACATAGGGGACGCGTGCGTTTTTTGTTTGCGTTTTTCGACATGTGCGTCGTTTTCGACGCTAGCGTCGGACGCACGAAAATGCAACAAGTTGCATTTTTCGTGCGTCCGATTTTCGTCAAAAAACGACGCACGAGTCGCAAAACGCAGCGTTTTTGCGCGCGTTTTTGGTGCGTCGCGCGTTGCGTCGCCGTTGCGTCGCCGACGCAACGGCGCGCAACGCTAATGTGAACTTAGCCTTAGGTAGTTAGATAACATGAAAATATTCAAGTTTTCAGTTTACCTGCTTTTTCCATCTGAGGAGTTCACTCAAAATCCTAGTCAGTTCTCTCATTGACATTGATTTCTATACATCAGTTACCTGCTCACCTTCTTCCCATTTCTTCTTAGCTCCTGAACTACTGTTATCAATCCTGCAAAATACCAATACCTTAGCATTTTCTCACACAATTACTGCTTCTTTGTTCAAAGTCCTTATTATCTCTATACATGCATATAGTGATAACAATGTAGACTCCAGACCAGTGTACTGACAGACTGTTAATGTGTCAAAGTAGTGCAAATTGAGCAAAAGGAAACTAACCAGTACTGTCACTCGAGGAGGAGTGCCCACCACCCAAGCATCCAAGAGCTAAGAAGACTGTATTGCTGTGTGCTGCTCAAGACACAACTTTAGGAAATCTGAATATTACAGTCTTTGTCTCCTATATCTTTTAACATACCAATGGAAAAGGAATTGCTTATTAACACAAAGGCACATTAAAACACAATTTAAAAATAGGATATTGATATGACAGAATGGAACATGGTGGTTATACAGAAGTAAGGTCTACCCCTAAAAGACTACAGCTCATGCAGTGGTCATATGATAGATTTGAACAACGCGTAACTAAAAAAAAATCGTATGTGTTATCTGTCTTGCATCCTCTTATTTCTGATTACTTTAACCCCTTAGTGACAGAGCCAATTTGATACTTAATGACCGAGCCAATTTTTACAATTCTGACCACTGTCAATTTATGAGGTTATAATGCTGGAATGCTTTAATGGATCCTGCTGATTCAGAGATTGTTTTTTCATGACATATTGTACATCATGTTAGTGGTAATATTTCTTCGATATTACTTGCGATTATTTATGAAAAAAATGGAAATATGGTGAAAATTTTTAAAATTTTGCAATTTTCAAATTTTGTATTTTTATGTCCTTAAATCAGAGAGATATGTCACAAAAAATAGTTAATAAATAACATTTCCCACTTGTCTACTTTACATCAGCACAATTTTGGAAACAAAATTTTTTTGTTACGGAGTTGTAAGGGTTAAAAGTTGACCAGCAATTTCTCATTTTTACAACACCATTTTTTTTAGGGACCACATAACATTTGAAGTCATTTTGAGGGGTCTATATGATAGAAAATAACCAAGTGTGACACCATTCTAAAAACTGTTCCCCTCAAGAATTTTACGTGCTTCACAGGAACTGAAACAATGTGGAAGGAAAAAATGAACATTTAACTTTTTTGCAAACATTTTATTTCAGAAGAAAAAAAAATGGTGTTGTCCCAGCTCCTTAAACGAATTTCTTTATTGAAGACACATTTAAAATTACAAAAGCGGCTCAATCCTCATACTGTGACGGTGTGCTAAGCATACCAATAGTCCAGCTACGCGTTTCGATCTCTCACGATCTTTAGCACAGCTGTTTTGTAATTTTAAATGTGTCTTCAATAAAGAAATTTGTTGAAGGAGCTGGGACAACACCATTTTTTTTTCTTCAGTGCTACTACAAGTCGGGTTCAGACGAAGTCCCGTGCACCTGCGGCTGGAGTTCAGAGCTGGCTAGGGCTTTCACGCCCTAACTTTTTTCTGTGTTTTTATTTTATTTCAGAACCATTTTTTTTATTTTCACAAGTGTAAAAACAGAAATTTAACCATAAATTTTGTGGTGCAATTTCTCCTAAATACGCCGATACCCCATATGTGGGGGTAATCCATTTTTTGGGCGCACTGCAGAGCTTGGAAGAGAAGGAGCGCCATTTGACTTTTTCAATGCAGAATTGGCTGGAATTGAGATCGGATGCCATGTCACGTTTAGAGAGCCCCTGATGTGCCTAAACAGTGGAAACGCTCCACAAGTGACACCATTTTGGAAACTAGACCCCTTAAGGAACTTATCTAGATGTGTGGTGAGCACTTTGAGCCCCAAAGTGCTTCACAGAAGTTTATAACGTAGAGCCGTGAAAATAAAAAATCGCATTTGTTTACACAAAATAGATTTTTTGCCCACAAATTCCTATTTTCAAAAGGGTAACAGGAGAAATTAGACCACAAAAGTTGTTTTGCAATTCCTCCTGAGAACGTCGATACCCCATATGTGGGGGTAAACCACTGTTTGGGCGCACCACAGAGCTTGTAAGAGAAGGAGTTCCGTTTTACTTTTTCAATGTAGAATTGGTTGGAATTGAGATCGGATGCCATGTCGCGTTTGGAGAGCCCCTGATGTGCCTGAACAGTGGAAACCCCCACAAGTGGCACCATTTTGGAAACTAGACCCCTTAAGGAACTTATCTAGATGTGTGGTGAGCACTTTACCCCCAAGTGCTTCACAGAAATTTATAAAGTAGAGCCATGAAAATAAAAAATCCTTTTAATTTCCTCAAAAATGATTTTTTAGCCTGCAATTTTTTATTTTCTCAGGGGTAACAGGAGACAGTGGACCACAAAATCTGTTTACCAGTTTGTCCTGAGTATGCTGATACCCCATATGTTGGGGGGGCACTGTTTGAGCACCCATCAGGGCTCGGAAGGGAAGGAGCGCCGCTTGGAATGCAGACTTTGATGGGATGGTCTGCGGGCGTCATGTTGCATTTGCAGAGCTCCTGATGTACCTAAACAGTAGAAACCCCCCACAAGTGACGCCATTTTGGAAACTAGACCCCGCAAAGAGCATATCTAGATGTGAGGTGAGCACTATGAACCCCCAACTGCTTCACAGAAGTTTATTATGTAGAGCCATGAAAATAAAAAAAATCATTTTTTCCACAAAAATGATCTTTTCATCCCCAAATTCTTACTTTTACAAGGGTATCAGGAGAAATTGGACCCCAAAATTAATTGTGCAATTTATGCTGAGTAGGCTGATACCCATTATGTGGGGGGGACCCCTGTTTGGCAGAGCTCGGAAGGGAAGGAGCGCCATTTTGGAATGCAGACTTTGATAGAATAGTCTGCGGGCGTTATGTTGCATTTGAAGAGCCCCTGATGTACCTAAAGAGTAGAAACCCCCCACAAGTGACCCCATTTTGGAAACTAGACCCCCAAGGAACTTATCTAGATGTGTGGTGAGAACTTTGAATGCCCAAGTGCTTCACAGAAATTTATAATGCAGAGTAGTGAAAATAAAAATTATTTTTTTTTCATCGAAAAAAGATTTTTTAGCCCCCTAGTTTTTATTTTCACAAGGGTAACAAGAGAAATTGGACCTCAAAAGTTGTTGTCCAATTTGTCCTGGGTATGCTGGTACCCCATGTGTGGGGGGAGCACTGTTTGGGCGCACGGCAGAGCTCAGAAGGGAAGGAGCGCCGTTTTGGAATGCAGACTTTGATAGAATGGTCTACGGGCATTATGTTGCGTTTGCAGAGCCCCTGATGTACCTGAACAGTAGTAACCCCCCACAAGTGACCCCATTTTGGAAACTAAACCCCCCAAGGAACTTATCTAGATGTGTGGTGAGAACTTTGAATGCCCAAGTGCTTCATAGAAGTTTATAATGCAGAGTCATAAAAATAAAAAAATATTTTTTTTCCACAAAAAAGATTTTGTAGCCCCCAAGTTTTTATTTTCACAAGGATAACAGGAGAAATTGAACCCCAAAATGTGGGGTAAACCACTGTTTGGGCGCACGGCAGAGCTCAGAAGGGAGGGAGCACCATTTGACTTTTTGAGCACAAAATTGGCTGTCGTGTTTGGAGACCCCTTGATGTACCTAAACAGTGGAAACCCCCCAATTCTATCTCCAACCCTAACCCCAACACACCTCTAACCCTAATCCCAACCCGATCTATAATCCTATTCACAACCCTAACGATAATCACAACCCCAAAACAACCCTAATCTCAACCCTAACCATAACCCTAATCAAAAACCTAAATCCAACGCACCCCTAATCTTAATCTCAACCCTAACCTCAAACCTAGCCCTAATCCCAATACACCCCTAACCCTAATCCCGACCCTAACCTTAACTCTAATCCCAAACCTAACCCTAATCCCAAGCGTAACCCTAATGCCAACCCTAAACCTAATACCAACCATAATCCAAACCCTAACTCTAATCCCAACTCTAACCCTAAGTTTAGCCGCAACCCTAGCCCTAACTTTAGCCCCAACCCTAACCCTAGTCGTAGCCCTAACCTTAACCCTAAATTTAGCCCCAACCCTAACCCTAGCCCTAACTTTAGCCCCAACCCTATCCCTAGCCCAACCCTAACCCTAGTCCTAACTTTAGCCCCAACCCTAACCCTAGCCCTAAGGCTACTTTCACACTTGCATCATGTGGCATCCGTCGCAATCCGTCATTTTGGACAAAAAACAGATCCTGCAAATATGTCCGCAGGATGCGTTTTTTGCCCATAGACTTGCCTACGGATCGCGACTGATGGCAACACGTTGGGTCCGTCGTCCGTCGTGCACTGGACCGTTGTGTTTTGGCGGACCGTCGTCACAAAAAATACTCGGAGGACCCCCGAACATGCTTGTGAAATCTCAAGTAACGAGTATATTCGCTATTCGCTCATCACTATTAATAACTCAACCTCACCATACAGATCCTTTTGTACATAGGTGATGTATTAATTCTAATGTTTAAGCAAGCCAGTGCTATAAGTGCACTATAAGAAGCTTCCTTTAACTGGCACAGGATAATTGTTTTGAGAAGAAATGAAAAGACTGCCAGTGTATGCCTTAACAAGAAAACAAGAATGTAACTGCAATATCTAGATGCAGGAACATTTTTGATACTTTAATTAAGTAAATTGTATGAGATTTCTTGCACTTTGTACTTTGGTTGCCATGTTATAGCATGTATTGATTTTTTCAAATTGAGCATATTTACCTGAAGCAAACAGCAATGTACTTCATATTGACTATAAGAAAATGACTTGACCTTGCTGTGTTATTGCTAATAGCGCTCACACAAATAAAGTGTATGTGACTTTGAAGTGTGTGATTTGTCAGAGTAATCAGTATGTTACATATCAGACTTCACTTGATTTTTAACCATTTTCTGAAATATACAGTATACACTAATTGTTAGACTCTATAGCTTGTTTTCTTTGTTGAGGCCGTTGCAAAGTTCTCATTAAATACACATTTAGTATAACCATAGAAACACAATACAGTCTAAACAAATTGAAATCCTATGAAATGTATGCCTAAAAGGATGAACAATTTAGGTATGCAGGGAAGAAATTGCTGATGAACTATGAAATATGTATTACGGCAGTCACAGTTTTCCAAGTATGACTGATATTTCTCTGTAACATATATTCAATTAATGAATGCGGCAGAAAAATATGTCTTCCTCTGCCTTTAGTAACAACAGCTACTGATCTAGTTTGCTTTCTGATCTCTTATTTATTGTATAAATGAATGGGTAAATGATATACATTTTTCCATATTCACCATTTTTTTTTTCGATTAACTTTGGGATCCTTAGGCAAAATACCTAATATTTTGGCAAGAAGTAAATATATTTTCAGCTTGACATACAAATGGATTAGGTTTGAGAGAACTATAAGAGGTGATACATTTTTTCTATATGGTTATTGTTTATGTAATGACTTTTGTAACGGGCTTTGCAAGGATGTTTCAAGATTTATTCTCTGCCTAGAATTAGTGTAATTGTAAAGTTAAACTTGTACAACTATCAACATGAATGTACAGCCTGATAGGTTATCTGTGAGTTAATGTATATTTGTTAAATTTTACCTTTTCATAAAGTTCTAAATTAAAAAATATTTCTATTAATTGCAACTTTATTGACTGTTGTAGTCCTAAAAGCTGTAAGTATTGAAAAGGACATTGCCAACAAATCAAAGAGGCAATGACTTGAGCAGGTTGGAGGTGATTCATAGGTATCCAGTCTGGGTGTCAAGGAATATTGATGCTACTGCTGGACCAGGGTCCTGAGAATTAATTTGCTCATCTCTAGTATTGAAATTTTGTATTATTAAAAACTATTTAATTGCAACGTCAGGGTGCTTGGGTTCAAAGTCATGGCCAAGGCTTTCCCTTTAAAGAAAAGACAATGACCACATTGATTAGAAGATTTTACTTTCCTTTCTTCACATAGCTGTGGTGCCAAAATGTTTGATGCTTACAATTCTCATACAACCCCAATTCCCAGACTATAGGTATGCTTTTTATAATGTAAAGAAACCAAGAATGCAATGATTTGCAACTCTCCTATAACCATATTTTATCCACATCAGAGCATAGAAAGAACACAATCAGCAGTTAAAAATGAGATATTATTCCATTTCATTTGAAAAATTAAGATGTTTAGAAATTGGAGGCAGCAACACATCTCAAAAAATCCAAAACAGGGTCATGTCTACCATTATCTCCCTTCTTCTTTTTTACAGCAGTCTATAAATGTCTGGGATGTGAAGAGACCAATTGCCGGAGCTTTTGGAGAGGAAAGTTGCCACATTCTTGTAACTCAACATTAGTGGGTTTTCTTTGTCAGATTTTTTGTTTCTTAGCATGCCAAGTGTTTGATATTGGCGAAAAATCTTGACTACATGTAGGCCATTTCATAATCTGAACTCTTCTGCGAAGCTGTGCTGTTGTGATTGTTGCAGTATGTGGGGGTAGAATTGTCTTGCTGAAATATGCAAGGTTTCCCTTACATAGATATTGTTTAGATAGGACCACGTGTTGTTCTAAAGCCCAATACCTTTGGAGATGCAGCTTTTGAACTGTGCACGGATAAAAAGCTGGATGGTCCCACTCCTCTTAAAGGGAATCTATGAGCAGGCATTTTCTACCTCATGTGAGAGCTGTATTAAGTAGGCAAACAAATCTTGAATCCAAGGATGTATCACTAAGTTTGCTTGGTGCAGCGGTTCTGATACAATCAGAGCTTTTAGATATAGCAATGTAGAAGGGCTGGGAAAGCTGCCCCTGCCCACACCAAGCTTTCAGTGTACATAACTATGCACCCTGAGCTGTTTAACACAAGGGGGCAGGGGCTGCTGTGTCCCAGCAATGATAATCAACTGGTGCTAAAACAATTATTACATATAAACAAAACCACGGAGCTTGATAAGAGAGGCATTGCTGAAATCTATATTTTAACCCCAACAACACACTGTCTTTAGATTACATAGCAAAAACCTGCTGACAGATTCCCTTTAAGTCTACAGAACATGACATTTGCAGTTTCCATTAAAAAGAAATAACATTTTGATTCAGCGTACAGCAGAATAGTTTCTATTTTGCACCAGTCCATTTTAAATGAGCTTCGGCTTGAATGTTTTTTGATTTTGTTGATATATGGTTTCTTCTTTTCAGGATAGAGCTTTAACTTGCATGTGTGGATCGTATGGTGAACTGGGTTCACAGGCAATTACTTCAGAAATTATTAATGACCACAATCGGTGATTTGCAAAATTGAATTATGCCTGTGTTAGTGTACTGCTGCCCGAGTCCCTATAGATCATGAAGATCCAATATTAATCGTCAACATTGTCCCTTCTGCTCATGGATTTCTTCAGAATCTGGATCTTTTGATGATACTATATACTGTAGCTGGTGGGATATTCAAAGTCTTTGCAGTTTTACTTTAAGGAGCATTTTTCTGAAATTGTTACACAACTTTTAGACACATTTGTTTACAGATTGGCAAACCTCTGACCATCTTCGCTTTTGAGAAACTCTGAATCTCTAACTTACACTTTTTATACAGTCATGTATAGTGTTGAGCATTCTGATACCGCAAGTATCGGGTATCGGCCGATATTTGCGGTATGGGAATTCCGATACCAAGTTCCGATATTTTTGTGACAGCGGGAATCGGTATCGGGAAGAAGAATCATGTGTAAAATAAAGAATAAAAAAAAAAATATTGATATACTCCCCCTCAGACGCGCCCTGGTTGTAACCGCTGCAACCGCCATGCTTCCCTTCCTAAGAATGAGCGCATGAAGGAACTGCGATGACGTCGCGGCTTGTGTTTGGTCGCGTGAGCGGTCACATGAGTGGTCACGCGACCAATCACAAGCTGCGACATCATTGAAGGTCCTTCACGCGCTCATTCTTAGGAAGGGAAGCATGGCGGTTGCAGCGGTTACAACCAGGGCGCGTCCGAGGGTGAGTATATCAATATTTTTTTATTTTTATTCTTTATTTTACACATTAATATGGATCCCAGGGCCTGAAGGAGAGATTCCTCTCCTTCAGACCCTGGGAACCATTACAGGATACATTCCGATATTTGTGTCCCATTGACTTGTATTGGTATCGGATATCGGTATTGGCGATATCCGATATTTTTCGGATATCGGCCGATACAATCCGATACCGATACTTTCAAATATCGGAAGGTATCGCTCAACACTAGTCATGTAACTTAGTTGAAAATTGACCCTCCAGATGTTTTTCATTTGTACCACTTACTTTTCCAGTTTTTTTAACCCTGTCCCAACATCTTTGAGATGTGTTCTGCCATCATTTTCTAAATAAGTTTATTTTTTCCAATACAATGGACAAATGTATAACTTTCAACTTTTGATCTGTGTGATGTTCGGTTGTGAATAATATTTGACTGTAATGTTACGCAGTGTTTCAACTCTTTTGATATAGCAATTATACAAGGTATACAAGTTTAGTGGTTGTAATACACTCAAGGAGCCAGTCACTATTTATTACTTTTAATGTGATGTACAATTGTAGAATACTAAAATATTCTAGAATAAAACTAGAACAGTGTATAAAAATATTGGGTTGTAGCTTCAAGCAGGTGTTGTGATTATTTCTCGAAGCAATGTGGCTTTCACACCAATCTTAAGAACTTATCACAGATGAAGCCAACTTTTAATTTAACTCTGAAACACAACTCTATCAATGCTCTGAAATTTCTAGTGATTCTAGTGGAAAAATAACAACCCTTTTGGGTGCTGCTTATGGATGCTAGGTGGAAGATTTTGAATAACTGCTTGGTGATTGCTATATAATAAATATCTATAACTGGGAAAGCCTGTGCAAGTTTTGGCTTGGAGTTACTTCCTCTATCATGATAAATGAATACATAGTAGTTGACAAGCATGTATAGAAAATAAAGAATGCTCAGAGCTTTGTATTTACCATCAAGATGCTCATGAATACATTTGCAATTGATTAAAACGTATTGTGATGTTTCATATGCAAATGAGGGGGCACCAGTGCATCCTTTACATAGCCAGGAAATTGGGGCATTGTTATGCCCCTCTCAATTGCACAATTAGCAATGAGAGTTCAATGTTGACCATGGCTTTATACATACGAATATGAAAGCCACAAGGCAGTATGTAGCAGCCCGCATAGTAGCGCTTGAGGCTATCTGTGCCTTCTGTGGCTGATGCAGTCTATAAACAGTTGGCAGACAATTTTTTTGTTATTTGCGCAAATCGAATCGCAAATTGTTTTAATTCACTGGTACCAGTGAATTTCTTAACATTTGACATGAATTTAAATTGCTTTGATTTGATTAACTCATCTCCAATGACTAGGTAATGGTAAGTTAGCCCTTTTTTGTAATGTTCTTAGTATACAATCTTTTTTCAATTTCTTTAATGCAAACACCACCTTAGTAAGGTCAATATGACCTAAAAATGAATGGCCATGGGTAAGCGGTAGTAACCAATAGCCTGCTTAATAACACACTGCACTGTTAGACTTTTTATGCTTTTTAAAATTGAAACCATTTCAAATATGATCCATTTTGAAGGCAAATGCCTGTTCCATCTGTGTTTATCCACATGATATATATGAAAAAAAACAAGAAGTCAAGTGTTTCTGACAAGTAATGTTCCAAAAATTATCCCTAGCTACAGGTTTTGTGAATAAACAAAGGGGAAGCATAAAGGTCCAGAACGTATGACCAATTAATAATGGGAAACAGTAGTCCAGGGCAAAGACTAGCCTGCTTGTGACAATTTTGATTTTCTTTTTTATAATAGTATGCTAAACAAAGATATTGGAAAAAACCTTGTGTTTTTGTTTCAGTGGTTGAAAACAAGAGATGAAGAAGCCACGCCTGATTCAGCATTGACATCATCATTTTTTTAGAATTTTTTTATTTAACATTTTCACTCACTGCACAAATATAGTATGGACAATGAACATAGTAACATAGTAACATAGTTAGTAAGGCCGAAAAAAGACATTTGTCCATCCAGTTCAGCCTATATTCCATCATAATAAATCCCCAGATCTACGTCCTTCTACAGAACCTAATTGTATGATACAATATTGTTCTGCTCCAGGAAGACATCCAGGCCTCTCTTGAACCCCTCGACTGAGTTCGCCATCACCACCTCCTCAGGCAAGCAATTCCAGATTCTCACTGCCCTAACAGTAAAGAATCCTCTTCTATGTTGGTGGAAAAACCTTCTCTCCTCCAGACGCAAAGAATGCCCCCTTGTGCCCGTCACCTTCCTTGGTATAAACAGATCCTCAGGGAGATATTTGTATTGTCCCCTTATATACTTATACATGGTTATTAGATCGCCCCTCAGTCGTCTTTTTTCTAGACTAAATAATCCTAATTTCGCTAATCTATCTGGGTATTGTATTTCTCCCATCCCCTTTATTAATTTTGTTGCCCTCCTTTGTACTCTCTCTAGTTCCATTATATCCTTCCTGAGCACCGGTGCCCAAAACTGGACACAGTACTCCATGTGCGGTCTAACTAGGGATTTGTACAGAGGCAGTATAATGCTCTCATCATGTGTATCCAGACCTCTTTTAATGCACCCCATGATCCTGTTTGCCTTGGCAGCTGCTGCTTGGCACTGGCTGCTCCAGGTAAGTTTATCATTAACTAGGATCCCCAAGTCCTTCTCCCTGTCAGATTTACACAGTGGTTTCCCATTCAGTGTGTAATGGTGATATTGATTCCTTCTTCCCATGTGTATAACCTTACATTTATCATTGTTAAACCTCATCTGCCACCTTTCAGCCCAAGTTTCCAACTTATCCAGATCCATCTGTAGCAGAATACTATCTTCTCTTGTATTAACTGCTTTACATAGTTTTGTATCATCTGCAAATATCGATATTTTACTGTGTAAACCTTCTACCAGATCATTAATGAATATGTTGAAGAGAACAGGTCCCAATACTGACCCCTGCGGTACCCCACTGGTCACAGCGACCCAGTTAGAGACTATACCATTTATAACCACCCTCTGCTTTCTATCACTAAGCCAGTTACTAACCCATTTACACACATTTTCCCCCAGACCAAGCATTCTCATTTTGTGTACCAACCTCTTGTGCGGCACGGTATCAAACGCTTTGGAAAAATCGAGATATACCACGTCCAATGACTCACCGTGGTCCAGCCTATAGCTTACCTCTTCATAAAAACTGATTAGATTGGTTTGACAGGAGCGATTTCTCATAAACCCATGCTGATATGGAGTTAAACAGTTATTCTCATTGAGATAATCCAGAATAACATCCCTCAGAAACCCTTCAAATATTTTACCAACAATAGAGGTTAGACTTACTGGCCTATAATTTCCAGGTTCACTTTTAGAGCCCTTTTTGAATATTGGCACCACATTTGCTATGCGCCAATCCTGCGGAACAGACCCTGTCGCTATAGAGTCCCTAAAAATAAGAAATAATGGTTTATCTATTACATTACTTAGTTCTCTTAGTACTCGTGGGTGTATGCCATCCGGACCCGGAGATTTATCTATTTTAATCTTATTTAGCCGGTTTCGCACCTCTTCTTGGGTTAGATTGGTGACCCTTAATATAGGGTTTTCATTGTTTCTTGGGATTTCACCTAGCATTTCATTTTCCACCGTGAATACCGTGGAGAAGAAGGTGTTTAATATGTTAGCTTTTTCCTCGTCATCTACAACCATTCTTTCCTCACTATTTTTTAAGGGGCCTACATTTTCAGTTTTTATTCTTTTACTATTGATATAGTTGAAGAACAGTTTGGGATTAGTTTTACTCTCCTTAGCAATGTGCTTCTCTGTTTCCTTTTTGGCAGCTTTAATTAGTTTTTTAGATAAAGTATTTTTCTCCCTATAGTTTTTTAGAGCTTCAATGGTGCCATCCTGCTTTAGTAGTGCAAATGCTTTCTTTTTACTGTTAATTGCCTGTCTTACTTCTTTGTTTAGCCACATTGGGTTTTTCCTATTTCTAGTCCTTTTATTCCCACAAGGTATAAACCGCTTACACTGCCTATTTAGGACGTTCTTAAACATTTCCCATTTATTATCTGTATTCTTATTTCTGAGGATATTGTCCCAGTCTACCAGATTAAGGGCATCTCTAAGCTGGTCAAACTTTGCCTTCCTAAAGTTCAGTGTTTTTGTGACTCCCTGACAAGTCCCCCTAGTGAAAGACAGGTGAAACTGTACAATATTGTGATCGCTATTTCCTAGATGCCCGACCACCTGCAGATTTGTTATTCTGTCAGGTCTATTAGATAGTATTAGGTCTAAAAGTGCTGCTCTTCTGGTTGGATTCTGCACCAATTGTGAAAGATAATTTTTCTTGGTTATTAGCAGAAACCTGTTGCCTTTATGGGTTTCACAGGTTTCTGTTTCCCAGTTAATATCCGGGTAGTTAAAGTCCCCCATAACCAGGACCTCATTACGGGTTGCAGCTTCATCTATCTGCTTTAGAAGTAGACTTTCCATGGTTTCTGTTATATTTGGGGGTTTGTAACAGACCCCAATGAGAATTTTGTTACCATTTTTCCCTCCATGAATTTCGACCCATATGGACTCGACATCCTCATTTCCTTCGCTAATATCCTCCCTTAAAGTGGACTTTAGACAAGACTTTACATAGAGACAAACCCCTCCTCCTCTCCGATTTTTACGATCCTTTCTAAACAGACTGTAACCCTGTAAGTTAACTGCCCAGTCATAGCTTTCATCTAACCATGTCTCGGTTATTCCCACTATGTCAAAGTTACCTGTAGATATTTCTGCTTCTAGTTCTTCCATCTTGTTTGTCAGGCTTCTGGCGTTTGCGAGCATGCAGTTTAGAGGATTTTGTTTTGTTCCAATCTCCTCGCTGTGGATTGT
Organism: Ranitomeya imitator; assembly: GCF_032444005.1. NCBI lineage: Eukaryota > Metazoa > Chordata > Amphibia > Anura > Dendrobatidae > Ranitomeya > Ranitomeya imitator. Next base: position 437,648,976 of record NC_091287.1, read on the forward strand.
TTTAGAAATGTTCTTACCTCCCTTCTGAGTATGTTTTCCTGGATCTTCTTTGTTCAAAGAAGACTCTATGGATTTTAAGAAACAATCCAAAATGTTCCCCTTTTGTCATGACAACAGATTTACTGTTTGAAAAGTAAAGAAGCAATGTTTTTTTAATAAGCTTTCCAAAATTATCTCTTTTTTGGGATCAGCAATATTTTTGGAAATTTATTAAATGTATTTAAATCTTATGAACATATATTTTAACATCATATAAGCATAAATAAAAAACAATAAACAGTGATTGAAAAGAGCAAATGAACAGAAATCAGAGTCGGACATCGAGGTTTTCTATGTATGCAATAACATTATCATTTCCAGTGTAGAAATCATTCTTGTCACCAGTATAAGATCTGAGGGGACATTCCTCGACAATGTGCTGAATTGTTTGACGGTCAGCTCCACAGTCACAGGCAGGAGAGTCAGATTTTCCCCACTTTTGCATAAGATCTGCACAGACACCAAAGTTTGTTCTGATACGATTCAAAGTGACCCAGGCTTTCCTTGGTAGATTGAAGCCTGGTGGGGGATTTTGAAAGTGAGGAAACGTTTAAGGCTCACCGTCTACTGAACTGACCCAAAGTTCACGCCATTTCTCTTCTAAATTGAAATCATGTTCATACAAGGTAATTGCGGTTCGGATGGGTGGATATCTTGATTTCAGTCGCTGTATTTGAATGTCTTGGATATTTTGATGTGTTGGTAGATTTTCATTATTCACTATTTTGGTGTATTCTTTAAGTAGGAGCATTTGTCTTCTCAGATTTTCAAATTAAGAACCAATGACTTTTTAACAAGCAGTCCAATTATCTTTTTTGGGTGGAGACACAGCATGTTTGTTGATTTAAAAGTAAAGAAAATTACGGGGGTTCCCCCTATTTTTGATAAACAGCAAAGGTAAAACAGACAGCTGTGGGCTTATATGATAAGTCTGGGAAGGTCCCTGGTTTCTGGGCCCTTCCAAGCCTAAAAATACAAGCTTGCAGCTACCCCAGAATTGGTGCATCACATGAGATGCGCCAATTCTGATGCTTTGCCGGGCTCTTCCTGATTGCCCAGGTGTGGTGGCAAATGGGGTAATAGTAATTGGGGTGATGACAGCTGTGATTTGTCAAAAATCACAGCTGCCATCAAGCCCTGGAGTTAGTAATGGACAATTTTTATTTTAAGGCTGGGAAGGTCCTAATAGCCAGGGACCTTCCCAGCCTGAGAATATAAGCCCACAACTGTCTTCTTTACTTTTGCTATTTATCAAAAACTAGGGTGTATTACACATCATTTTTTTAAAATTATGTATCCATTTAACCCCTTCATGACCGGGGGATTTTTCGTTTTTCCGTGTTCGTTTTTCGCTCCCCTCCTTCCCAGAGCCATAACTTTTTTATTTTTCTGTCAATTTGGCCATGTGAGGGCTTATTTTTTGCGGGACGAGTTGTACTTTTGAACGACATCATTGGTTTTAGCATGTCGTGTACTAGAAAACGGGAAAAAAATTCCAAGTGCAGTGAAATTGCAAAAAAAGTGCAATCCCACATTGGTTTTTTGTTTGGCTTTTTTGCTAGGTTCACTAAATGCTAAAACTGATCTGCCATTATGATTCTCCAGGTCATTACGCGTTCATAGACACCAAACATGACTAGGTTATTTTTTATCTAAGTGGTGAAAAAAAATTCCAAACTTTGCTAAAAAAAAAAAAAAAAAAATTGCGCCATTTTCCGATACTCGTAGCGTCTCCATTTTTCATCATCTGGGGTCGGTTGAGGGCTTATTTTTTGCGTGCCGAGATGATGTTTTTAATGATAGCATTTTGATGCAGATACGTTCTTTTGATCGCCCGTTATTGCATTTTAATGCAATGTCGCGGCGACCAAAAAAACGTAATTCTGGCGTTTCGAATTTTTTTCCCGCTAAGCTGTTTAGCGATCAGGTTAATACTTTTTTTTAATTGATAGATCGGGCGATTCTGAGCGCGGCGATACCAAATATGCGTAGATTTGATATTTTTTTTATTGATTTATTTTGATTGGGGCGAAAGGGGGGTGATTTAAACTTTTATGTTTTTTTTATTTTTTTCACATTTTTTTAAACTTTTTTTTAAACTTTTGCCATGCTTCAATAGCCTCCATCGGAGGCTAGAAGCAGGCATAGCACGATCGGCTCTGCTACATAGCAGTGAGCTGCTGATCGCTGCTATGTAGCAGAAATGGAGGTGTGCTGTGAGCGCCGACCACAGGGTGGCGCTCACAGCTACCGGCGATCAGTAACGATAGAGGTCTCAAGGACCTCTATGGTTACCATTCACAAGCATCGCCGACCCCCGATCATGTGACGGGGGTCGGCGATGACGTAATTTCCGGCCGCCCGGCCGGAAGCGGTAGTTAAATGCCGCTGTCTGCGTTTGACAGCGGCATTTAACTAGTTAATAGGTGCGGGCAGATCGCGATTCTGCCCGCGCCTATTACGGGCACATGTCAGCTGTTCAAAACAGCTGACATGTCCCGGCTTTGGTGCGGGCTCACCGCGGAGCCCTGCATCAAAGCAGGGGAGCCGGCATCGGACGGTATAGTACGTCCGATGCCGGTAAGGGGTTAATATGTTAAATAAGGCGGAACACCCTTTAGTGCCACATGAAAGGCACTAAAGGGTGCAAGATTATGACATTACATATCTGTAGGACATCTAACTATTCTATCTATCTATCTATCTATCTATCTAATTGCTTTATTAGGTTTATAAACTAGATTTAAATTGCATAGAGAATTACAGCATGTAAAAGATTATATTAAAAACGCATTGAATACGGATTGTATTCTCATCCATACGGATGCTAGGTGAGAAAAATCGCATTGTGCTCGTAAGATACTTGCATGAGACTCATCCTATGGCCTGAGTAACACTACCATAGAATACGGCCGAGTGCTATGCGAGAAAACATCGCACAGCACTCGACCCAGTGTTATTCTATGGGGCAGCTCAGATTGGTGTTTCTTTTGTCAGGCATATTCGGCTTGCATGTAAAATCACAGCAAGCTGCGATTATACACATATATCGTCTGAAACTCGACAATGCAAGCTTTTCCGAGTGCAAGAAAAAAAATCGCACAGCACTTGGACCATGTGAGTGCAGTCCGATTTTCACACACAGATGTCCTTTGAAAAGCTAGCAATTAGGCAGCTGCGTATTGTAAAATCACAGCAGGACCTGACAGGATAGAATAGATGGATTATATACAGTATATAAACATCAGTGAAGAGCTAGAAGGAAATAAACAGCGCAATAGGGTCTTATCTGGGTATAAAGAGATAAATTCTTTTCAAATTTACTCACCAGATCTAGCACTTACAAAGACCCATAGAGACTTAGGCTATGTACACACGTTGCGGATTAGGCTTAGGAATTTCTGGTGTGAATTCTGCCTCTCCTGGCAGAAAACGCACCTGCGGATTTGCCACGTTTTTGTGCGTTTTTGCTGCGGTTTTCTTGCAGATTTGCTGTGTTTTCTACCCCTGCGGTTTTCTATAATGGAATGTGTACAAAAACACTGCAGATTCACAAAAAAGAAGTGACATGCTACTTCTTTTAAACCACAGCGTTTCTGCAGCGGATTTTCCGCAAAGTGTGCACAGCATTTTTTTTCTCATTGATTTACATTGTACTGTAAATCAAATGTGGATCTGCAGCGTTTCTGCACTGCAAAAAACTCTGTAGATCCGCAGAGAATCCGCAATGTGTGCACATACCCTCAAGCTGCTGCAGATCCTCGGGTCTCGTCGTGACCACACCAAGATAAAAAATGGGATATAGAGGTAGATTTTTCTCTACGCTTCTCATAAAATTAGAAGTCCAATTAAGTAATCCAATAAAAAAGTGGCTTTATTCATTGCGTTTCCTAGGTATATTTCATGTGTTATCCTGATGAAGGAGCCGTGGTGCTCCGAAACGCGTTGAATAATGCCACTTTTTATTGGATTACTTAATTGGACTTCTAATTTTATGAGCAGCGCAGAGAAAAATCTACCTTTAAATCCCTTTTTTAACTTCAGTATATAAATATAGAATAGATAGATATACAGATGTCAGTGACATATACAATTGGCACAGTGCATGTGCAGCTTACTGTACATGTATTTAATTATTGGAAGATTATTTTTCTGAAAGAAATGGTGTGGGCTCCCTAATCAATTTTTTAATCAGCAGAGCCTAAGCTGATAGCTTGGGGCAGTTGTTTATAGCCTGGAAAGGGAGTAATACCCATGGAGCTTCACAGGCTATTAATATCAGCTCACAACTGTATACTTAGTCTTTACTGGCTAAAAAAAGGGGGACCCCCAGAGAAATGATGTAGGTCCCCCTATAAATAATAACTAGCAAAGGCTAGGCAGACAGCTGCGGGCTGATATTAATAGCCTAGGAACGGGCCATGGATAGAGCCCCCCGAGCTAAAAACATCAGCTCTCAGCTGCCCCAAAAAGGGTGCATCTATAAGATGTGCCAATTCTGGCGCTTAAACTCACTCTTCCCACTTGCCCTGTAGCGGTGGCAAGTGGGTGAATAGTTGGGGGGGTTGATGTCATCTTTGTATTGTCAGGTGACATCAAGCCTAGAGGTTAGTAATAGAGAGGTGTCTGTAAGACGCCCCCATTATTAATCCCATAGTCATATTGCATAAAAACATACACATCCAGAATAAAGTCCTTTAACCCCTTTCTGACATTAGTTGAAATATTCCGTCCATTTGACCTGGGCCAATTTGACCATAGACAGAATATTACGTTTGAGCGATCGACCGCGCTTACGGGGGGGGCCATCGCCTCTGGGTGTCAGCTGATCCTGACAGCTGACACTCAACACTAGGTGCCAGGAGCGGTCACAGACCACTCCCACCACTTTTACCCCTGAAATACTGCGTTCGATCACGATTGTAGCATTCTGGAAGCCAGCAAAGGGCTGACAGCCCATTTGCCTTTGGATTGGAGACACCACAGTATGGCAAAAATTTGGGGAACCCCACAACGTTTTTTTAAATTCTTTATTAAATAATTTGAAAAAAACAGCATGGGGTCCCCTCTATTCTTGATAACCAGCCTTGCTGAAGCTGACAGCTGTGGGCTGTAGCCCCCAGCTGGGAGTTTTGCCTGGCTGGTTATAGAAAATATAGGGGAACCCACGTTGTTATTTTCATGTATTTAGTTATTTATAGCACAGGTGGCAGCTGATGAATACCCCCATCAGCCCCTCTTGCTGTCACTGCTATTAGCAGCAGCAGGGATGGACTGATGGGAGTAATTGTCCCATCAGCCACTACCTGCTCTTTTATCACCTAAATGAAATGCTCATCATTCTCCCCTGCTCATGCTGATCGACAGCAGAGCATGAGAGAATAATAAGAGCCATGTTCAGTACCTGGTGACGGGGAACAGCGCTTACTGTAACGCTTCTTCCCCGGCGCCGATGCATGTCACACAGATGACATCCATGTGTGTTATGCGTATGCACATGTGTGTGACATTTTTTGGCCCGTGCTGACATTAAAAAATGGACATGTCAGCGTGATTTGCCCACATACAAACAGTCCGTGAAAACATACTGACATGTGCACAGACCCTTTCACTTGAATAGGCAAATAGTGCTCCTTTCCTCCCGAGTCTCTCCTTATGGCAAAGTAGTACTGTTTCAGCCACATATGGGGTGTTGCCACGTTCGGTAGAAATTGTGGGACAAATTTTGGTGCCATTTTTACCCACTTTTTATGTGAAAGTGTAAAATCTTTGGCTAAAACAAAATTTTGATGGTAAAATGTATTTTTTCTTCACTTCCCAATCGTATAAAATTGTGTGACACACTGTTAGGGCTAGCGGAACGCACCAAATAATATAAAGGGAGATAAGAGGTGCGTTCACAGTCCGGTGTACACCGTGCCGAGATGGAACCTGCTGCTGAGTAATGGCAAATGGACAATTGCTCACACGTGGGTTTAGACCTCACCCAGTGTGAATGGAAGTGAACTCTGTTGCTTCACAGAGTCGCTAAATATACGCTGCGCCCTGTTAGCAGTCACAGCGAGCAGCTGAAAGACGCTAGTGGGATCCCTATAAATCACCCCCACTAAACTGGTGATTGGACTTGCTCTGACCCTCGGTGACTTTTGAGCCCACGCCTGAAGATGCCCTGAGTCAGATGCTGAGTCCAAGTGGGAATTCCCACCCTACACTGAATGGTTGTCAGGACAGAACTAACTAAAACATTTAGCGCACTGTGTGCGTACAGTGCTGCTCTGGCGGACGCCACTAACCACCCTCACTAGGGTCAGGAAAGCGCACTGATTGCACACGGCGCCACACCGGTGGTCGCTACTAATAGACTTTATACAGTTAATAGCCTCTGTGTCTGTACTGCTACATACTTAGGCAGCTCGGGGAATTCATGTCTGTCTTGAATAGTAATTCACAGAATATCAAACTGACCTACAATTTCAATAATACTACTATCGATTTTCTGGATGTCTCGCTTGCGATCGATACCGATAGATCTGTACAGACTGACGTCTACAGGAAACCGACATCAGTTAACTCACTTATTCATGCGAGTTCTTCACATAACCCTGCTACCATTAGTGCCATCCCGGTCGGACAATTTCTCAGGATGAGGCGGATCTGCTCCACTAATGATCGATTTGAAAGACAAGCAGCAGACCTCAAAATCCGCTTTCAGAACCATGGCTATAGTAATAGATGCATAAAGAAGGGTTACGACAGGGCAAGAAAGACCCCACGCAGCGATTTATTATACCCTCGTGAAGATAGAACTAAGATCGATAACCAAAAAATTCGCTTTATTTCAACATTCAACCATGAGTGGAATAATATGCGAAATATTCTAACGAAACATTGGGCTGTCTTGGGTGCAGAGCCCTCCCTGGGTCCATTCATTGGCAGCTTTCCCTCCAAGAAGATCTAAAAATCTTAATGATCTACTTGTTAATAGTCACTACGTTCCAAAAGTGGCGAATCCATTCAATTCAAAGGGACCTACCCCTGGGTGCTTCTCATGCGGCCACTGTCTTGCCTGCGCAAATGTCCTGCGCTGCTCTACCTTTTAATCATCTGACGGCTTAAGGCAATTTCAAATACGACAGCGTATATCATGTTGTAGCGCCAATGTAATATACTATGCTACATGCAGGTGCTCCATGATATATGTTGGCCTCACCTCAAGAGAACTGCGTATTAGGGTACGTGAGCATGTGCGGGACATTTGCGCGGCCAAGACAGTGGCTGACTATGCTGAACTCAAATCCATCCCTCGCCACTTTAAGGCTTATCACAACTGTGATCCAACTACATTTAAAGTGAGAGGGATTGAGGCCATCCACCTTGGGATTCGCGGTGGGAATTATAAAAAGATACTGGCCCATGCGCATGTGCATGCGCTGTGACATGTGACGCCCGTTATTTACCATGCCTGGACCTGGGGTACGCACCGCGCATGCGCCGCTCATGCCGCTTTCTTATTTGTCTACTTAGACCTTGTGATGTGTCACATGCTGCGTCTCCATGACTACTAAAGGTCCTTGTCCATACTGATTCAGTATACCCTCTGAAGAAGTGTCCAGCGTGGACACGAAACGCGCGTCGAGCTTTTCACCATCCAGAGAGGGTCTGTGCACACAGCGGTAAGCATTGCGGATACCATTTCATTACGTGCCTTGTGCTATTCTCGCATATTTGCTCTGCAGCACTTTGTAGCATAGCATAGCATGTTTTATCTCATGCCTATCTGGGCTGCACCTGGCTTTGTGCCGGATCTTATTTGTTACTCTTGGCGCTTTTTGCAGATTATAGCCATAACTATAAACATACTTCATCGGTGATGTGGATATTGTTTTAAGCGCTTTCTATATGTCAATTTACACGTACTACTTATTATAGAGGGCCCTGTAGCATAGTACAGCGTGTATTGATTCTACGCCCACCTGGGCTGTACTCAGCTATATATCGGATTCTACCTGCCGTTCCTGCCGCTGTTTACAAATTATAGCCACAACCATAAAATTTAACTCCTGTGTCAGCATTTTACACATAATTGCTATGACATAATATTGTGCTGTGGTTATTAAGGCTGGGCTCTATATTACTGCATGATATGCACTTATTTTTACATTTATTAGAGCCTTGTCTGGCTATCCGCCACATTACTTATGCTGCTCCTAAAGGGCTGAAGTTATACGTACAATTATACCAATATCTTGATATATAACTACTGTTAAAACTTTGTTATTGGCCTGCTGTGTGCACATCACCATATACTGTATATTCTGAAACCTTATCATATCTTATGTGTTTTTAAAAAATATTTGTTTAAATAAATGTGTACTTTTTTCTATATACTATGATTTGAGTCACTCCTGTATTTTGCTCCTGAGTCCTATAGTATCTATGGAGTCTGAATCGCTCTTTATGTGTTGGGCTACTACTTAGTACCCCCACTCAATGGCATCTTTCATGCACCTGGGCTCATTTGTATACATACTTAGGCAGTTAACTGGTTCATGCAGCTTTACATGAACACCCAAGCCTTACACTATGGCTGGTCCAAATAACTAAAGCAATTGTTACCATCCACCTCTCGTGTCTCCCCTTTTCCTCATAGTTTGTAAGCTTGCGAGCAGGGCCCTCATTCCTCTTGGTATCTATTTTGACCTGTGATTTCTGTTATGCTGTAATGTCTATTGTCTGTACAAGTCCCCTCTATAAATTGTAAAGCGCTTCGGAATATGTTGGACTATATAATTAAAATTATTATTATTATTATTATTATTATTATTAATAGACGCTGTAGCTTGTGCCTAATTCTGGATGACACAGCCTGGCGCTAGGTAGCTCAATCACCCAAGTACTTTCAACAACACTAGGGATGGGAATGATTAAGGAACTTTCATCAGATTCAGTCATACATTAGCCTTCAGGAACCTTCCTAGTGATCAAATCAGAGACACTACAGGACCTGAGCATGTGACTCCCGACCTCCAAAGAGAGGTCGTCCTGTGGGCTTGCTCAGTAGAAGAGAAGTATGACTTTGCCCCTTCAAAATCTGCTCACTGCTGATCAATGCTGGTTACAATGGCTAAGCCTGGAAAGGCAGCTGTAGCCAAAAGCACAGTATCTGCTTGAACCAGACGCTGGGATCAACGTCTCTGTTAAGCAGGCTCCACTGTGGCTGGAGGAGAATGGGAGACCGCAGCGGACATGGTTTGAGATTCCCCCTGTGCAGCGGCGGGAACTCGACACCTAACACACACACATGGTATTAATATGATCACTGCATCAGTAGATTAATTCATTGAGAGGTGTAGTTCACAAAATGGGGTCACTTATGGGGAGGTTCTGCTGTTCTGGCATCTCATGTACTCTCCCAATGGGTTATGGCACCTGCAAACCATAATTGTAAAATCTGGCGCTCCTTGCCTTCTGAGCTTTGCACTGTGCCTGAAAAACATTTCCTGATTACATGTAGGGTATTGAAGGATAGAATGTGCGGTCAGGCGGAGCACTGGGCATATGGATAAGGACAGAAGGTTACAAAATGTTCAAACCTTTAATAAAATGCTGAACACACAACGCATAATGCCTGATGAATAGTGTTGAGCGATACCTTCCGATACTCAAAGGTATCGGTATCGGATGGGATCGGACGATATCCAAAAAATATCGGATATCGCCGATACTGATACCAATGCAAGTCAATGGGACACAAGTATCGGAAGCTATCCTGGATGGTTCCCAGAGTTTGAAGGAGAGGAAACTCTCCTTCAGGCCCTGGGATCCATATTCATGTAAAAAATAAAGAATAAAAATAAAAAATATGGATATACTCACCCCTGTGACAGACCCTGGCTCTCAGCGCTGCAAACGTCTGCCTCCGTTACCAAGAATGCAGTGAGTGAAGGACCTTCGATGACGTCGCGGTCAGGTGACCGGTCACCTGACCGCTCACGTGACCGCGACGTCATCGAAGGTCCTTCACTCACTGCATTCTTAGGAACGGAGGCTGCCGGTTGCATCGCTGAGAGCCAGGGTTCGTCGGAGGGGTGAGTATATCCATATTTTTTATTTTTATTCTTTATTTTTTACATGAATATGGATCCCAGGGCCTGAAGGAGAGTTTCCTCTCCTTCAGACCCTTGGGACCATATGCACCGCACACGCCGAAGATGACTGGGAACACTTCCGATTCCGATTTCCGATATCACAAAAATATCGGAACTCGGTATCGGAATTCCGATACAGCAAAAATCGTATGATACCCAATATTTGCAGTATCGGAATGCTCAACACTACTGATGAAGGGACCTGCGTAGTTTCAAAGGCTTGCAATTTGTTACCATCTTTTCAGTTAGCCATTAAAAGGCATCAACCACAGAGCACTCTCAATTCCAAATGTTATTCTATCTAAAATTGCAAAAATATGCAATTTAATGGTAGAAATTTTCTTTATTATTCTCTAATTTTGTGTGTATTTATTGTTTGTAACATGTACTTTGTCTTTATTTATTGTTTGTAGGTGTCTGTTTGTACATTCAACATGTCCCTATCTGCATTTAGATGTTTCTGGTATTTTCTTGTCACTCCTGCCGTTTCTGCTGCGGTTTGCCCCTTTCCCTTTTCCAAAATGGAGTCCCCATCTATTGCATGCCTTTGCGCATGCGCGGCTGTGTTCCCGTGCTGCATCGATGCCATGGCTGTGCCGTTGCGTGCTCATTACTGGGGGACACAGGGCCCTGTGCCGACCCGGTGTATGACGCTGTGCAGCGTACCCGCTGGTGTCGGTCCAGCAGTGACATCGCCGCTTGGACTCCATCCCATTTTGTGATGTGGGGAGATGGTTGCCTAGCGACTATATGTCACTTCCGGTTGCGGCAGTATTCCATTTCCGGTGACGGCGGCGTTCTATTTCCGGTGTTATGAGTTAAATAGCCGCACATCAGACCTCTCTGTATATTCCCCCTGAGGAAGGTTTATCACCGAAACGTGCGTTGGGGAGGGCGCACGGACCCTGGATCTGTTCTACCGATTTGCCCTGTTTCAGGTAATGTTGATTCACTTATGCCAATTATGTTATTGGGCCTTGGTAATGTCTATGTGGTTACATTATGACAGTAATATTTTCCAACATAGTGGTATGGACATTTTAGTCCACCGTGCGCTGGTATTGAGTGGATTTGGATCCCGGCTCCGTGCGCTCCAGTATGCTCTTTCAGTGGTGTCCTCATACACCCTGTGGTACTGAGCCTCATCTGTTCCTTTGTATTGTGTGTCTCTTTATATAAATATACATTTTTGTACTTTAATAAAGTTGATGTTTACATATATTTATTTGGGTTTTTGGTCGTTTTTGGGTCTTCATTGACCCACATCTTTTTTGTTCGGTAGAAATGTAACTTATTCTTCACCGCTCAGTGGTATAAAATTCTGTGAGGCACATGTGGTGTTAATATGATCACCGCACCCCTAAATTAATTCATTGGGGAGTGTAATTTGTAAAATGAGTTCACATATAGGGGTTTTTGTTGTTCTGGCACTTCAGCGGCTCTGCCAATGTGACATGGCACCCTCAAACATTCCACCAAAATCTGAACTCTAATATGGCGCCTCTTTCCTTATGAGCTTTGCACTGTGCCTCAAAAGCAGTATTCCCCTACATATGGGGTATCAGCGTACTCAGGGCAAATTGCACAATACCTTTTGGGGTCAGTTTCTCCTCTTACCCTTGGGAAAATAAAAAATTGGGGGAGAAAAAATTATTTTTGTGGTAAAAATGATTTTTTATTTATACGGCTGTACGTTATAAACTTCTGAGAAGCACTTGGAGGTTCAAAATGCTTACTACAAATCTAGATAAGTTTGTTGGGTGGGTCTAGTTTCCAAAATGGTGTTACTTGTGGGGGGTTTCCACTGTTTAAGCACATCAGGGGCTCTCCAAATGCGACATGGTGTCCTATCTCAATTCCAGCCAATTTTGCCTTGAAAGGTCAAATTGCGCTTCTTTCCCTTCTGAGCTCTGCCATGCACCCAAATAGTGGTTTTCCTGCACATATGGGGTATCAGTGCACTCAGGATAAATTGCACAACATCTTAATTGGTCCAATTTCTCCTCTTACCCTTGGTAAAATGAAAAAAATTGGATCTGAAGTAATTTTTTTGTGTAAAAAAGTTAAATGTTCATTTTTTTTAAACATTCCAAAAATTCCTGTGAAGCACCTGAAAGGTTAATGAACATCTTGAATGTGGTTTTGAGCACCTTTAGGGGTGAAGTTTTTAGAATGGTGTCACTTTTGGGAATTTTCTATCTTATAGATCCCTCAAAGTGACTTCAAATGTGAGGTGGTCCAAAAAAAAAGTGGTGTTGTAAAAATGAGAAATCACTGTTTAAATTTTAACCTTATAACTTCCTAACGAGAAAAATTTTGGTTCCAAAATTGTGCTGATATAAAGTAGACATGTAGGAAGTAGGGTTGAGCGAAACGGGTCGAAATTGTTCAAAAGTCGCCGACTTTTGGCAAGGTCGGGTTTCATGAAACCCGACCCGACCCCAGTGGGGGGTCGGCCATGAAGTCGGCGATCTTTTGAATCTGGAATCGGAATTCCGATCCAGATTCCCGATATGTTTAAGATATCGGGAATTGGTATCGGAATTCAGATTAAAGTGTAAAATATAGAATTAAAATAAAAAATATTGCAATACTTACCCTCTGACACGCCCTGGTACTAACCGGCAGCCTTCCTCCTTCGAATCCGCGCTTCTAGGACCTTGCCGTGACGTCGCGGTGACGTCGCGGCTTGTGATTGGCCGCGCGGCCGCCCATGTGACCGCTCGCGCGGCCAATCACAAGCCGCGACGTCACCCGCGACGTCACCGAAGGTCCTGGAAGGCTGATTCTAAGGAAGGAAGGTTCCCGGTTAGTACCAGGGCGCGTCAGAGGGTAAGTATAAGGATATTTTTTATTTTAATTCTATATTTTACACTTAAATATGGATCCCAGGGCCTGAAGGAGAGTTTCCGCTCCTTCAGACCCTGGGAACCATGGAAACCCAATGCACTGCATTGGGTTTCGAGTTTCGGCCGACCCCGACCCCGACTTTTTTATAGGATCGGCCGATTTCACTCGACCCGACTTTTCCAAAAGTCGGGTTTCGTGAAACCCGACCCGATCCTATAAAAGTGAAGGTCGCTCAACCCTAGTAGGAAGTGTTACTTATTAAGTATTTTGTGTGACATATTTCTGTGATTTAAGGGCATGAAAATTCAAATTTTTAAAATTGCAACATTTTCTAAATTTTTTACAAATTTCCGTATTTTCACAAATAACTGCAAGTCATATCATAGAAATTTTACCACTATCATGAAGTACAGTATGTCATGAAAAAATTATGAGTCACAGCTCATTTGTGATTTTTTTCTCAGCTGACATAATACAGCATGCTGCGACTGTTCAATGCAAGTCAATGTGTACAAGAAAAAATTGCAAGGGTACTCAGACCATGTAAGTGCCGTCTGATTTTTACACACTGATGTCCTTTGAAAATCCGGCAATTCATCTGCCCCATACAGTAAAATCACAGCATGACCTGTACTGTACATGATGTAAAAAATGATGTGGGATTCTCTGACATTTCATTAACCAGCATAGAGAAAACGGACAGCTGGGAACGGATGTTTATAGCTTGGGAAGGGGGTAATACCCATGGAGCTTCCCAGGCTATTAATATCAGTTCACAGCTGTACACTTAGCCTTTCCTGGTTATTAAAATGGCGGACCTCCTGAAAAAAGTTATGTAGGGTCTCTCTATATTTAATGACCAGCAAAAGGTAGGCAGACAGCTGTGGGGTGATATTAACCCCTTACCGGCATCGGACGTACTATACCGTCCGATGCCGGCTCCCCTGCTTTGATGCAGGGCTCCGCGGTGAGCCCGCACCAAAGCCGGGACATGTCAGCTGTTTTGAACAGCTAACATGTGCCCGTAATAGGTGCGGGCAGAATCGCGATCTGCCCGCACCTATTAACTAGTTAAATGCCGCTGTCAAACGCAGACAGCGGCATTTAACTACCGCTTCCGGCCGGGCGGCCGGAAATGACGTCATCGCCGACCCCCGTCACATGATCGGGGGTCGGCGATGCGTCTCCATTGTAACCATAGAGGTCCTAGAGACCTCTATGGTTACTGATTGCCCGTCGCTGTGAGCGCCACCCTGTGGTCGGCGCTCACAGCACACGTGCAATTCTGCTACATAGCAGCGATCAGCAAAGGAGGCTATTGAAGCATGGCAAAAGTTAAAAAAAAAAGTTTAAAAAAATGTGAAAAAAATAAAAAAAACATAAAAGTTTCAATCACCCCCCTTTCGCCCCAATCAAAATAAATCAATAAAAAAAATATCAAATCTACGCATATTTGGTATCACCGCGCTCAGAATAGCCCGATCTATCAATTAAAAAAAAGTATTAACCTGATCGCTAAACAGCGTAGCGGGAAAAAATTCAAAACACCAGAATTACGTTTTTTTGGTCGCCGCGACATTGCATTAAAATACAATAACGGGCGATCAAAAGAACGTATCTGCACCGAAATGCTATCATTAAAAACGTCATCTCGGCACGCAAAAAATAAGCCCTCAACCGACCCCAGATCATGAAAAATGGAGACGCTACGAGTATCGGAAAATGGCGCAATTTTTTTTTTTTTTTTTAGCAATGTTTGGAATTTTTTTTTTACCATTTAGATAAAAAATAACCTAGTCATGTTTGGTGTCTATGAACTCGTAATGACCTGGAGAATCATAATGGCAGGTCAGTTTTAGCATTTAGTGAACCTAGCAAAAAAGCCAAACAAAAAACAAGTGTGTGATTGCACTTTTTTTGCAATTTCACCGCACTTGGAATTTTTTTCCCGTTTTCTAGTACACAACATGCTAAAACCAATGATTGACAGAAAAATAAAAAAGTTATGGGTCTGGGAAGGAGGGGAGTGAAAAACGAACACGGAAAAACGAAAAATCCCCCGGTCATGAAGGGGTTAATAACCTAAGAAGGGGCAATGGATATTAGCCCCATCCCAGACTAATAACATCTCTCAGCCACCCCAGAAAAGGTGCATCCGTTAGATGCGCCAAATCTGGTACTTTGCCTTGATTTTCCCACTTGCCCCGGATTGTACTCATATGAAAATCTCATGGAACTTGCATGGCATCAGTCCTACTTTTCTGGACCGAAATCTGCACTTTTTTTCACAGGGAAGGGTGCGAGTCCTTAGGCTATATAAAGTAGCTGAGATTCTCGGCCAGAAAACTTGAAGAGTGTCATGCCTTTTTTTCTCATCTAGCATCCATATGCCATGCGAGTGCTATATGAGTGTGCATTTTTCCCCACCTAGCAACAGTATGACATGCGTGTGCAATCCATATGCGTTTTTAACATCAGCTTTTACATACAGTGATTCTTTGTGTCATTTCAAACATTTTCTAAATAATGAAACAATCTTATATACAGAGATAGATAGAAATAGAACAGTGAGATACATTATCAGTTCTTTGTGTATGTAGTTTTCTGCATTTTTATTTAGCTAATAAATAAAAGAAAAAAGTGTTATGGGGTCATATTTTTATTAGCCAGCTAAGGGAAAGCAGACAGCTGAGAGCTGACTTTAATAGTCTGGGAAGGTGGCAATAAACATGGAGCTTCCCAGGCTATTCAAATCAGATCACAGCTGTCTACTTGATGTGCGGTCCCCCTTATTTTAATAACCTGCAAGCTGGATGTTCCCTGCCCAGAATAATAACTCCAGCCACCCAGAAATGGCACATTCATTAGAGGCGTCAATTCAGGTGCTTAGCTTCGGTTCTTCCTGCTTGTCCTGGTGCATTGGAAAGCGGGGTAATCGTTTTGGAGTTGATGTCAGCTTTGTAATGTCAGCACACCATTTTTTTGGACTTCCCCCTCTTTAATAACTAGTAATGGCAGACAGCTGACAGCTCACATTAGTAATTAGTATTGTAGACAGCTGTGAGCTCACATTAATTGCCTTGAATGTTTTTCCCCCTTCCCAGACTATTAAGACCCTCTGTTTTACACATTCACAGCACTAATTATATATCTCAATGGCATATATATCTATTCTATCCATTGTATTCTGATGGTTCACGCTGTGAATTTATGGTACTCTGCTAGGGTTGAGCGAAACGGGTCGGCCATTTTCAGAAGTCACCGACTTTTGGCAAAGTCGGGTTTCATGAAACCTGACTCAACCCCTGTGTGGGGTCGGCCATGATGTCGGCGATCGTCTGAATCTGGTATCGGAATTCCGATACCGAGTTCCGATATGTTTGCAATATCGGAAATCGGTATCGGAATCCATATTTAAGTGTAAAATAAAGAATTAAAATAAAAAATATTGCTATACTTACCCTCTGACGCGCCCTGGTACTAACCGTCAGCCTTCCTTCCTTAGAATCAGCGCGTGAAAGACCTTAGATGACGTCGCGGCTTGTGATTGGTCGTGCGGCCGCCAATGTGACCGCTCACGCGACCAATCACAAGCCGCGACGTCACCAAAGGTCCTTCAAGCGCTAATTCTTAGGAAGGAAGGCTGCCGAAAAGAAGCAGGGCGCGTCTAAGGGTGAGTATATACCTAATAGGGCACGTCAGAGGGTAAGTATAGCAATATTTTTTATTTTAATTCTTTATTTTACACTTAAATATGGATCCCAGGGCCTGAAGGAGAGTTTCCTCTCCTTCAGACCCTGGGATCCATAGTATCCCATTGCACTGCATTGGGCTTCGTGTTTCGGCCGACCCCGACTTTTCTATAGGATCGGCCGATTTCACTCGACCCGACTTTTGAGAAAGTCGGGTGTTAGGAGTCGAGTTTCCTCTGCTGCACAGGGGGAATCTCGATCCGTCTCCGCTGCGGTCTCCCATTCTCCTCCAGCCGCAGTGGAGTCTGCTCAGCAGGGACGTCGCTCCCAGTGTCTTGCTCACTCTCGCTCTGTACAGAGTTACTGCTGCTTCTTCAGCTCCTGCCATTAAAGTCAGTGCTGGTCAGCGGCGAGCGGACTTCCCTGGGACTAAGTCCTTGTTTGCGCACACTGAGCATGCCCAGAGCAAGATCTCCCGTTGGAGATCGAGGGTCATGTGCTCTGGCTCTGCAGCGCATTCCATTGGTCCTCTTGGCAGGCCCTGGAAGGGCAAAGTTTCTGTGGCCACTTCCTGTCCTGCAATTATATAAACTGCGCATGACCGCACGGCCATGCGCTAGTGTACAATTGAATACGTGTGTTTGTTGTGAGTGCAAGTCGTTCATTAAATACCCCTACCCTATTGCATGACTGTTCGCGTATGGAGTATGGCTGCTATCTAGCGCCCGACAAATCACTCAACGTGTCACACACGTATCAGCGTCTATTGCTGTGACCGCCAGTGCGGCACCACGCGCCAGTAGTGCGCTTCCTGACCCACGTCTGGGTGCTTAGTGGTGCCTGCCAGCACGGCACAGTTCGCACTTCGGTGCTCTAATTATAAGAGTTGCCTAACACACCCTGTTGCGGTGTTGTGTCAGCAAGTGGTCTAATCGGACTTCAATCCTAGTTGGGGTTAAGTTCGCTGACTGCTTGCTCGCCTTCTATGTGCGGTACCGCGATCCTGTGACGTAACAGGATCGCTTCCTTCACGTTGGGTGAAGTTTAACCCACGCGAGTATACTTATGAGTACCACCATATAGTCCGTCATTACTCAGCAGCAGGTTCCATCTCTGCACGGTGGACCCCGGGCTACGAACGCACCGTACACTATCAGTCTTATTATTTGGTGCGTTTCGCTAGCCCTAACATTACACTAGCGCCAGGGTCTGGCTAGTGATGACGGACAAACAGCAATCCCTGCGGTATATACAGCAGCTGGAGGGTAGGTTGGCGGCTCTCGAGAGCGCAACCTCAGCTGTGGATTTTACCGCAGTTGCTGTACAGGCTGCCAGCGTGGCTGCAGCAACTTTGTCCATTGCCACCTCTGTTCCGACATTTTCTCGCCTCCCGCTGCTAGAAAAAAATTCTGGTAATAGCAAATTTTGTAGGGGATTCGTGAGTCAGTGCTCTATTCATCTCGAGCTTCTGGCTGCACGTTTCCCCACGGAGCGGGCTAAGGTGGGATTTATTGTGTCTCTATTGTCGGACAGGGTGTTGGAATGGGCTACGCCGCTGTGGGAGCGTGGCGATCATGTGGTGCAGAGTGCTCCTCTGTTTTTGAGCACTTTAAAACAGGTCTTTTTAGGACCTCAAGTCACCCATGACACTGCGCTCCAACTGCTGGCATTAACTCAGGGTGAGTCCTTGGTCAGTCATTTTGCCGTCCAATTCCGCACTTTAGCATCTGAGCTGGAATGGTCGGATAAAGCTCTTATCCCCATATTTTGGAGGGGCTTGGCTGACCATGTAAAGGACGCTCTGGCCACTAGGGAGATTCCTGCCACACTGGAGGAGTTAATAACAGTCTCCACTCGAATTGACCTCCGTTTTAATGAGCGGAGGTTAGAGCGAGCCCAGTGTAGGCAGAGGTTTCGGCTGGCTCCTACTTTCGCCAAACCTCTGGAATCTCCAGTCCTGGTTCCTGAGTCACATGAGGCCAGGGATGTGTCACAAGCGGGACCTAAGTCCCGGACCGCTTGTGCACTCAGGGTCTGTCATGTTTGCCAGCAGTCTGGACATTTAGCCACCAGATGTCCTCAGCGGTCGAGGAAACGTCAGCGTCTAGTGGTCATAGGTGGAGGTACACTAGACACGGCGACGTTTGCCTCTAAATTGTCCTTTAAGGGGACAATTACTATAGGCTCATTCTCCCACTCGGTAGAGCTCTGCGTGGATTCTGGGGCGGAGGGCAATTTTATGTCTTCTGCCTTCGCCCAACGCCACGCAATACCTCTGGTTATGCTAGCTCAACCTGTAACAGTACGAGTGGTGAATGGGTCGACTCTGCCCTCACAGATAACTCACCAGACCATCCCTTTTACTCTGTCCATGTCGCCATCTCATCAGGAGATTATTTCTCTGCTCGTCATTCCAGAGGGAATTGATGAAGTCCTGTTGGGAATACCTTGGCTACGGTACCACTCTCCTCATATCGAGTGGTCCTCCGGCAGAATTCTGGGATGGGATGAATCTTGTGGGGGTAGGTGTCAGAGGGAGTGCGTTCAGGTAGCTACAACTGAGGTACCCGCAGATCTTTCCTCTCTCCCCAAGCAGTATTGGTCGTATGCAGACGTATTCTCCAAAAAGGCGGCGGAGACCCTTCCGCCCCATCGCCCCTATGACTGTCCTATTGACCTCTTGCCTGGTGCTGAGCCTCCCCGGGGTCGAGTCTATCCGCTATCTCTCCCGGAGACGGAGGCAATGTCACAGTTCATCCAGGAAAATCTGGCAAGAGGGTTCATCAGGAAGTCAGTGTCACCTGCTGGGGCAGGGTTCTTCTTCGTGCAGAAGAAGAGTGGGGAATTGCGTCCATGCATCGACTACAGGGGTCTTAACGCCATCACCGTTAAGAATAAATACCCTTTGCCTTTGATATCTGAACTGTTCGATAGGCTTCAGGGAGCAAGGGTATTTACTAAATTAGATCTGCGGGGTGCTTACAACCTGATTCGCATCCGTGAGGGGGACGAATGGAAGACGGCTTTTAACACCAGGGATGGGCACTATGAATATCTGGTGATGCCCTTTGGGCTCTGTAATGCCCCAGCCATTTTCCAAGACTTTGTGAATGATATCTTCCGGGATATGCTTTCCACCTTGGTCGTAGTCTATCTGGATGATATTCTCATCTACTCTCCAGATATTGACTCCCACCGGAGAGATGTTTGCAAAGTCTTCGACCTCCTACGGGCAAACTCCCTCTATGCCAAGTTGGAGAAGTGTATGTTTGAGCAGGAGTCCTTACCTTTCCTAGGCTACATCATCTCAGCCCAGGGATTGGCTATGGATCCTGCCAAACTACAGGCTGTGATGGACTGGCAGGAACCCCATTCTCTTAAAGCGGTGCAGCGCTTTATGGGGTTCATCAATTATTATCGCCAGTTCATCCCGCATTTCTCAATTTTGGTAGCTCCCTTGGTTGCCCTCACCAAGAAGGGGCGAATCCCAAATTGTGGTCTGAGGAGGTCTCCAAGGCTTTTATCTCTATAAAGTCACACTTCGCTAGCGCTCCCATTCTTCATCGCCCCGATGTTGATAAGCCATTTATCATGGAGGTGGATGCCTCTTCTATTGGTGCTGGAGCAGTCCTCTTCCAAAAGGATGCTCAAGGTCGGAAGCATCCTTGCTTCTTTTTCTCCAAGACCTTCGCACCAGCAGAGAGGAATTATTCCATCGGGGACAGGGAGTTGCTAGCCATGAAGTTGGCTTTCTCGGAGTGGAGACAACTCTTGGAGGGAGCACATTTTCCCTTCCAAGTCTTCACAGATCACAAAAATTTGGTGTATCTGCAGACAGCTCAGCGGTTGAATTCTCGCCAGGCCAGATGGTCCTTGTTCTTCTCCCGGTTTCATTTCACCCTCCATTTCCTTTCTGGGGAGAAGAACATTCGGGCCGACGCTCTCTCTTGCTCCGTTGTGTCATCTGCGGAGGAGGAGGAGGAGCCTCGGCTTATTGTCCCCACAGAGAGTTTGAGAACCGTGGCCCCGGTTTCGCTGGAGTCTGTGCCCCCGGGCAAGACTTTTGTTCCATCTAGTTTGCGACCGGAGGTTCTCTCTTGGGCGCACTCGTCCAGGGTGGGTGGACATTTTGGTACTAAAAGGACATCAGAGTTACTGGCGAGGACATACTGGTGGCCGCATATGGCTCGTGATGTCGCGGAGTACGTTCGGGCGTGTGTCTCTTGCGCCAGGAACAAGACTCCTCGGCAACGGCCAGCTGGGTTGCTTTATCCTCTGCCCGTGGCTGACAGGCCCTGGGAGATGGTCGGGATGGACTTTGTGGTTGGCTTACCCAAGTCTCGTAATTGCACCATTATCTGGGTGATCACCGATCATTTTTCCAAAATGATGCATTTGGTGCCTCTTTTACGGCTACCATTTGCACGGGCGTTGGCTGTCTTGTTTATCAAGCATATCTTTCGCTTACACGGTATGCCAGACAAAATTGTTAGTGACCGGGGTCCCCAGTTTAAGTCTCGATTCTGGAGGGAGCTATGTCGTCTACTCAGTATTGAGTTAAATCTCTCTTCGGCATATCATCCCGAGACGAATGGGTTGGTAGAAAGGGCCAAACAGACCTTGGTCACATATCTGCGACATTTTGTTTCTGCCAGACAGGATGACTGGGCATCCTTGCTACCGTGGGCAGAGTTTGCACATAACAATGCCGTAGCCGACTCTACCGGTCAGACTCCATTCCTGTTAAATTACGGCCAGCATCCGCGTGTTCCTGTGCCCATGCCTGTGTCTTCCGCTGATCCCAGGGTGGCAGACTGGGCTGTGGAGGCACGGGACATTTGGGATCGCACGCAGGATGCCATTCGGGCCTCCAAGGAGAGAATGAGGTCCTCCGCCGATGTTCATCGGCGCCCCGCTCCGATTTTTGCCCCTGGCGACTTGGTGTGGCTCTCCGCCCGTAACATCAGGCTGCGAGTTGAGTCCACTAAGTTTGCTCCTCGCTACTTGGGTCCCTTCAAGGTTCTCGAACAGGTTAATCCTGTGGTCTACCACCTGGCTCTTCCTCCACGCTTGGGTATCACCGACACCTTTCATGTGTCCCTCTTGAAACCCGTATACATGTCCCGGTTTTCCGAGTCATCTGCCGGGACATCGGGTTCGTCTACGGACGATTACGAGGTGAACGCTATCTTGGGGTGCAAGGTGGTACGCGGCAAAAAGTTTTATTTGGTGGATTGGAAGGGTTATGGTCCAGAGGACAGGTCTTGGGAGCCTGCTGAAAACATTCGGGCCCCACAGCTCATTGCTGCCTTCGAGCGTAGCGAGGCCCAAGGAGGCGGGGCAATGTTAGGAGTCGAGTTTCCTCTGCTGCACAGGGGGAATCTCGATCCGTCTCCGCTGCGGTCTCCCATTCTCCTCCAGCCGCAGTGGAGTCTGCTCAGCAGGGACGTCGCTCCCAGTGTCTTGCTCGCTCTCGCTCTGTACAGCGAGTTACTGCTGCTTCTTCAGCTCCTGCCATTAAAGTCAGTGCTGGTCAGCGGCGAGCGGACTTCCCTGGGACTAAGTCCTTGTTTGCGCACACTGAGCATGCCCAGAGCAAGATCTCCCGTTGGAGATCGAGGGTCATGTGCTCTGGCTCTGCAGCGCATTCCATTGGTCCTCTTGGCAGGCCCTGGAAGGGCAAAGTTCTGCGGCCACTTCCTGTCCTGCAATTATATAAACTGCGCATGACCGCACGGCCATGCGCTAGTGTACAATTGAATACGTGTGTTTGTTGTGAGTGCAAGTCGTTCATTAAATACCCCTACCCTATTGTATGACTGTTCGCGTATGGAGTATGGCTGCTATCTAGCGCCCGACAAATCACTCAACGTGTCACACACGTATCAGCGTCTATTGCTGTGACCGCCAGTGCGGCGCCACGCGCCAGTAGTGCGCTTCCTGACCCACATCTGGGTGCTTAGTGGTGCCTGCCAGCACGGCACAGTTCGCACTTCGGTGCTCTAATTATAAGAGTTGCCTAACACACCCTGTTGCGGTGTTGTGTCAGCAAGTGGTCTAATCGGACTTCAATCCTAGTTGGGGTTAAGTTCGCTGACTGCTTGCTCGCCTTCTATGTGCGGTACCGCGATCCTGTGACGCAACAGGATCGCTTCCTTCACGTTGGGTGAAGTTTAACCCACGCGAGTATACTTATGAGTACCGCCATATAGTCCGTCATTACTCAGCAGCAGGTTCCATCTCTGCACGGTGGACCCCGGGCTACGAACGCACCGTACACTATCAGTCTTATTATTTGGTGCGTTCCGCTAGCCCTAACATCGGGTTTCGTGAAACCCGACCCGATCCTATAAAAGTAAAAGTCCTATACTCTGCTGTTGAAATGTTAGATTTTCCTATGAGATGGATGCGTAGAAATCGTATGGCACAACCATGCCTTAATGTTGAGATTTTCTCAATAATTTCATTGCATATCCCACATAAATTTCATGTGAATTCCACCCAGAAAAAAACTCCTTCTGATTTCAATAACAAATTTGCATTGATTCTCAAAACGATCCTTCTGGGAAAAAGAAAGTTGCCACTTCTCAACAAGGATTTCACATTGACATACGTCTACTAAACTAAATAAGCTAAAATCTATCTGAAAGCTATAGTGAAATCTACTCTCAAAATCTGCACAAAAAAATCTGTTATCTGAACACAGCTTTAGTGTTTCTGTCCCCATATATCAGGACCCTGCAGAAGCTTTATGGCCCTTCTGGGACTCTTCCCACTTTGTGGGAAATGATAGAAACCAAGTTTTACCATTGTTATGTATTAAGTTTTGCCTTTTCAGTTTATATTTAAAATGTGCAGCTGACAAAAAATGACTGGTGTGTAATTGGTTATCAGTAATTTTGCATTCTCCCACTGCACAGGGTAGATTCTAAGCCTTGCCTGCATCTGTGATCTCCCTTTCAGCTTTGGCCACTGAGGGTGCTGCTAAGCATAGATGTCGGTCACTGCGTCTTGCTCTGGTTCGTGCTATTCATCTGGTTACTGCTGGCTCTTCTGCCAAGTCTATGGTAACCAGTAGGGTTGAGCGAAACGGGTCGTTCATTTTCAAAAGTCGCCGACTTTTGGCAAAGTCGGGTTTCATGAAACCCGATCCGACCCTTGTGTGGGGTCGGCCATGCGGTACGCGACTTTTGCGCCAAAGTCGCGTTTCAATGACGCAAAAAGCGCCATTTCTCAGCCAATGAAGGTGAACGCAGAGTGTGGGCAACGTGATGACATAGGTCCTGGTCCCCACCATCTTAGAGAAGGGCATTGCAGTGATTGGCTTGCTGTCTGCGGCGTCACAGGGGCTATAAAGGGGCGTTCCCGCCGACCGCCATCTAACTGCTGCTGATCTGAGCTTAGGGAGAGGTTGCTGCCGCTTCGTTAAAAGCAGGGATAGCGTTAGGCAGGGTCCATTAACCACCAAACCGCTTGTGCTGTAGCGATTTCCACTGTCCAACACCACCTTCGGTGTGCAGGGATAGTGGAAGCTACATTTTTTTTTGCTCAGCGCTGTAGCTCATTGGGCTGCCCTAGAAGGCTCCCTGATAGCTGCATTGCTGTGTGTACGCCGCTGTGCAAACCAACTGCTTTTTTCAAAGCACAAATCCTCTTGTTCCTTCCTTTCTGCACAGCTATCTTTTTTGTTTGTCCACACTTTTTATTTAATTTGTGCATCAGTCCACTCCTTATTGCTGCCTGCCATACCTGGCTGAGATTACTGCAGGGAGATAGTAATTGTAGGACAGTCCCTGTTTTTTTTTTTTTTTTGTGGGAGATTAAGATTGGCATTTCTGCTAGAGTGCCATCCCTGTGTGTGCCATCTCTCACTCAGTGGGCCATAGAAAGCCTATTTATTTTTTTGGTTGATTTGGGTTCTAAATTCTACCTGAAAAAATCACTAAATCAATCAGTGGGAGAAAAATATTGGCCTCTGGGCTTGTGTGCCACTCCTGACTCCTGTGTGTGCCATCTCTCACTCAGTGGGCCATAAAAAGCCTATTTATTTTTTTGCTTGATTTATGTTCTAAATTCTACCTGAAAAAATCAATAAATCAATCAGTGGGAGATAAATATTGGCCTCTGGGCTTGTGTGCCACTCCTGACTCCTGTGTGTGCCATCTCTCACTCAGTGGGCCATAGAAAGCCTATTTATTTTTTTGCTTGATTTGGGTTCTAAATTCTACCTGAAAAAATCACTAAATCAATCAGTGGGAGAAAAATATTGGCCTCTGGGCTTGTGTGCCACTCCTGAATCCTGTGTGTGCCATCTCTCACTCAGTGGGCCATAGAAAGCCTATTTATTTTTTTGCTTGATTTGGGTTCTAAATTCTACCTGAAAAAATCACTAAATCAATCAGTGGGAGATAAATATTAGCCTCTGGGCTTGTGTGCCACTCCTGACTCCTGTGTGTGCCATCTCTCACTCAGTGGGCCATAGAAAGCCAATTTATTTTTTTGCTTGATTTGGGTTCTAAAATCTACCTGAAAAAATCAATAAATCAAACAGTGGGAGAAAAATATTGGCCTCTGGGCTTGTGTGCCACTCCTGACTCCTGTGTGTGCCATCTCTCACTCAGTGGGCCATAGAAAGCCAATTTTTTTTTATTTGGTTTCTAATTTCTCCCTGAAAAAAATCATTTTATTTTATTTGGTTTCTAAATTCTCCCTGAAAAGAATCATTTTATTTTATTTGGTTTCTAAATTCTTCCTGAAAAAATTATTTTATTTTATTTTGTTTCTAAAGTCTCCCTTAACAAAAAAACAAAAAAAATCAGTGGGAGATTAACATTGCCCTTTCTGCTTGTGTGCCACTCCTGACTCCTGTGTGTGCCATCTCTCACTCAGTGGGCCATAGAAAGCCTATTTTTTTTAATTTGGTTTCTAAATTCTCCCTGAAAAAAATTATTTTATTTTATTTGGTTTCTAAATTCTTTCTGAAAAAATCATTTTATTTTATTTTGTTTCTAAAGTCTCCCTGAAAAAAAAAAAAAAATGGGAGATTAATATTGATATTTGTGCTTGAGTGACAGTCCTGCGTGTGTGGCATCTCTGTGATTTGGTGCCACAGAAAACAGAGTGTGTAAAATTGTGCCTGATTTTCCTTGCGGTCTCACCAACCTGTAAAGGGATATCGAAATCATACTGAAGTTATAGCTCACCGTGTAAGTTGTTTGACAGCAACAAATAAAGTTACTTTGGTTAAGTTTTTAAAACAATGAGGAAGTCTGGTGCAAGAGGTCGTGGCCGTGGGCGTTCATTGTCAGCTGGTAATGATGGTAGTGGTAGTGGAGTATCAGGTGGTCGTGGGAAAAAAATATTCCACCTAAGTCTGGAGCTGTGGAGCCAGGTTCGTCGTCTGGCTACACAAGGCCTCGAACGCTCTTTTTCTGGGAGTAGGAAAACCGCTTTTAAAGCCGGAGCAGAAACAGCAAGTTTTGGCTTACCTTGCAGACTCAGCCTCTAGCTCTTTTGCCTCCTCTTCTGAAACTGGTAAATGTAAAAGCAGCGCGTCGTTTGTGGATGTTCACGGTCAGGGACAAGTCGCTTCCTTGTCCTCTTCAGCAAAAACAACAACAAGAGAGAAGGATGCAGCAGGCGACACAACGGGTTACTCCATGGAGCTCTTTACACATACCGTCCCTGGCTTAGAAAGTGAAACAGTTAACAGGCCATGCCCATTACAAGTAGATTCTGACATGGAGTGCACTGATGCACAGCCACAGCCAGACTACTATGCTGGTCCTTTGACTCAGACCACAACATTGCCCTCTCAGGTTACTGATCCACAATCAGACCCTGATGAGACTATGTTGCCCCGTCACCAACGCTATACCACCGACCGACACGGTGACACAGACGAAGTTGCACACGAGCTAGAAGAGGAGGTAATAGATGACCCAGTTGTTGACCCCGATTGGCAGCCATTGGGGGAACAGGGTGCAGGCGGCAGTACTTCTGAAGCGGAGGTGGAGGAGGGGCCGCAGCAGGCATCAACATCGCAACAGGTTCCATCTGCCGGGCCCGTATCTGGCCCAAAACGCGTGGCAAAGCCAAAACCTGTTGGAGGACAGCGTGGCCATCCGGTTACAGCTCAGTCTGCAATCCCTGAAAAGGGATCCGATGCTAGGAAGAGTGCAGTCTGGCATTTTTTTAAACAACATCCAATTGATCAGCGCAAAGTCATCTGTCAAAAATGTTCAACTAGCTTAAGCAGAGGTCAGAATCTGAAACGTCTCAATACAAGTTGCATGCATAGACATTTAACCACCATGCATTTCCAAGCCTGGACTAACTACCAAACGTCCCTTAAGGTTGTAGCACCCTCGGCCAATGAAGCTAGTCAGCAACGCAACATCCCTTCCGTCACTGTAAGGCCACCATTTTCCGCACCACCGGCAGTATCTGTGCAGGTTTCTTTGCCAGCCAAAAGCAGTCAGGGTATCACCAGTTTTGTAGGAGGAAATATTGCATCTAGGGCACCGGCGGAAACAATGCCGTCTCCAACCGTCTCTCAGTCTGCCATGTCCACCGGCACACCCGCTAGTTCCACGATCTCCAGCTCTCCAGTCCAGCTCACCCTACATGAGACTCTGGTTAGAAAAAGGAAGTACTTATCCTCGCATCCGCGTACACAGGGTTTGAACGCCCACATAGCTAGACTAATCTCGTTAGAGATGATGCCCTACCGGTTAGTTGAAAGCGAAGTTTTCAAAGCCCTGATGGAGTACGCTGAACCACGCTACGAGCTACCCAGTCGACACATTTTTTCCAGAAAAGCCATCCCAGCCCTGCACCAGCATGTTAAACAGCGCATCGTCCATGCACTCAGGCAATCTGTGAGTACAAAGGTGCACCTGACTACAGATGCATGGACCAGTAGGCATGGCCAGGGACGTTACGTGTCCATCACGGCACACTGGGTGAATGTGGTGGATGCAGGGTCCACAGGGGACATCAATTTCGGGACAGTTGTGCCTAGCCCACGGTCTACGAAACAGTTGGCTGTAGGCGTTCGCACCCCCTCCTCCTCGTCCTCCTGCAGAAGCGAGAGCTCTTCCACAGACCGCAGTCACCCAACCACTCCATCGGCAGCTGACACTGTTGCACACCAGTTGTCCCATTATGGGGCAGCTACTGGCAAGCGTCAGCAGGCTGTATTGGCTATGAAGTGTTTGGGCGACAACAGACACACCGCGGAAGTTCTGTCCGAGTTCTTGCAGCAAGAAATGCAGTCGTGGCTGGGCACAGTAGATCTTGAGGCAGGCAAGGTAGTGAGTGATAACGGAAGGAATTTCATGGCTGCCATCTCCCTTTCCCAACTGAAACACATTCCTTGCCTGGCTCACACCTTAAACCTGGTGGTGCAGTGCTTATTGAAAACTTATCCTGGGTTCTCCGACCTGCTCCTCAAAGTGCGTGGACTTTGCTCACATATCCGCTGTTCGCCTGTACACTCCAGCCGTATGCAGACCTATCAGCGGTCTTTGAACCTTCCCCAGCATCGCCTAATCATAGACGTTGCAACAAGGTGGAACTCAACACTGCACATGCTTCAGAGACTGTGCGAACAGAGGCGGGCTGTTATGTTTTTGTGGGAGGATACACATACACGGGCAGGCAGTAGGATGGCAGACATGGAGTTGTCAGGTGTGCAGTGGTCGAAGATACAAGACATGTGTCAAGTCCTTCAGTGTTTTGAGGAATGCACACGGCTGGTTAGTGCAAACAACGCCATAATAAGCATGAGCATCCCCCTAATGTGTCTGCTGATGCAAAGTTTGACGCACATAAAGGATCAGGCGTCTGCACCAGAGGAAGAGGAAAGCCTTGATGACAGTCAGCCATTGTCTGGTCAGGGCAGTGTACAGGACGAGGTAGCGGGCGAAGAGGAGGTGGAGGACGAGGAGGATGATGGGGATGAGTATATTTTTAATGAGGAAGCTTTCCCGGGGGCACTGGAAATTGGTTGCGTGGCAAGGCCGGGTTCTGATTTTTTGAGGGACACAAGTGACGTAGATTTGCCTGAAACTGCCCCTCAACCAATCACAACCGCAGATTTGACAACTGGAACTTTGGCCCACATGGCGGATTATGCCTTACGTATCCTCAAAAGGGACACACGCATTATGAAAATGATGAACGATGATGATTACTGGTTGGCCTGCCTCCTTGATCCTCACAATAAAGGCAAATTGCAAAATATTATGCCACATGAGAACTTGGAACTAATATTAGCAACCAAACAATCAACTCTTGTTGACCGTTTGCTTCACGCATTCCCAGCACACAGCGCCCGTGATCGTTCTCACACGAGCTCCAGGGGGCAGCAGACCAGGAGTGTTAGGGGTGCACACATCAGAAGTGGTGTTGG
The DNA here is from genome assembly GCF_032444005.1 of Ranitomeya imitator. Taxonomy (NCBI): domain Eukaryota; kingdom Metazoa; phylum Chordata; class Amphibia; order Anura; family Dendrobatidae; genus Ranitomeya; species Ranitomeya imitator. Next base: position 437,678,120 of record NC_091287.1, read on the forward strand.
ACAGAGGGGTTTTCTGACCAGGTTGTGGAGTGATTTTGCTATGACCACAGACAGGACAGGTACTGCTGCATCAATTGAAAGTGACAGGAGACAACATTTGTCCAGTATGGTTACAAACTATTTTTCATCCCTTATCGATGTTCTCCCTCAACCGTCATTCCCATTTGATTACTGGGCATCAAAATTAGACACCTGGCCAGAATTGGCAGAATATGCATTGCAGGAGCTTGCTTGCCCGGCAGCTAGTGTCCTATCAGAAAGAGTATTCAGTGCTGCAGGTTCAATATTAACCGAAAAAAGGACTCGTCTGGCTACCCAAAATGTTGATGATCTAACATTCATTAAAATGAACCACAACTGGATTTCGAATTCTTTTGCCCCACCTTGCCCGGCCGACACCTAGCTTTCCTATGAAAAGCTCTTGCCTGTGGACTACTGTGAATTACTTTTCTAATGTCTAATTTGCTGCAGCTGATTGTCCAGCATACGACATGTTTACACCTCCCTAAATGGCCAAACTCCCCACACTGCGCCGTGGTATCGCGACTTGGCGCAAGCACCCGTGAGAGTGCTCTTTGTCTGAAGAGGTGGGTGTGCCCGCTTTTGGTCGACAGCACTGCCACTTGGTCCCTCATAGTACAATAAAGTGTCTCTGGCGGTGGTGGTGCGCACCCAACGTCAGACACACTGTTGTAACATGAGGGGCCCTGGGCCTGTACCACCGGCCACAAGAGAGTTCACCCACCCCCAGGTCAAACATTACTCTACCACTTCCACAGTTATCTCTCACACTTCCACCAATGTTTAGTCTATGCGCTGACATCCTTCCATTCCTGCCACTGACAATACCATTGTGTTGACATGTATGATGGTACTTAACATAGTCAGGGGCAGTGTCCTCTATTTACCACAGTAAATACTTTGCGCTAAATTAGTAGGTCTGAAACTATGCAGAGGATCCCACCCCTTCACCTAATGATTGCACCCTTTAGTGTTTTCGTTTTGTTTTAATGCGAGACATTCACATTTATTTATTGTTTTGGACTACTAACTGGCAGACACTCATTACAGTCGGCCTCCGCTGACCAGACCACTGCTGCCCGTGTACCCCTGGAACCAATTTTAAATTGCCTACAGCCAGCCCAATTTTATTATGTTAGGCCTTCGAAGCCTGTCTGCGGTCCCTCCTTCCACTAGGCCTCCACTGACCAGACCACTGCTGCCAGTGTACCCATGGAACCAATTATAAAGTGCCTACAGCATGTCCAATTTTATTATGTTAGGCCTTTGAAGCCTGTCTGCGGTCCCTTCTTATACTAGGCCTCCACTGACCTGTGTACTGCTGCCCGTGTACCCCTGGAACCAATTATAAAGTGCCTACAGCCTGTCCAATTTTATTATGTTAGACCTTTGAAGCCTGTCTGCGGTCCCTCCTTCCACTAGGCCTCCACTGACCTGTGTACTGCTGCCCGGGTACCCCTGGAACCAATTATAAAGTGGCTACAGCCTGTCCAATTTTATTATGTTAGGCCTTTGAACCCTGTCTGCGGTCCCTCCTTCCACTAGGCCTCCACTGACCTGTGTACTGCTGCCCGTGTACCCCTGGAACCAATTATAAAGTGCCTACAGCCTGTCCAATTTTATTATGTTAGGCCTTTGAACCCTGTCTGCGGTCCCTCCTTCCACTAGGCCTCCACTGACCTGTGTACTGCTGCCCGTGTACCCCTGGAACCAATTATAAAGTGCCTACAGCCTGTCCAATTTTATTATGTTAGGCCTTTCAAGCCTGTCTGCGGTCCCTCCTTCCACTAGGCCTCCACTGACCTGTGTACTGCTGCCCGTGTACCCCTGGAACCAATTATAAAGTGCCTACAGCCTGTCCAATTTTATTATGTTAGGCCTTTCAAGCCTGTCTGCGGTCCCTCCTTCCACTAGGCCTCCACTGACCTGTGCACTGCTGCCCGTGTACCCCTGGAACCAATTATAAAGTGGCTACAGCCTGTCCAATTTTATTATGTTAGGCCTTTGAAGCCTGTCTGCGGTCCCTCCTTCCACTAGGCCTCCTCTGACCTGTGTACTGCTGCCCGTGTACCCATGGAACCAATTATAAAGTGCCTACAGCCTGTCCAATTTTATTATGTTAGGCCTTTGAACCCTGTCTGCGGTCCCTCCTTCCACTAGGCCTCCACTGACCTGTGTACTGCTGCCCGTGTACCCCTGGAACCAATTATAAAGTGCCTACAGCCTGTCCAATTTTATTATGTTAGGCCTTTGAAGCCTGTCTGCGGTCCCTCCTTCCACTAGGCCTCCACTGACCTGTGTACTGCTGCCCGTGTACCCCTGGAACCAATTATAAAGTGCCTACAACCTGTCCAATTTTATTATGTTAGGCCTTTGAAGCCTGTCTGCGGTCCCTCCTTCCACTAGGCCTCCACTGACCTGTGTACTGCTGCCCGTGTACCCCTGGAACCAATTATAAAGTGCCTACAGCTTGTCCAATTTTATTATGTTAGGCCTTTGAACCCTGTCTGCGGTCCCACCTTCCATTAGGCCTCCACTGACCTGTGTACTGCTGCCCGTGTACCCCTGGAACCAATGATAAAGTGCCTACAGCCTGTCCAATCTTATTATGTTAGGCCTTTGAAGCCTGTCTGCGGTCCCTCCTTCCACTAGGCCTCCACTGACCTGTGTACTGCTGCCCGTGTGCCCCTGGAACCAATTATAAAGTGCCTACAGCCTGTCCAATTTTATTATGTTAGGCCTTTGAACCCTGTCTGCGGTCCCTCCTTCCACTAGGCCTCCACTGACCTGTGTACTGCTGCCCGTGTACCCCTGGAACCAATTATAAAGTGCCTACAGCCTGTCCAATTTTATTATGTTAGGCCTTTGAAGCCTGTCTGCGGTCCCTCCTTCCACTAGGCCTCCACTGACCTGTGTACTGCTGTCCGTGTACCCCTGGAACCAATTATAAAGTGCCTACAGCCTGTCCAATTTTATTATGTTAGGCCTTTGAACCCTGTCTGCGGTCCCTCCTTCCACTAGGCCTCCACTGACCTGTGTACTGCTGCCCGTGTACCCCTGGAACCAATTATAAAGTGCCTACAGCCTGTCCAATTTTATTATGTTAGGCCTTTGAAGCCTGTCTGCGGTCCCTCCTTCCACTAAGCCTCCACTGACCTGTGTACTGCTGCCCGTGTACCCCTGGAACCAATTATAAAGTGTCTACAGCCTGTCCAATTATATTATGTTAGGCCTTTGAAGCTTGTCTGCGGTCCCTCCTTCCACTAGGCCTCCACTGACCTGTGTACTGCTGCCCGTGTACCCCTGGAACCAATTATAAAGTGCCTACAGCCTGTCCAATTTTATTATGTTAGGCCTTTGAAGCCTGTCTGCGGTCCCTCCTTCCACTAAGCCTCCACTGACCTGTGTACTGCTGCCCGTGTACCCCTGGAACCAATTATAAAGTGTCTACAGCCTGTCCAATTACATTATGTTAGGCCTTTGAAGCTTGTCTGCGGTCCCTCCTTCCACTAGGCCTATACTGACCTGTGTACTGCTGCCCATGTACCCCTGGAAAGAAATTATAAAGTGCCTACAGCCTGTCCAATTTTATTATGTTAGGCCTTTGAAGCCTGTCTGCGGTCCCTCCTTCCACTAGGCCTCCACTGACCTGTGTACTGCTGCCCGTGTACCCCTGGAACCAATTATAAAGTGGCTACAGCCTGTCCAATGTTATTATGTTAGGCCTTTGAAGCCTGTCTGCGGTCCCTCCTTCCACTAGGCCTCCACTGACCTGTGTACTGCTGCCCGTGTACCCCTGGAACCAATTATAAAGTGGCTACAGCCTGTCCAATTTTATTATGTTAGGCCTTTGAAGCCTGTCTGCGGTCCCTCCTTCCACTAGACCTCCACTGACCTGTGTACTGCTGCCCGGGTACCCCTGGAACCAATTATAAAGTGGCTACAGCCTGTCCAATTTTATTATGTTAGGCCTTTGAACCCTGTCTGCGGTCCCTCCTTCCACTAGGCCTCCACTGACCTGTGTACTGCTGCCCGTGTACTCCTGGAACCAATTATAAAGTGCCTACAGCCTGTCCAATTTTATTATGTTAGGCCTTTGAAGCCTGTCTGCGGTCCCTCCTTCCACTATGCCTCCACTGACCTGTGTACTGCTGCCCGTGTACCCCTGGAACCAATTATAAAGTGCCTACAGCCTGTCCAATTTTATTATGTTAGGCCTTTGAACCCTGTCTGCGGTCCCTCCTTCCACTAGGCCTCCACTGACCTGTGTACTGCTGCCCGTGTACCCCTGGAACCAATTATAAAGTGCCTACAGCCTGTCCAATTTTATTATGTTAGGCCTTTCAAGCCTGTCTGCGGTCCCTCCTTCCACTAGGCCTCCACTGACCTGTGTACTGCTGCCCGTGTACCCCTGGAACCAATTATAAAGTGCCTACAGCCTGTCCAATTTTATTATGTTAGGCCTTTCAAGCCTGTCTGCGGTCCCTCCTTCCACTAGGCCTCCACTGACCTGTGCACTGCTGCCCGTGTACCCCTGGAACCAATTATAAAGTGGCTACAGCCTGTCCAATTTTATTATGTTAGGCCTTTGAAGCCTGTCTGCGGTCCCTCCTTCCACTAGGCCTCCACTGACCTGTGTACTGCTGCCCGTGTACCCATGGAACCAATTATAAAGTGCCTACAGCCTGTCCAATTTTATTATGTTAGGCCTTTGAACCCTGTCTGCGGTCCCTCCTTCCACTAGGCCTCCACTGACCTGTGTACTGCTGCCCGTGTACCCCTGGAACCAATTATAAAGTGCCTACAGCCTGTCCAATTTTATTATGTTAGGCCTTTGAAGCCTGTCTGCGGTCCCTCCTTCCACTAGGCCTCCACTGACCTGTGTACTGCTGCCCGTGTACCCCTGGAACCAATTATAAAGTGCCTACAACCTGTCCAATTTTATTATGTTAGGCCTTTGAAGCCTGTCTGCGGTCCCTCCTTCCACTAGGCCTCCACTGACCTGTGTACTGCTGCCCGTGTACCCCTGGAACCAATTATAAAGTGCCTACAGCTTGTCCAATTTTATTATGTTAGGCCTTTGAACCCTGTCTGCGGTCCCTCCTTCCACTAGGCCTCCACTGACCTGTGTACTGCTGCCCGTGTACCCCTGGAACCAATGATAAAGTGCCTACAGCCTGTCCAATCTTATTATGTTAGGCCTTTGAAGCCTGTCTGCGGTCCCTCCTTCCACTAGGCCTCCACTGACCTGTGTACTGCTGCCCGTGTACCCCTGGAACCAATTATAAAGTGCCTACAGCCTGTCCAATTTTATTATGTTAGGCCTTTGAACCCTGTCTGTGGTCCCTCCTTCCACTAGGCCTCTACTGACCTGTGTACTGCTGCCCGTGTACCCCTGGAACCATTTATAAAGTGGCTACAGCCTGTCCAATTTTATTATGTTAGGCCTTTGAAGCCTGTCTGCGGTCCCTCCTTCCACTAGGCCTCCACTGACCTGTGTACTGCTGCCCGTGTACCCCTGGAACCAATTATAAAGTGCCTACAGCCTGTCCAATATTATTATGTTAGGCCTTTGAACCCTGTCTGCGGTCCCTCCTTCCACTAGGCCTCCACTGACCTGTGCACTTCTGCCCCTGTACCCCTGGAACCAATTATAAAGTGCCTACAGCCTGTCCAATTTTATTATGTTAGGCCTTTGAAGCCTGTCTGCGGTCCCTCCTTCCACTAAGCCTCCACTGACCTGTGTACTGCTGCCCGTGTACCCCTGGAACCAATTATAAAGTGCCTACAGCCTGTCCAATTTTATTATGTTAGGCCTTTGAAGCCTGTCTGCGGTCCCTCCTTCCACTAGGCCTCCACTGACCTGTGTACTGCTGCCCGTGTACCCCTGGAACCAATTATAAAGTGCCTACAGCCTGTCCAATTTTATTATGTTAGGCCTTTGAAGCCTGTCTGCGGTCCCTCCTTCCACTAAGCCTCCACTGACCTGTGTACTGCTGCCCGTGTACCCCTGGAACCAATTATAAAGTGCCTACAGCCTGTCCAATTTTATTATGTTAGGCCTTTGAACCCTGTCTGCGGTCCCTCCTTCCACTAGGCCTCCACTGACCTGTGTACTGCTGCCCGTGTACCCCTGGAACCAATTATAAAGTGCCTACAGCCTGTCCAATTTTATTATGTTAGGCCTTTGAAGCCTGACTGCGGTCCCTCCTTCCACTAGGCCTGCACTGACCTGTGTACTGCTGCCCGTGTACTCCTGGAACCAATTATAAAGTGCCTACAGCCTGTCCAATTTTATTATGTTAGGCCTTTGAAGCCTGTCTGCGGTCCCTCCTTCCACTAGGCCTCCACTGACCTGTGTACTGCTACTCGTGTACCCCTGGAACCAATTATAAAGTGCCTACAGCCTGTCCAATTTTATTATGTTAGGCCTTTGAACCCTGTCTGCGGTCCCTCCTTCCACTAGGCCTCCACTGACCTGTGTACTGCTGCCCGTGTACCCCTGGAACCAATTATAAAGTGCCTACAGCCTGTCCAATTTAATTATGTTAGGCCTTTGAAGCCTGTCTGCGGTCCCTCCTTCCACTAGGCCTATACTGACCTGTGTACTGCTGCCCATGTACCCCTGGAAAGAAATTATAAAGTGCCTACAGCCTGTCCAATTTTATTATGTTAGGCCTTTGAAGCCTGTCTGCGGTCCCTCCTTCCACTAGGCCTCCACTGACCTGTGTACTGCTGCCCGTGTACCCCTGGAACCAATTATAAAGTGGCTACAGCCTGTCCAATTTTATTATGTTAGGCCTTTGAAGCCTGTCTGCGGTCCCTCCTTCCACTAGGCCTCCACTGACCTGTGTACTGCTGCCCGTGTACCCCTGGAACCAATTATAAAGTGCCTACAGCCTGTCCAATTTTATTATGTTAGGCCTTTGAAGCCTGTCTGCGGTCCCTCCTTCCACTAGGCCTCCACTGACCTGAGTACTGCTGCCCGTGTACCCCTGGAACCAATTATAAAGTGCCTACAGCCTGTCCAATTTTATTATGTTAGGCCTTTGAAGCCTGTCTGCGGTCCCTCCTTCCACTATTCCTCCACTGACCTGTGTACTGCTGCCCGTGTACCCCTGGAACCAATTATAAAGTGGCTACAGCCTGTCCAATTTTATTATGTTAGGCCTTTGAAGCCTGTCTGCGGTCCCTCCTTCCACTAGGCCTCCACTGACCTGTGTACTGCTGCCCGTGTACCCCTGGAACCAATTATAAAGTGCCTACAGCCTGTCCAATTTTATTATGTTAGGCCTTTGAAGCCTGTCTGCGGTCCCTCCTTCCACTAGGCCTCCACTGACCTGTGTACTGCTGCCCATGTACCCCTGGAACCAATTATAAAGTGCGTACAGCCTGTCCAATTTTATTATGTTAGGCCTTTGAACCCTGTCTGCGGTCCCTCCTTCCACTAGGCCTCCACTGACCTGTGTACTGCTGCCCGAGTACCCCTGGAACCAATTATAAAGTGCCTACAGCCTGTCCAATTTTATTATGTTAGGCCTTTGAAGCCTGTCAGCGGTCCCTCCTTCCACTAGGCCTCCACTGACCTGAGTACTGCTGCCCGTGTACCCCTGGAACCAATTATAAAGTGCCTACAGCCTGTCCAATTTTATTATGTTAGGCCTTTGAAGCCTGTCTGCGGTCCCTCCTTCCACTATTCCTCCACTGACCTGTGTACTGCTGCCCGTGTACCCCTGGAACCAATTATAAAGTGGCTACAGCCTGTCCAATTTTATTATGTTAGGCCTTTGAAGCCTGTCTGCGGTCCCTCCTTCCACTAGGCCTCCACTGACCTGTGTACTGCTGCCCGTGTACCCCTGGAACCAATTATAAAGTGCCTACAGCCTGTCCAATTTTATTATGTTAGGCCTTTGAAGCCTGTCTGCGGTCCCTCCTTCCACTAGGCCTCCACTGACCTGTGTACTGCTGCCCATGTACCCCTGGAACCAATTATAAAGTGCGTACAGCCTGTCCAATTTTATTATGTTAGGCCTTTGAACCCTGTCTGCGGTCCCTCCTTCCACTAGGCCTCCACTGACCTGTGTACTGCTGCCCGAGTACCCCTGGAACCAATTATAAAGTGCCTACAGCCTGTCCAATTTTATTATGTTAGGCCTTTGAAGCCTGTCAGCGGTCCCTCCTTCCACTAGGCCTCCACTGACCTGTGTACTGCTGCCCATGTACCCCTGGAACCAATTATAAAGTGGCTACAGCCTGTCCAATTTTATTATGTTAGGCCTTTGAAGCCTGTCTGCGGTCCCTCCTTCCACTAGGCCTCCACTGACCTGTGTACTGCTGCCCGTGTACCCCTGGAACCAATTATAAAGTGCCTACAGCCTGTCCAATTTTATTATGTTAGGCCTTTGAAGCCTGTCTGCGGTCCCTCCTTCCACTAGGCCTCCACTGACCTGAGTACTGCTGCCCGTGTACCCCTGGAACCAATTATAAAGTGCCTACAGCCTGTCCAATTTTATTATGTTAGGCCTTTGAACCCTGTCTGCGGTCCCTCCTTCCACTATGCCTCCACTGACCTGTGTACTGCTGCCCGTGTACCCCTGGAACCAATTATAAAGTGGCTACAGCCTGTCCAATTTTATTATGTTAGGCCTTTGAAGCCTGTCTGCGGTCCCTCCTTCCACTAGGCCTCCACTGACCTGTGTACTGCTGCCCGTGTACCCCTGGAACCAATTATAAAGTGCCTACAGCCTGTCCAATTTTATTATGTTAGGCCTTTGAAGCCTGTCTGCGGTCCCTCCTTCCACTAGGCCTCCACTGACCTGTGTACTGCTGCCCATGTACCCCTGGAACCAATTATAAAGTGCCTACAGCCTGTCCAATTTTATTATGTTAGGCCTTTGAACCCTGTCTGCGGTCCCTCCTTCCACTAGGCCTCCACTGACCTGTGTACTGCTGCCCGTGTACCCCTGGAACCAATTATAAAGTGCCTACAGCCTGTCCAATTTTATTATGTTAGGCCTTTGAAGCCTGTCAGCGGTCCCTCCTTCCACTAGGCCTCCACTGACCTGTGTACTGCTGCCCATGTACCCCTGGAACCAATTATAAAGTGGCTACAGCCTGTCCAATTTTATTATGTTAGGCCTTCGAAGCCTGTCTGCGGTCCCTCCTTCCACTAGGCCTCGACTGACCAGACCACATTCTGCCCGTGTACCCCTGGAACCAATTTTAAATTGCCTACAGCCAGCCCAATTTATTATATTAGGCCTTCGAAGAGTGTCTGCGGTCCCTCCTTCCACTAGGCCTCCACTGACCTGTCTACTGCTGCCCGTGTACCCCTGGAACCAATTGTAAATTGCCTACAGCCAGCCCAATTTATTATGTTATGCCTTCGAAGCCTGTCTGCGGTCCCTCCTTCCACTAGGCCTCCACTGACCTGTGTACTGCTGCCCATGTACCCCTGTAACCAATTTTAAAGTGGCTACAGCCTGTCCAATTTTATTATGTTAGGCCTTCGAAGCCTGTCTGCGGTCCCTACTTCCACTAGGCCTCCACTGACCAGACCACTGCTGCCCGTGTACCCCTGGAACCAATTTTAAATTGCCTACAGCCAGCCCAATTTATTATGTTAGGCCTTCGAAGCCTGTCTGCGGTCCCTCCTTCCACTATGCCTCCACTGACCTGTCTACTGCTGCCCGTGTACCCCTGGAACCAATTGTAAATGGCCTACAGCCAGCCCAATTTATTATGTTAGGCCTTCGAAGCCTGTATGCGGTCCCTCCTTCCACTAGGCCTCCACTGACCTGTCTACTGCTGCCTGTGTACCCCTGGAACCAATTATAAAGTGCCTACAGCCTGTCCAATTTTATTATGTTAGGCCTTCGAAGCCTGTCTGCGGCCCGTTCAAACTACTACTCCTACACTGACCAGACCACTGCAGCCTGTGTTCCCCTGGAACCTATTTAAAAGTGCCTACAGCCCAATATTTTTTTATGTTAGGCCTTCGAAGAATGTCTGCGGCCCGTTCTTTCTACTACTACTACACTGACCATTCTACTACTGCCCGTGTACCCCTTGAACCAATGTTAAAGTGCCTACAGCCCAATAATTTTTTTTGTTAGGCCTTCGAAGCCTGTCTGCGGCCCGTTCTGTCAACTACTACTACACTGACCAGTCTACTGCTGCCCGTGTACCCCTGGAACCTCTTTAAAAGTGCCTACAGCCCAATATTTTTTTATGTTAGGCCTTCGAAGCCTGTCTGCGGCCCGTTCTTTCTACTACTCCTACACTGACCAGACCACTGCTGCCTGTGTTCCCCTGGAACCTATTTAAAAGTGCCTACAGCCCAATATTTTATTATGTTAGGCCTTCGAAGCCTGTCTGCGGCCCATTCTTTCTACTACTACTACACTGAACTACCTAAATATGGATCAATAAAGACCCCAAAAGACGATCAGGAACCCAATATATCTGCATAAATATCAACTTTATTAAATAGACAAAACAAATATATAAATACAAACAGTAACACAGATGTGGCTCAGTACCGCAGGGTGCACAGGGACACCACAGAAAAGAGCATAAACGGAGCGCACGGAGCCGGGGTCAGAGTCCACTCATAACTAGTGCCAGGTGGATTATAACAATCATTACCACTATAGTATCCATGCCACCATCAGCATACTAGCTACTAGACAGGGCCCAATAATGTAAACATCAGAATTATACGTTACCAATAAAGCAGGGCAAGTGAGTAGACCAGATCCAGAGTCCGTGCGCCCTCCCCAACGCACGTTTCGGTGATAAACCTTCCTCAGGGGGATATGTAAGGAGAGGTCAAATGCGAGTTTAAATAGCTGCTAGACCGGAAATAGAACGCCGTCATGACCGGAAATGAAAAAACGCCGCAACCGGAAGTGACAAATAGTTACTAAGCAACCCATTCCCTATAGGGCCGAGTGGAATAGAATACAAGCCCGACCGGAAGCTAGAAATCGCCGCGGCCGGAAGTGACAACCAGTCACTAGGCAACCAATACCCTATAAGTCCAAGTGGATCAAAATGAAACGACGATATAACCGCCATCCCGACACCATCGGGTAACGCCGCACAGCGCCGTATACCGGGCGGACACAGGGCCCTGTGTCCCCCAGCAACATACGCATCGCGGCGTCACCATAGCGACGAGACACCCGGATACATGGCCGCGCATGCGCAGACGCATGCAATGGACACAACCTCCATCTTGGAATAGGGAAAGAGGCACACACAGCAGAATCAATCAGCAGCACAAGAAAAAAAGGGGAAAAAAGAACAAAGAAAGACAACAAATAAATGGGTATATACACAAAGGGGCATATAGGAAGTAAAAATACATCCTGTAGACACAAATTAAATAAAAAATAAAAAATAAAAGATAAAGCAAATAACCCCCATAATGGAAATGTGCATACCACAGATACAAGATATCCAAATATATACGTATGAGATTATACAGATCACATATTAATATATACATACATAATAACTATAATATTGACGAAATGATAAGTCTCGTATAAATGTATGCAGAGGTAAACAATGAAATCAAGTCTCGTATTAATCAGTCCATGGTATCCATTCCGCTACATAAAGGCTGTTGATGATAAAGTCCAGGTATCTGTAGAACACTGCCACCGGTGTAGAAAACCCCAAAACAGGGAGTAGACCCATCCAAATGTCCACATCAGCACGTAACACCACCAATATGAAAAAACGCACAACAAGACCTAAATATAGATATAGATATAAAAATATAAATGTTAGTAAAATACAACAAAAAAAAAAAAAATTTAAAACATGTAATAAAACAGTGTCCCGCACACATGTGCAGCAGAAGGGGAATCACAAAAAGGACGAGAAGTTGAAATATTCATTAAGGCCACGAGGGTGGACAGTACCGAGTGTCCAGATCCATCGAGTTTCTAATTGGGAGAGGCGTTGAGAAATATTCCCCCCCCGGATACCCAGGTCGATGGAGTCAATGCCCTTTACTCGAAATCCCCTGCTATTACATCCATGATGAATCTTCTTCATCATTGGATTTATTTTTTGAGGGAGTCAATAAGAATGATCTTAACATCCGTCTGACTGTTAACCACCATAGGGACGTTATTGAGTTTCTAGATGTTACTTTACGGAGGGAGGCTGACGGTATGATAGGTACAAATATATTTCGGAAACCGACATCCACCAATATGCTGCTGCATGCCTCCTCCTCGCATCCTCCACATATGGTTCGGGCTGTGCCTGTGGGGCAGTTTTTGAGACTCCGACGTATATGCTCCACACAGGCACTGTTCGAGGTGGAGGCGGATAAGCTTGGCCGGCGGTTTCTAGAAAGGGGTTATAGTCGTAGGGCCATCAAGAGGGCTTATCATAGGGCTAAGTGGACAGATAGGGATTCCCTATTGTACCGTACCCGCACTGACACGAAAAATGTCAACGTGATGAGGTTCGTTACTAACTTTAGCTCTCAATCCGAGACAGTGCGAGCTGCCCTTACAAATGCTTGGCCCATTCTGATGACTGATGAGACAATCGCAAAAATTATCCCAAAAAAAACATCTATTTCATTTCGTCGTGGGAAGAATTTGCGTGATTGCCTCGTCAGAAGTCATTATGAGAACATATCTCCCCGTACATTCCTAGATAATGTCCGGTCAGAAGAGGTTGTAGGCCCTGTGGGCACTGTGTCGCCTGTAGTAACATTGAACGTAGTAGTTCTTTTGTCGATTCCTCTGGATGTAAGAAGTATGATATCGTTAAGTCAATTACATGCGAATCGAGTAATGTTATCTACTATGCCACGTGTCCGTGCTCCCTGATTTATGTTGGCCTTACCACACGCCAGCTTAAGGTTAGAGTCAGGGAGCACGTACGTGGCATTGAGGCGGCAAGAGAACAAGGCGACATGGTGCTCCTAAATACTATTCCGAAACACTTCAAGATTCATCATGGATGTAATAGCAGGGGATTTCGAGTAAAGGGCATTGACTCCATCGACCTGGGTATCCGGGGGGGAAAATATTTCTCAACGCCTCTCCCAATTAGAAACTCGATGGATCTGGACACTCGGTACTGTCCACCCTCGTGGCCTTAATGAATATTTCAACTTCTCGTCCTTTTTGTCATTCCCCTTCTGCTGCACATGTGTGCGGGACACTGTTTTATTACATGTTTTTAAATTTTTTTTTTTTTGTTGTATTTTACTAACATTTATATTTTTATATCTATATCTATATTTAGGTCTTGTTGTGCGTTTTTTCATATTGGTGGTGTTACGTGCTGATGTGGACATTTGGATGGGTCTACTCCCTGTTTTGGGGTTTTCTACACCGGTGGCAGTGTTCTACAGATACCTGGACTTTATCATCAACAGCCTTTATGTAGCGGAATGGATACCATGGACTGATTAATACGAGACTTGATTTCATTGTTTACCTCTGCATACATTTATACGAGACTTATCATTTCGTCAATATTATAGTTATTATGTATGTATATATTAATATGTGATCTGTATAATCTCATACGTATATATTTGGATATCTTGTATCTGTGGTATGCACATTTCCATTTTGGGGGTTATTTGCTTTATCTTTTATTTTTTATTTTTTATTTAATTTGTGTCTACAGGATGTATTTTTACTTCCTATATGCCCCTTTGTGTATATATACCCATTTATTTGTTGTCTTTCTTTGTTCTTTTTTCCCCTTTTTTTCTTGTGCTGCTGATTGATTCTGCTGTGTGTGCCTCTTTCCCTATTCCAAGATGGAGGTTGTGTCCATTGCATGCGTCTGCGCATGCGCGGCCATGTATCCGGGTGTCTCGTCGCTATGGTGACGCCGCGATGCGTATGTTGCTGGGGGACACAGGGCCCTGTGTCCGCCCGGTATACGGCGCTGTGCGGCGTTACCCGATGGTGTCGGGTTGGCGGTTATATCGTCGTTTCATTTTGATCCACTTGGACTTATAGGGTATTGGTTGCCTAGTGACTGGTTGTCACTTCCGGCCGCGGCGATTTCTAGCTTCCGGTCGGGCTTGTATTCTATTCCACTCGGCCCTATAGGGAATGGGTTGCTTAGTAACTATTTGTCACTTCCGGTTGCGGCGTTTTTTCATTTCCGGTCATGACGGCGTTCTATTTCCGGTCTAGCAGCTATTTAAACGCGCATTTGACCTCTCCTTACATATCCCCCTGAGGAAGGTTTATCACCGAAACGTGCGTTGGGGAGGGCGCACGGACTCTGGATCTGGTCTACTCACTTGCCCTGCTTTATTGGTAACGTATAATTCTGATGTTTACATTATTGGGCCCTGTCTAGTAGCTAGTATGCTGATGGTGGCATGGATACTTAGTATTATAGTGGTAATGATTGTTATAATCCACCTGGCACTAGTTATGAGTGGACTCTGACCCCGGCTCCGTGCGCTCCGTTTATGCTCTTTTCTGTGGTGTCCCTGTGCACCCTGCGGTACTGAGCCACATCTGTGTTACTGTTTGTATTTATATATTTGTTTTGTCTATTTAATAAAGTTGATATTTATGCAGATATATTGGGTTCCTGATCGTCTTTTGGGGTCTTTATTGATCCATATTTAGGTAGTTTTAGAGTTGGTAGCGATTTACCCTTCAATATATGTATATCTTTATTAGTCCTTGTGGCATGGCGGTTTTATGAATATATTTTTGACCACATTATCTTGCTATGCATATTTTTGTCGTGTGCTTGTTTCCTACTACTACACTGACCAGACCACTGCTGCCTGTGTACCCCTGGAACCTATTTAAAAGTGCCTACAGCCCAATATTTTTTTATGTTAGGCCTTCGAAGCCTGTCTGCAGCCCGTTCTTTCTACTACTACTACACTGACCAGTCTACTGCTGCCCGTGTACCCCTTGAACCAATGTTAAAGTGCCTACAGCCCAATATTTTTTTATGTTAGGCCTTCTAAGCCTGTCTGCGGCTCGTTCTTTCAACTACTACTACACTGACCAGTCTACTGCTGCCCGTGTACCCCTCGAACCTATTTAAAAGTGCCTACAGCCCAATATTTTATTATGTTAGGCCTTCGAAGCCTGTCTGCAGCCCGTTCTTTCTACTACTCCTACACTGACCAGACCAATGCTGCCCGTATACCCCTGGAACCTATTTAAAAGTGCCTACAGCCCAATATTTTTTTATGTTAGGCCTTCGAAGCCTGTCTGCGGCCCGTTCTTTCTACTACTACTACACTGACCAGACCACTGCTGGCCGTGTACCCCTGGAACCTATTTTTAATTGCATAGAGCATCCTTTTTTTAATAGTAGGCGTACAAAGTCTGTCTGCGGTCCACTATTGAAATTGTCCTCCACTGCCCAGAGCAATGCTGCCTGTGTACCCCTGTAACCTTTTTTAAGCTGCAGTGAGCCACATTTTTGGTTTAAGGCCTACTACCTGTGTCTGTCTGCGCCACTCAATTCAGCTGTGTTCCTTTGAAAAAAGCTGAGCGTCAATAGTCTTGTTTTCAGCCTCTAGGAATTTTAAAACTGCATTGGGGCTACAAATTTGGTAGGGCCTACAAACGGTGTCTGCCGCCCCAAGGTGTGCCCCAGGTTTCATCCACTTTGCTTCGATCTTCCTACTCTCGTTTAGTAGTTGTTGCAAACTACACTGCATTAGGCCTACAAATTGGGTATGGGGTGTAGAGAGACGGTGTGTTACACTCCAAGGTGTTCCCCAGGTTTCCTCTCCATTGCTTCAATCTTAATGCTCTCGTTTAGTAGTTGTTGGAAACTACACGGCATTAGGCCTACAAATTGGGTATGGGGTGTAGAGACGGTGTGTTCCACTCCAAGGTGTTCCCCAGGTTTCCTCTCCATTGCTTCGATCTTAATGCTCTCGTTTAGTAGTTGTTGGAAACTACACTGCATTAGGCCTACAAATTGGGTATGGGGTGTAGAGACGGTGTTTTCCACTACAAGGTGTTCCCCAGGTTTCCTCTCCATTGCTTCAATCTTAAAGCTCTCGTTTAGTAGTTGTTGGAAACTACACTGCATTAGGCCTACAAATTGGGTATGGGGTGTAGAGACGGTGTGTTCCACTCCAAGGTGTTCTCCAGGTTTCCTCTCCATTGCTTCAATCTTAATGCTCTCGTTTAGTAGTTGTTGGAAACTACACTGCATTAGGCCTACAAATTGGGTATGGGGTGTGGAGACGGTGTCTTCCACTCCAAGGTGTTCTCCAGGTTGCCTTTCCTGAGCTTCTATCTTCAGGCTCTTGTTAAACAGTGCTTAAATGGAACAACTGCATTTGGCTTACTAGTTGGTTTGGGGCCTACTAACAGTGTCTGCCGCTCCTTGCTGTTCTCCTGGTTTCCTGTCCTGAAATTCCATTTTCAGGCTCTCGTTAAGTAGTTGTTAATGTTAGACTGCATTTGGCCTACTAGTTGGGTTGGGGCCTACTATCAGTGTCTGCCACTCCTTGCTGTTCTCCTCCACTGAACAAAGCTGTGCCGCCTGTTTACTACGGTTGCCAATTTTGAACTGCATTTCGACTACTTACTGATTTGGGCCTACTCTCTGTGTCAGCCTCTCATTCCAGTTGTCCTCCACTGCAATGCCCCCTGGTTAGTCCTGTGTTACCAATTTTGAACTGCATTTAGCCAACTTTATTCTTTGGGCCTATATCTGTGTTTCCTCCTCATCCTGCCCATTGCCCAGCCAGTGATAGATGAGTCTGCTGGTACATTGACCCATAACGCAACATTCCCCGTGCACGCTACGCAACAAGATTGTGACCCTGCTGAATGTCAGGTTCCTCTTCCCGCATACCATACCACCTTACACGGGGACAAAGAGGAAGGTGCAGATGAAAGTCCAGGTTCCTTCATCAGGTCGGGGGAGGAATACTAGTTGGCGACGTCACTGGCACAGGGCCTCTCATAGTATGCAAAAGTGTTGCTGCCGGTGGGAGGAGCAGTGCCAATGCCAACGAGTGGGCCCCCCCTGCTTGCTCAGGATCACATCACTTGCAAAGTTTAAATACTTACCTCTCCCTGCTCCACTGCCGTGACGTGGTCCATATTTCCTGGGCCCACTAATTACTTGAACCAGCCCTACCCCCCACAACTTTAGCTAAATGACCCCCAATTTCAAATGCCTTCCAATTATTATAAGGTAAATTACGATTGACAAGCTTCTGTAACAAGAATGGATGTTTTTGCCATTAAAATGGGCAGTGTAGGTGTTTTCCTGGCCTCCACTCACTGCCGACTATGCTCCCCCATTGACTTGCATTGGGTTTCGTGTTTCGGTCGATACCCGACTTTTCGCGATAATTGGCCGATTCCACTCGACTCGACTTCTAAGATAGTCGGGTTTCGCGAAACACGGCTCGACTCTAAAAAGGTCAAGGTCGCTCAACCCTAGTAACCAGCGGTAGGCATCAATGAGCAAACGCTCTGGAAACTGTCCAGAAATCACCCTACTGAGCATACTCGTGATGTGGCGACATCTCATTGGTGGTCGGTCCTCAGCTACTCTGGTGATGTGGCAACTCCAGATTGGTCCACAGGCAAGGTCCTGTCCGACTGGACTTAAGGTTTATATATAAAAGGCTCTCAGAGGTGCACACCGATGCGCTAGTATCAATCATTTTACATGTGAGTATGAGACATTGCAGCAGTGTGGTCTATGTCAGCATGTGCTCAGAGTCGGCGGTAAGCTGTTAGAATTCCGGCACCTCCGGAGAGGAGTTTGTCTGTATAGATTCAAGGCTGGCATCTAGCCATTAGAATTCCGGCACTTCCTGAGAGGAGTTGATTGAGTGCTGTTGCTGACTGTGTGACCACTGTTTGCTGCTTGTCGCATTAGTGGGCTTCAATCCCCTGTGAAGTTAACAGGGATCGTGTCAAATGTCATATCTACTTTGTTACTGTGTGTGAGTGAAACAGCTCTATTGCAGATCATATGCTTCGTTAGTTTGTGCAAGTGACACAGCTCCATTGCAGAGCCTCTGCTTTGTTACTGTGTGCGAGTGACATGTAACTCAGTGCGAGCTAACAATCGCTCACTGTGTGCTCCACCATTGTTCACATTAGGTGCAGTTTTACATCTCTGCACGATGGACCCCGGGTTGTGATTGCACTTCTTTATTACATTTATTTAGTGCAATCCGCCAACCCTAATATCATAATCTTCATGTGACCCTAACAGCAGTACCATGTGTGCTTCCCTGGTGTTAGGACATGCTAGCAACTCTGTTTAGTGCAAAGTTGTTTTTTGCGTTATTTACTTTTTGTTGATTGAAAAATATTCTCCTCAAACCTTCATTCAAAAGGCGAGATAGTAACTATAGAACTATAAGTTCTGTTTTTCCAGAAAATGAAATTACCTTAAAAATAAGTGTTTCATTATTTACCATACACTTCTCAATAATTGCCTTCAGCCTTCAGTGAATACCTTTTTGACTATGTACATGATTGATCATTCTGCCAACCATTTTTTTTGCATTTCCATCATTTTTTAAGAGTTACATTGAGGTTTATTTACAACTGCGGACTTGAGTTGATGGAAGCTGAACAGCGCTGGCATTGTGTCTAGAACAACAGAACAGCTCATGAATCATTTCAAACCTATTCCAAGCCCTAATAAATAAAAGTTTGTTTTTTTAATACATTTTATTTTATAAAGTGGTAAAATTATTTGTTGACTAAGCAGATTACATTTTTACACACAGATTTCAAGATTTTTTGAATCCAAAACAAAATATTTTGTCAGAAGAAATACTTTTTCACCTGAATAGTCAGGTTCTATCAAGGATTTGAAAGTGCTTCATAGTTTTCCAATCTTCTGTCTGTGCTAATCATCTTTGATGTTTCACATATGCATGGAATGTGTTGCCAGCATTTAAAATAGCTCTTTGCTACATTCTGGTTTATTTATTCATGCAGTCAGACTGTCTGGTTGATGTGCTATTGCATGTGTAATGCACATTCATAGATCAGCCAAACATAAAAGCCATAATAAATGATTCTATGGAGCTACATAATATCACAATGATGCTGAGCTATTTAACAATGGAATATATATAAAAAGGTCAAATCTACCTTTCTGTACATGAAGAATATTTAATATGCTACCAAATCATGCCATCCTCACAGACAAGCGGTGGACTCTGCGTCTTTTCCTGGACACTGTCACCCTACAAGAAACATGGATCTCCCCCTATCCGACTTGATGGCCATATATCTCTGATTAATCAGACTACATATAATGCTCCATGCTGTTATGGCCCCATAGATGCCCCATATAATGCTCCATGCAGTTATGGCCCCATAGATGTCCCATATAATGCTCCATGCAGTTATGGCCCCATAGATGCCCCATATAATGCTCCATGCATTTATGGCCCCATAGATGCCCCATTTAATGCTCCATGCAGTTCTTTATGGCTCCATAGATGCGCCATACAGCATTGTGCCACATGTAATGCTGCTGCTGCAATAAAAAAAAAATCACATACTCACCTCTCATCGCTGCTCCTCAGTGTCCCGTCTCTCCGCACTGACTGTTCAGGCACACTAATACATCATTGCGCCCTCTGAACTGCACAGTCACTACAAGAGGACGGGAAGACGGAGCCGCGCCCGGCGGATGGAACGCAGACAGGTGAATATTAAATACTCACCTGCTCCTGACGCTGTCCCTGTCTGTTTCATAGTACCGCAGCTTCTTTGCGCCTGCGCGAGAAGGACCTGCCATGATGTAATGGTCACATGACCGTGATGTCAAGACAGGTCCTTCTCACGCAGGCGCGCAGGGCCTGTGATGACGTTGCGGTCACATGTCCTTGTCGCATACCATCCTTAGCACCTGAACGTTGTGAAGAGCGGGAAAGGTGCCGGAGGGTGAGTATATGATGATTTTTTATTCTTTTTATTATTTTTAACATTAGATCTTTTTACTATTGACGCTGCATAGGCAGCATCAATAGTAAAAACTTGGTCACACAGGGTTAATAGCGGCGGTAACAGAGTGAGTTACCAGCGACATAACGCGGTCCGTTACCACCGGCATTAACCCTATGTGAGCGGTGACTGGAGGGGAGTATGCGGGTGCCGGGCAGTGACTGTGGGGAGTAAGGAGCGGCCATTTTCTTCCGGACTGTGTCCGTCGCTGATTGGTCGTGGCTGTTTTGCCGTGACTAGGGTTGAGCGACCTTGACCTTTTTGGAGTCGAGCCGTGTTTCGCGAAACCCGACTATCTTAGAAGTCGAGTCGAGTGGAATCGGCCGATTATCGCGAAAAGTCGGGTATCGCCCGAAACACGAAACCCAATGCAAGTCAATGGGGGAGCATAGTCGGCAGTGAGTGGAGGCCAGGAAAACATCTACACTGCCCATTTTAATGGCAAAAACATCCATTCTTGTTACTGAAGCTTGTCAATCGTAATTTACCTTATAATAATTGGAAGGCATTTGAAATTGGGGGTCATTTGGCTAAAGTTGTGGGGGGTAGGGCTGGTTCAAGTAATTAGTGGGCCCAGGAAATCTGGAACACGTCACGGCAGTGGAGCAGGGAGAGGTAAGTATTTAAACTTTGCAAGTGCTGTGATCCTGAGCAAGCAGGGGGGGCCCACTAGTTGGCATTGGCACTGGCACAGGGCCCCTCAAAGTACACCGGTGTGTTTGCACGGCGGGGGCGCCTCCCACCGGCAGCAACACTATTGCGTACTATGAGAGGCCCTGTGCCAGTGACGTCGCCAACTAGTATTCCTCCCCCCATCTGATGAAGGAACCTGCACTTTCATCTGCACCTTCCTCTTTGTCCCCGTGTAAGGTGGTATGGTATGCGGGAAGAGGAACCTGACTTTCAGCAGGGTCACAATCTTGTTGTGTAGCGTGCACGGGGAATGTTGCGTTATGGGTCAATGTACCAGCAGACTCATCTATCACTGACTGGGCAATGGGCAGGATGAGGAGGAAACACAGATATAGGCCCAAAGAATAAAGTTGGCTAAATGCAGTTCAAAATTGGTAACACAGGACTAACCAGGGGGCATTGCAGTGGAGGACAACTGGAATGAGAGGCTGACACAGAGAGTAGGCCCAAATCAGTAAGTAGTCGAAATGCAGTTCAAAATTGGCAACCGTAGTAAACAGGCGGCACAGCTTTGTTCAGTGGAGGAGAACAGCAAGGAGTGGCAGACACCGATAGTAGGCCCCAACCCAACTAGTAGGCCAAATGCAGTCTAACATTAACAACTACTTAACGAGAGCCTGAAAATGGAATTTCAGGACAGGAAACCAGGAGAACAGCAAGGAGCGGCAGACACTGTTAGTAGGCCCCAAACCAACTAGTACGCCAAATGCAGTTGTTCCATTTAACCACTATTTAACAAGAGCCTGAAGATAGAAGCTCAGGAAAGGCAACCTGGAGAACACCTTGGAGTGGAACACACCGTCTCTACACCCCATACCCAATTTGTAGGCCTAATGCAGTGTAGTTTCCAACAACTACTAAACGAGAGCATTAAGATCGAAGCAATGGCGAGGAAACCTGGGGAACACCTTGGAGTGGAACACACCATCTCTCTACACCCCATACCTATTTTGTAGGCCTAATGCAGTGTAGTTTCCAACAACTACTAAACGAGAGCCTGAAGATAGAAGCTCAGGAAAGGCAACCTGGAGAACACCTTGGAGTGGAACACACCGTCTCTACACCCCATACCCAATTTGTAGGCCTAATGCAGTGTAGTTTCCAACAACTACTAAACGAGAGCATGAAGATCGAAGCAATGGCGAGGAAACCTGGGGAACACCTTGGAGTGGAACACACCATCTCTCTACACTCCATACCCAATTTGTAGGCCTAATGCAGTGTAGTTTTCTACAACTACTAAACGAGAGTCGGAAGACCGAAGCAATGTGGACGAAACCTGGGGAACACCTTGGAGTGTAACACACCATCTCTCTACACCCCATACCCAATTTGTAGGCCTAATGCAGTGTAGTTTCCAACAACTACTAAACGAGAGCATGAAGATCGAAGCAATGGAGAGGAAACCTGGGGAACACCTTGGAGTGGAACACACCATCTCTCTACACCCCATACCCATTTTGTAGGCCTAATGCAGTGTAGTTTCCAACAACTACTAAACGAGAGCATGAAGATCGAAGCAATGGAGAGGAAACCTTGGGAACACCTTGGAGTGGAACACACCATCTCTCTACAACCCATACCCATTTTGTAGGCCTAATGCAGTGTAGTTTCCAACAACTACTAAATGAGAGCATGAAGATCGAAGCAATGGAGAGGAAACCTGGGGAACACCTTGGAGTGCAACACACCATCTCTCTACACCCCATACCCAATTCGTAGGCCTAATGCAGCGTAGTTTCCAACAACTACTAAACGAGAGCATGAAGATCGAAGCAATGGAGAGGAAACCTGGGGAACACCTTGGAGTGGAACACACCATCTCTCTACACCCCATACCCAATTTGTAGGCCTAATGCAGTGTAGTTTTCTACAACTACTAAACGAGAGTCGGAAGACTGAAGCAATGTGGACGAAACCTGGGGCACACCTTGGGGCGGCAGACACCGTTAGTAGGCCCTACCAAAGTTGTACCCCCAATGCAGTTTTAAAATTCCTAGAGGCTGAAAACAAGACTATTGATGCTCAGCTTTTTTCAAAGGAACACAGCTGAATTGAGTGGCGCAGACAGACACAGGTAGTAGGCCTTAAACCAAAAATGTGGCTCACTGCAGCTTAAAAAAGTTACAGGGGTACACAGGCAGCATTGCTCTGGGCACTGGAGGACAATTTCAATAGAGGACCGTTGACAGACTTTGTACGCCTACTATTAAAATAAGGATGCTCTATGCAATTAAAAATAGGTTCCAGGGGTCCACGGGCAGCAGTGGTCTGGTCAGTGGACGAGTATTGGAAGGAGGGACCGCAGACAGGCGTAGTAGGCCTAACATAACAAAATTAGGCTGTAGACACTTTAACCCCTTCCCGACCCATGACGCCACGTAGGCGTCATGAAAGTCGGTGCCAATCCTACCCATGACGCCTATGTGGCGTCATGGAAAGATCGCGTCCCTGCAGGCCGGGTGAAAGGGTTAACTCCCATTTCACCAGATCTGCAGGGACAGGGGGAGTGGTAGTTTAGTCCAGGGGGGGTGGCTTCACCCCCTTGTGGCTACGATCGCTCTGATTGGCTGTTGAAAGTGAAACTGCCAATCAGAGCGATTTGTAATATTTCACCTATTATAACGGGTGAAATATTACAATCCAGCCATGGCCGATGCTGAAATATCATCGGCCATGGCTGGAAATACTAATGTGCCCCCACCCCACCCCACCGATCGCCCCCCCAGCCCTCCGATCTGGCCGGTACACTGCTCCGGCTCCCCTCCGTCCAGTGCTCCGCTCCCCCCGTGCTTTTGTCCGCTCCCCCCGTGCTCCAATCACCCCCCCATGCTCCAATCACCCCCCTGCACTCCGATCCACCCCCCCTGGTGCTCTGTTCCACCCCCCCGTGCTCCATTCCAGCCCCCCCGTGCTCCGTTCCACGCCCCCCGTGCTCCGTTCCACCCCTCCCGCGCTCCGATTCCCCCCCCCGTGCTCCGATCCCCCCCCCCGTGGTCCCCCCCCACCCCATCATACTTACCGATCCAGCCGGGGTCCCGTCCGTCCTCTCCCTGGGCGCCGCCATCTTCCAAAATGGCGGGCGCATGCGCAGTGCGCCCGCCGAATCTGCCGGCCGGCAGATTCGTTCCAAAGTGCATTTTGATCACTGAGATAGATTATATCTCAGTGATCAAAATAAAAAAAATAATAAATGACTCCCCCCCCTTTGTCACCCCCATAGGTAGGGACAATAAAAAAATAAAGAAATTTTTTTTTTCCACTAATGTTAGAATAGGGTTAGGGTTAGGGGTAGGGTTAGGGGTAGGGTTAGGAGTAGGGTTAGGGGTAGGGGTAGGGTTAGGGTTAGGGGTAGGGTTAGGGTTAGGGGTAGGGTTAGGGTTAGGGGTAGGGGTAGGGTTAGGGGTAGGGTTAGGGGTAGGGTTAGGGTTAGGGGTAGGGGTAGGGTTAGGGCTAGGGGTAGGGTTAGGGTTAGGGTTTCGGTATGTGCACACGTATTCTGGTCCTCTGCGGATTTTTCCGCTGCGGATTTGATAAATCCGCAGTGCTAAACCGCTGCGGATTTATGGCGGATTTACCTCGGTTTTTCTGCGCATTTCACTGCGGTTTTACAACTGTGATTTTCTATTTGAGCAGTTGTAAAACCGCTGCGGAATCCGCACAAAGAAGTGACATGCTGCGGAATGTAAACCGCTGCGTTTCCGTGCAGTTTTTCCGCAGCATGGGCACAGCGATTTTTGTTTCCCGTAGGTTTACATTGAACTGTAAACTCATGGGAAACTGCTGCGGATCCGCAGCGTTTTCCGCAGCGTGTGCACATACCTTTAGAATTAGGCTATGTGCACACTGTGCGGATTTGGCCGCTGCGGATTCGCAGCAGAGTTCCATCAGGTTTACAGTACCAAGTAAACATATGAAAAACCAAATCCGCTGTGCCCATGGTGCGGAAAATACCGCGCGGAAACGCTGCGTTGTATTTTCCGCAGCATGTCAATTCTTTGTGTGGATTCCGCAGCGTTTTACACCTGTTCCTCAATAGGAATCCGCAGGTGAAATCCGCACAAAAAACACTGGAAATCCGCGGAAAATCCGCAGGTAAAACGCAGTGCCATTTACCCGCCGATTTTTCAAAAATGGTGCGGAAATATCTCACACGAATCCGCAACGTGGGCACATAGCCTTAGGGTTAGGGTTGGAATTAGGGTTGTGGTTAGGGTTGTGATTAGGGTTATGGCTACAGTTGGGATTAGGGTTAGGGGTGTGTTGGGGTTAGTGTTGGAGGTAGAATTGAGGGGTTACCACTGTTTAGGCACATCAGGGGTCTCCAAACGCAACATGGCGCCACCATTGATTCCAGCCAATCTCGTATTCAAAAAGTCAAATGGTGCTCCCTCACTTCCGAGCCCTGACGTGTGCCCAAACAGTGGTTTACCCCCACATATGGGGTACCAGCATACTCAGGACAAACTGCGCAACAATTACTGGGGTCCAATTTCTACTGTTACCCTTGTGAATCAAAAAAAATGCTTGCTAAAACATAATTTTTGAGGAAAGAAAAATGATTTTTTATTTTCACGGCTCTGCGTTGTAAACGTCTGTGAAGCACTTGGGGGTTCAAAGTGCTCACCACATATCTAGATAAGTTCCTTGGGGGGTCTAGTTTCTAAAATGGGGTCACTTGTGGGGGTTTCTACTGTTTAGGCACACCAGGGGCTCTGCAAAAGCAACGTGACACCCGCAGACCATTCCATCAAAGTCTGCATTTCAAAAGTCACTACTTCCCTTCTGAGCCCCGACGTGTGCCCAAACAGTGGTTTACCCCCACTCATGGGGTATCAGCGTACTCAGGAGAAACTGGAAAACAACTTTTGGGGTCCAATTTCTCCTGCAACCCTTGGGAAAATAAAAAATTCTGGGCTAAATAATTATTTTTGAGGAAAGAAAACGTATTTATTATTTTCACGGCTCTGCATTATAAACTTCTATGAAGCACTTGGGGGTTCAAAGTGCTCACCACACATCTAGATAAGTTCCTTTCGGGGTCTAGTTTCCAAAATGGGGTCACTTGTGGGGGGTTTCTACTGTTTAGGCACATCAGGGGCTCTGCAAACGCAACGTGACGCCCGCAGAGCATTCCATCAAAGTCTGCATTTCAAAACGTCACTACTTCAATTCCAAGCCCCGGCATGTGCCCAAACAGTAGTTTACCCCCATATATGGGGTATCACCGTACTCAGGAGAAACTGGACAACAAATATTGGGGTCAAATTTCTCCTGTTACCCTTGGGAAAATTAAAAAATTCTGGGCTAAATAATTATTTTTGAGGAAAGAAAACGTATTTATTATTTTCACGGCTCTGCATTATAAACTTCTATGAAGCGCTTGGGGGTTCAAAGTGCTCACCACACATCTAGATAAGTTCCTTTCGGGGTCTAGTTTCCAAAATGCGGTCACTTGTGGGGGGTTTCTACTGTTTAGCCACATCAGGGGCTCTGCAAACGCAACGTGACGCCCACAGAGCATTCCATCAAAGTCTGCATTTCAAAACGTCACTACTTCACTTCCGAGCCTCGGCATGTGCCCAAACAGTGGTTTACCCCCACATATGGGGTATCAGCGTACTCAGGAGAAACTGGACAACAACTTTTGGAGTCCAATTTCTTCTGTAACCCTTGGGAAAATAAAAAATTCTGGGCTAAATAATTATTTTTGAGGAAAAAAAATGTATTTATTATTTTCACGGCTCTGCATTATAAACTTCTATGAAGCACTTGGGGGTTCAAAGTGCTCCCCACACATCTAGATAAGTTCCTTTGGGGGTCTAGTTTCCAAAATGGGGTCACTTGTGGGGGGTTTCTACTGTTAAGCCACATCAGGGGCTCTGCAAACGCAACGTGACGCCCACAGAGCATTCCATCAAAGTCTGCATTTCAAAACGTCACTACTTCACTTCCGAGCCCCGACATGTGCCCAAACAGTGATTTACCCCCACATATGGGGTATCAGCGTACTCAGGAGAAACTGGAAAACAACTTTTGGGGTCAAATTTCTCCTGTTACCCTTGGGAAAATAAAAAATTGCAGGCTAAAAGATCATTTTTGAGAAAATAATTTTTTTTTTTTATTTTCATGGCTCTGCGTTATAAACTTTTGTGAAGCACTTGGGGGTTCAAAGTCCTCACCACACATCTAGATTAGTTCCTTTGGGGGTCTAGTTTCCAAAATGGTGTCATTTCTGGGGGATCTCCAATGTTTAGGCACACAGGGGCTCTCCAAACGTGACATGGTGTCCGCTAATGATTGGAGCTAATTTTCCATTTAAAAAAGCAAATGGCGTGCCATCCCTTCCGAACCCTGCCGTGCGCCCAAACAGTGGTTTACCCCCACATATGGGGTATCAGCGTACTCAGAACAAACTGGACAACAATATTTGGGGTCCAATTTCTCCTATTATCCTTGGCAAAATAGGAAATTCCAGGCTAAAAAATCATTTTTGAGGAAAGAAAAATTATTTTTTATTTTCATGGCTCTGAGTTATAAACTTCTGTGAAGCACCTGGGGGTTTAAAGTGCTCAATATGCATCTAGATAAGTTCCTTGGGGGGTCTAGTTTCCAAAATGGGGTCACTTGTGGGGGAGCTCCAATGTTTAGGCACACAGGGGCTCTCCAAACGCGACATGGTGTCCGCTAACAATTGGAGCTAATTTTCCATTCAAAAAGTCAAATGGCGCGCCTTCCCTTCCGAGCCCTGCCGAGTGCCCAAACAGTGGTTTACCCCCACATATGAGGTATCGACGTACTCGGGAGAAATTGCCCAACAAATTTTATGATCCATTTTATCCTATTGCCCATGTGAAAATGAAAAAATTGAGGTGAAAATAATTTTTTTGTGAAAAAAAAGTACTTTTTCATTTTTACAGATCAATTTGTGAAGCACCTGAGGGTTTAAAGTGCTCACTAGGCATCTAAATAAGTTCCTTGGGGGGTCTAGTTTCCAAAATGGGGTCACTTGTGGGGGAGCGCCAATGTTTAGGCACACAGGCGCTATCCAAATGCGACATGGTGTCCGCTAACGATGGAAATAATTTTTCATTCAAAAAGTCAAATGGCGCTCCTTCCCTTCCGAGCCTTACCATGTGCCCAAACAGTGGTTTACCCCCACATGTGAGGTATTGGTGTACTCAGGAGAAATTGCCCAACACATTTTAGGATCCATTTTATCCTGTTGCCTATGTGAAAATGAAAAAATTGAGGCTAAAAGAATTTTTTTGTGAAAAAAAAGTACTTTTTCATTTTTACGGATCAATTTGTGAAGCACCTGGGGGTTCAAAGTGCTCACTATGCATCTAGATAAGTTCCTTGGGGCGTCTAGTTTCCAAAATGGGGTCACTTGTGGGGGAGCTCCAATTTTTAGGCACACGGGGGCTCTCCAAACGTGACATGGTGTCCGCTAAAGAGTGGAGCCAATTTTTGATTCAAAAAGTCAAATGGTGCTCCTTCCCTTCCAAGCCCTGCCGTGCGCCCAAACAGTGGTTTACCCCCACATATGAGGTATCAGCATACTCAGGACAAATTGGACAACAACTTTCGTGGTTCAGTTTCTCCTTTTCCCATTGGGAAAATAAAAAAATTGTTGCTAAAAGATAATTTTTGTGACTAAAAAGTTAAATGTTCATTTTTTCCTTCCATGTTGCTTCTGCTGCTGTGAAGCACCTGAAGGGTTAATAAACTTCTTGAATGTGGTTTTGAGTACCTTGAGGGGTGCAGTTTTTAGAATGGTGTCACTTTTGGGTATTTTCAGCCATATAGACCCCTCAAACTGACTTCAAATGTGAGGTGGTCCCTAAAAAAAATGGTTTTGTAAATTTCGTTGTAAAAATGACAAATCGCTGGTCAAATTTTAACCCTTATAACTTCCTAAAAAAAAAAATTTTGTTTCCAAAATTGTGCTGATGTAAAGTAAACATGTGGGAAATGTTATTTATTAACTATTTTGTGTCACATATCTCTCTGGTTTAACAGAATAAAAATTCAAAATGTGAAAATTGCGAAATTTTCAAAATTTTCGCCAAATTTCCGTTTTTATCACAAATAAACGCAGAATTTATTGACCTAAATTTACCACTAACATGAAGCCCAATATGTCACGAAAAAACAATCTCAGAACTGCTAGGATCCGTTGAAGCGTTCCTGAGTTATTACCTCATAAAGGGACACTGGTCAGAATTGCAAAAAACGGCAAGGTCTTTAAGGTCAAAATAGGCTGGGTCATGAAGGGGTTAAAATTGGTTCCAGGGGTACACGGGCAGCAGTGGTGTGGTCAGCGGAGGAAAATTTGAATTAGGGACTGCAGACAGACTTTGTAGGCTGTCCCCTGTGGACCATGCATCCAACACATTAACCCAGTGCGCCGTAATGGACACATAACTTTTTGAGGACATGCCTACTGGTCCATGCGTCTCTTGTCAGGTGCACCTTTCTACTGTTTGATTGCCTGAGTGCTATGACAATGCAGACTTTTTCATGCCGCTGGAGCGCTGGGATGGCTTTTCTCACAAAAGAAATGTCGACTGGGTAGCTTGAACCGTGGTACAGCGTAGTTCATCTGGGCTTTCTAAATATAAAACAAAGAAAAAAAGGAGGCTCCATGCACTTTCAGCTGGGTTCCAGGGGTACACGGCCAGCATTGGTCTGGTCAGTGGAGAACTATTGGAAGGAAGGACCGCAGACAGGCTTCGAAGGCCTAACATAAAAAAATTGGGCTGTAGGCACTTTATAATTGGTTCCAGGGGAACACGGGCAGCAGTGGCCTGGTCAGTGTAGTAGTAGTAGAAAGAACGGACCGCAGACAGGCTTCGAAGGCCTAACATAAAAAAATTGGGCTGGCTGTAGGCAATGTTAAATTGGTTCCAGGGGTACACGGGCAGCAGTGGTCTGGTCAGTGGAGGCCTAGTGGAAGGAGTGACCGCAGACAGGCATCGAAGGCCTAACGTAATAACAGATGGCTGTAGGCAATTTTAAATTGGTTCCAGGGGAACACGGGCAGCAGTGGCCTGGTCAGTGTAGTAGTAGTAGAAAGAACGGACCGCAGACAGGCTTCGAAGGCCTAACATTAAAAAAATTGGGTTGGCTGTAGGCAATTTAAAATTGGTTCCAGGGGTACACGGGCAGCAGTGGTGTGGTCAGTGGAGGCCTAGTGGAAGGAGTGACCGCAGACAGGCATCGAAGGCCTAACATAATAACAGATGGCTGTAGGCAATTTTAAATTGGTTCCAGGGGAACACGGGCAGCAGTGGCCTGGTCAGTGTAGTAGTAGTAGAAAGAACGGACCGCAGACAGGCTTCGAAGGCCTAACATAAAAAAATTGGGCTGGCTGTAGGCAATTTTAAATTGGTTCCAGGGGAACACGGGCAGCAGTGGCCTGGTCAATGTAGTAGTAGTAGAAAGAACGGACCACAGACAGGCTTCGAAGGCCTAACATAAAAAAATTGGGTTGGCTGTAGGCAATTTTAAATTGGTTCCAGGGGAACACGGGCAGCAGTGGCCTGGTCAGTGTAGTAGTAGTTGAAAGAACGAACCGCAGACAGGCTTCGAAGGCCTAACATTAAAATATTGGGCTGGCTGTAGGCAATTTTAAATTGGTTCCAGGGGTACACGGGCAGCAGTGGTGTGGTCAGTGGAGGCCTAGTGGAAGGAGTGACCGCAGACAGGCATCGAAGGCCTAACATAATAACAGATGGCTGTAGGCAATTTTAAATTGGTTCCAGGGGAACACGGGCAGCAGTGGCCTGGTCAGTGTAGTAGTAGTAGAAAGAACGGACCGCAGACAGGCTTCGAAGGCCTAACATAAAAAAATTGGGCTGGCTGTAGGCAATTTTAAATTGGTTCCAGGGGAACACGGGCAGCAGTGGTCTGGTCAGTGGAGGCCTAGTGGAAGGAGTGACCGCAGACAGGCATCGAAGGCCTAACATAATAACAGATGGCTGTAGGCAATTTTAAATTGGTTCCAGGGGAACACGGGCAGCAGTGGCCTGGTCAGTGTAGTAGTAGTAGAAAGAACGGACCGCAGACAGGCTTCGAAGGCCTAACATCAAAAAATTGGGTTGGCTGTAGGCAATTTTAAATTGGTTCCAGGGGAACACGGGCAGCAGTGGCCTGGTCAGTGTAGTAGTACTAGAAAGAACGGACCGCAGACAGGCTTCGAAGGCCTAACATAAAAAAATTGGGCTGGCTGTAGGCAATTTTAAATTGGTTCCAGGGGAATACGGGCAGCAGTGGTCTGGTCAGTGGAGGCCTAGTGGAAGGAGTGACCGCAGACAGGCATCGAAGGCCTAACATAATAACAGATGGCTGTAGGCAATTTTAAATTGGTTCCAGGGGAACACGGGCAGCAGTGGCCTGGTCAGTGTAGTAGTAGTAGAAAGAACGGACCGCAGACAGGCTTTGAAGGCCTAACATAAAAAAATTGGGCTGGCTGTAGGCTATTTTAAATTGGTTCCAGGGGTACACGGGCAGCAGTGGTGTGGTCAGTGGAGGCCTAGTGGAAGGAGTGACCGCAGACAGGCATCAAAGGCCTAACATAATAACATATGGCTGTAGGCAATTTTAAATTGGTTCCAGGTGAACACGGCCAGCAGTGGCCTGGTCAGCGGAGGATGATTGTAATGAGTGTCTGCCAGTTAGTAGTCCAAAACAATACATAAATGTGAATGTCTCACATTAAAATCCAGCGAAAACACTAAAGGGTGCAATCTTTAGGTACAGGGGTGGGATCCTCTGCGTTGTTTCTGACCTACTAATTTGGCGCAAAGTTTTTACTTTGGTAAATAGAGGACACTGCCCCTGACTATGTTAAGTACCATTATACATGTCAACACAATGGTATTGTCAGTGGCAGGAATGGAAGGATGTCAGCGCATAGTCTAAACATTGGTGGAAGTGTGAGAGATAATTGTGGAAGTGGCAGAGCAATGTTTGACCTGGGGGTGGGTGAACTCTCTTGTGGACGGCGGTACAGGCCCAGGGCCCCTCATGTTACAACAGTGTGTCTGACGTTGGGTGCGCACCACCACCGCCAGAGACAGTTTATTGTACTATGAGGGACCCAGTGGCAGTGCTGTCGACCAAAAGCGGGCACACCCACCTCTTCAGACAAACAGCACTCTCACGGGTGCTTGCGCCAAGTCGCGATACCACGGCCCCGTGTGGGGAGTTTGGCCATTTAGGGAGGTGTAAACATGTCGTATGCTGGACAATCAGCTGCTGCAAATTAAGACATTTGAAAAGTCATTCACAGTAGTCCACAGGCAAGAGCTTTTCATAGGAAAGCTAGGTGTCGCCCGGGCAAGGTGGGGCAAAAGAATTCGAAATCCAGTTGTGGTTCATTTTAATGAATGTTAGATCATCAACATTTTGTGTAGCCAGACGAGTCCTTTTTTCGGTTAATATTGAACCTGCAGCACTGAATACTCTTTCTGATAGGACACTAGCTGCCGGGCAAGCAAGCTCCTGCAATGCATATTCAGCCAATTCTGGCCAGGTGTCTAATTTTGATGCCCAGTAATCAAATGGGAATGACGGTTGAGGGAGAACATCGATAAGGGATGAAAAATAGTTTGTAACCATACTGGACAAATGTTGTCTCCTGTCACTTTCAATTGATGCAGCAGTACCTGTCCTGTCTGCGGTCATAGCAAAATCACTCCACAACCTGGTCAGAAAACCCCTCTGTCCAACGCCACTTCTGATGTGTGCACCCCTAACACTCCTGGTCTGCTGCCCCCTGGAGCTCGTGTGAGAACGATCACGGGCGCTGTGTGCTGGGAATGCCTGAAGCAAACGGTCAACAAGAGTTGATTGTTTTGTTGCTAATATTAGGTCCAAGTTCTCATGTGGCATAATATTTCGCAATTTGCCTTTATAGCGAGGATCAAGGAGGCAGGCCAACCAGTAATCGTCATCGTTCATCATTTTAGTAATGCGTGTGTCCCTTTTGAGGATACGCAAGACATAATCCGCCATGTGGGCCAAAGTTCCAGTTGTCAAATCTGCGGTTGTGCTTGGTTGAGGTGCAGTTGCAGGCAAATCTACGTCACTTGTGTCCCTCAAAAAACCAGAACCCGGCCTTGCCACACCACCAATTTCCAGTGCCCCCGGGAAAGCTTCCTCATTAAAAATATACTCATCCCCATCATCCTCCTCGTCCTCCACCTCCTCTTCGCCCGCTACCTCGTCCTGTACACTGCCCTGACCAGACAATGGCTGACTGTCATCAAGGCTTTCCTCTTCCTCTGGTGCAGACGCCTGATCCTTTATGTTCGTCAAACTTTGCATCAGCAGACGCATTAGGGGGATGCTCATGCTTATTATGGCGTTGTCTGCACTAACCAGCCGTGTGCATTCCTCAAAACACTGAAGGACTTGACACATGTCTTGTATCTTCGACCACTGCACACCCGACAACTCCATGTCTGCCATCCTACTGCCTGCCCGTGTATGTGTATCCTCCCACAAAAACATAACAGCCCGCCTCTGTTCGCACAGTCTCTGAAGCATGTGCAGTGTTGAGTTCCACCTTGTTGCAACGTCTATGATTAGGCGATGCTGGGGAAGGTTCAAAGACCGCTGATAGGTCTGCATACGGCTGGAGTGTACAGGCGAACGGCGGATATGTGAGCAAAGTCCACGCACTTTGAGGAGCAGGTCGGAGAAACCAGGATAAGTTTTCAATAAGCACTGCACCACCAGGTTTAAGGTGTGAGCCAGGCAAGGAATGTGTTTCAGTTGGGAAAGGGAGATGGCAGCCATGAAATTCCTTCCATTATCACTCACTACCTTGCTTGCCTCAAGATCTACTGTGCCCAGCCACGACTGCGTTTCTTCCTGCAAGAACTCGGACAGAACTTCCGCGGTGTGTCTGTTGTCGCCCAAACACTTCATAGCCAATACAGCCTGCTGACGCTTGCCAGTAGCTGCCCCATAATGGGACAACTGGTGTGCAACAGTGACAGCTGACGATGTAGTGGTTTGGCGACTGCGGTCTGTGGAAGAGCTCTCGCTTCTGCAGGAGGACGAGGAGGAGGAGGAGGGGGTGCGAACGCCTACATCCAACTGTTTCCTAGACCGTGGGCTAGGCACAACTATCCCGAAATTGATGTCCCCTGTGGACCCTGCATCCACCACATTCACCCAGTGTGCTGTGATGGACACGTAACGTCCCTGGCCATGCCTACTGGTCCATGCATCTGTAGTCAGGTGCACCTTTGTACTCACAGATTGCCTGAGTGCATGGACGATGCGCTGTTTAACATGCTGGTGCAGGGCCGGGATGGCTTTTCTGGAAAAAAAGTGTCGACTGGGTAGCTCGTAGCGTGGTTCAGCGTACTCCATCAGGGCTTTGAAAGCTTCGCTTTCAACTAACCGGTAGGGCATCATCTCTAACGAGATTAGTCTAGCTATGTGGGCGTTCAAACCCTGTGTACGCGGATGCGAGGATAAGTACTTCCTTTTTCTAACCAGAGTCTCATGTAGGGTGAGCTGGACTGGAGAGCTGGAGATCGTGGAACTAGCGGGTGTGCCGGTGGCCATGGCAGACTGAGAGACTGTTGGAGACGGTATTGTTTCTGCTGGTGCCCTAGATGCAGTATTTCCTCCTACAAAACTGGTGATTCCCTGACCCTGACTGCTTTGGGCTGGCAAAGAAACCTGCACAGATACTGCCGGTGGTGCGGAAAATGGTGGCCTTACAGTGACGGAAGGGATGTTGCGTTGCTGACTAGCTTCATTGGCCGAGGGTGCTACAACCTTAAGGGATGTTTGGTAGTTAGTCCAGGCTTGCAAATGCATGGTGGTTAAATGTCTATGCATGCAACTTGTATTGAGACTTTTCAGATTCTGACCTCTGCTTAAGCTAGTTGAACATTTTTGACAGATGACTTTGCGCTGATCAATTGGATGTTTAAAAAAATGCCAGACTGCACTCTTCCTAGCATCGGATCCCTTTTCAGGAATTGCAGACTGAGCTTCAACCGGATGGACACGCTGTCCTCCAACAGTTTTTTTCTTTGCCACGCGTTTTGGGCCAGATACGGGCCCGGCAGATGGAACCTGTTGCGATGTTAATGCCTGCTGCGGCCCCTCCTCCTCTGCTTCAGAACTACTGCCGCCTGCACCCTGTTCCCCCAATGGCTGCCAATCGGGGTCAACAACAGGGTCATCTATTACCTCCTCTTCTACCTCGTGTGCAACTTCGTCTGTGTCACCGTGTCGGTCGGTGGTATAGCGTTCGTGATGGGGCAACATAGTCTCATCAGGGTCTGATTGTGGATCAGTACCCTCAGAGGGCAATGTTGTGGTCTGAGTCAAAGGACCAGCATAGTAGTCTGGCTGTGGCTGTGCATCAGTGCACTCCATGTCAGAATCTACTTGTAATGGGCATGGCCTGTTAACTGTTTCACTTTCTAAGCCAGGGACGGTATGTGTAAAGAGCTCCATGGAGTAACCCGTTGTGTCGCCTGCTGCATCCTTCTCTCTTGTTGTTGTTTTTGCTGAAGAGGACAAGGAAGCGACTTGTCCCTGACCGTGAACATCCACAAACGATGCGCTGCTTTTACATTTACCAGTTTCAGAAGAGGAGGCAAAAGAGCAAGAGGCTGAGTCTGCAAGGTAAGCCAAAACTTGCTGTTGCTGCTCCGGCTTTAAAAGCGGTTTTCCTACTCCCAGAAAAGAGAGCGTTCCAGGCCTTGTGTAGCCAGACGACGAACCTGGCTCCACAGCTCCAGACTTAGGTGGAATATTTTTTTTCCCACGACCACCTGATGCTCCAATACCACTACCATCATTACCAGCTGACAATGAATGCCCACGGCCACGACCTCTTGCACCAGACTTCCTCATTGTTTTAAAAACTTAACCAAAGTAACTTTATTTGTTGCTGTCAAACAACTTACACGGTGAGCTATAACTTCAGTTTGATTTCAATATCCCTTTACAGGTTGGTGAGACCACAAGGAAAATCAGGCACAATGTTACACACTCTGTTTTCTGTGGCACCAAATCACAGAGATGCCACACACGCAGGACTGTCACTCAAGCACAAATGTCAATATAAATCTCCCACTGTTTTTTTTTTTTTTTTCAGGGAGACTTTATAAACAAAATAAAATAAAATGATTTTTTCAGGAAGAATTTAGAAACCAAATAAAATAAAATGATTTTTCAGGGACAATTTAGAAACCAAATAAAAAAAAAATAGGCTTTCTATGGCCCACTGAGTGAGAGATGGCACACACAGGAGTCAGGAGTGGCACACAAGCCCAGAGGCCAATATTTTTCTCCCACTGATTGATGTAGTGATTTTTTCAGGTAGATTTTAGAACCCAAATCAAGCAAAAAAATTAATAGGCTTTCTATGGCCCACTGACTGAGAGATGGCACACACAGGAGTCAGGAGTGGCACACAAGCCCTGAGGCCAATATTTTTCTCCCACTGATTGATGTAGTGATTTTTTCAGGAAGATTTTGGAACCCAAATCAAGAAAAAAAATAATATGCTTTCTATGGCCCACAATTTGAGAGAGAGAGAGAGAGAGAGAGAGAGATGGCACACCCAGGAGTCAAGACTGGCACACAAGCAGAAAGGGCAATATTAATCTCCCACCTATTTTTTTTTTTTCAGGGAGACTTTATAAACAAAATAAAATAAAATGATTTTTTCAGGAATAATTTAGAAACCAAATAAAATAAAATGATTTTTTCAATGACAATTTAGAAACCAAATTAAAAAAAAAAAAAAGCTTTCTATGCCCCACTGAGTGAGAGATGGCACACACAGGAGTCAGGAGTGGCCCACAAGCCCAGAGGCCAATATTTTTCTCCCACTGATTGATGTAGTGATTTTTTCAGGTAGATTTTAGAACCCAAATCAAGCAAAAAAATTAGTAGGCTTTCTATGGCCCACAATTTGAGAGAGAGAGAGAGAGAGAGAGAGAGATGGCACACCCAGGAGTCAAGACTGGCACACAAGCAGAAAGGGCAATATTAATCTCCCACCTATTTTTTTTTTCAGGGAGACTTTATAAACAAAATAAAATAAAATGATTTTTTCAGGAATAATTTAGAAACCAAATAAAATAAAATGATTTTTTCAATGACAATTTAGAAACCAAATAAAAAATAAAAAAAAGGCTTTATATGACCCACTGAGTGAGAGATGGCACACACAGGAGTCAGGAGTGGCCCACAAGCCCAGAGGCCAATATTTTTCTCCCACTGATTGATGTTGTGATTTTTTCAGGTAGATTTTAGAACCCAAATCAAGCAAAAAAATAAATATGCTTTCTATGGCCCACTGACTGAGAGATGGCACACACAGGAGTCAGGAGTGGCACACAAGCCCTGAGGCCAATATTTTTCTCCCACTGATTGATGTAGTGATTTTTTCAGGTAGATTTTAGAACCCAAATCAAGCAAAAAAATAAATAGGCTTTCTATGGCCCACTGACTGAGAGATGGCACACACAGGAGTCAGGAGTGGCACACAAGCCCTGAGGCCAATATTTTTCTCCCACTGATTGATGTAGTGTTTTTTACAGGTATATTTTAGAACCCAAATCAAGCAAAAAAATTAATAGGCTTTATATGGCCCACTGACTGAGAGATGGCACACACAGGAGTCAGGAGTGGCCCACAAGCACAGAGGCCAATATTTTTCTCCCACTGATTGATGTTGTGATTTTTTCAGGTAGATTTTGGAACCCAAATCAAGCCAAAAAATTAATAGGCTTTCTATGGCCCACAATTTGAGAGAGAGAGAGATGGCACACCCAGGAGTCAAGACTGGCACACAAGCAGAAAGGGCAATATTAATCTCCCACCTATTTTTTTTTTCAGGGAGACTTTATAAACAAAATAAAATAAAATGATTTTTTCAGGAATAATTTAGAAACCAAATAAAATAAAATCATTTTTTCAATGACAATTTAGAGACCAAATAAAAAAATAAAAAAAAGGCTTTATATGCCCCACTGAGTGAGAGATAGCACACACAGGAGTCAGGAGTGGCCCACAAGCCCAGAGGCCAATATTTTTCTCCCACTGATTGATGTTGTGATTTTTTCAGGTAGATTTTAGAACCCAAATCAAGCAAAAAAATAAATAGGCTTTCCATGGCCCACTGACTGAGAGATGGCACACACAGGAGTCATGAGTGGCCCACAAGCCCAGAGGCCAATATTTTTCTCCCACTGATTGATGTTGTGATTTTTTCAGGTAGATTTTGGAACCCAAATCAAGCCAAAAAATTAATAGGCTTTCTATGGCCCACAATTTGAGAGAGAGAGAGAGATGGCACACCCAGGAGTCAAGACTGGCACACAAGCAGAAAAGGCAATATTAATCTCCCACCTATTTTTTTTTTTCAGGGAGACTTTATAAACAAAATAAAATAAAATGATTTTTTCAGGAATAATTTAGAAACCAAATAAAATAAAATGATTTTTTAAATGACAATTTAGAAACCAAATAAAAAAAAATAAAAAAAGGCTTTCTATGCCCCACTGAGTGAGAGATGGCACACACAGGAGTCAGGAGTGGCACACAAGCCCTGAGGCCAATATTTTTCTCCCACTGATTGATGTAGTGATTTTTACAGGTAGATTTTAGAACCCAAATCAAGCAAAAAAATAAATAGGCTTTCTATGGCCCACTGTCTGAGAGATGGCACACACAGGAGTCAGGAGTGGCACACAAGCCCTGAGGCCAATATTTTTCTCCCACTGATTGATGTAGTGATTTTTACAGGTAGATTTTAGAACCCAAATCAAGCAAAAAAATAAATAGGCTTTCTATGGCCCACTGACTGAGAGATGGCACACACAGGAGTCAGGAGTGGCCCACAAGCCCAGAGGCCAATATTTTTCTATCACTGATTGATGTGATTTTTTCAGGTAGATTTTGTAACCCAAATCAAGCAAAAAAATTAATAGGCTTTCTATGGCCCACTGACTGAGAGATGGCACACACAGGAGTCAGGAGTGGCACACAAGCCCTGAGGCCAATATTTTTCTCCCACTGATTGATGTAATGATTTTTTCAGGTAGATTTTGGAACCCAAATCAAGCCAAAAAAATTAATAGGCTTTCTATGGCCCACAATTTGAGAGAGAGAGAGAGAGAGATGGCACACCCAGGAGTCAAGACTGGCACAAAAGCAGAAAGGGCAATATTAATCTCCCACCTATTTTTTTTTTTTTTCAGGGAGACTTTATAAACAAAATAAAATAAAATGTTTTTTTCAGGAATAATTTAGAAACCAAATAAAATAAAATGATTTTTTCAATGACAATTTAGAAACCAAATAAAAAAAAATTAAAAAAAGGCTTTCTATGCCCCACTGAGTGAGAGATGGCACACACAGGAGTCAGGAGTGGCACACAAGCCCTGAGGCCAATATTTTTCTCCCACTGATTGATGTAGTGATTTTTTCAGGTAGATTTTAGAACCCAAATCAAGCAAAAAAATAAATAGGCTTTCTATGGCCCACTGACTGAGAGATGGCACACACAGGAGTCAGGAGTGGCACACAAGCCCAGAGGCCAATATTTTTCACCCACTGATTGATGTAGTGATTTTTACAGGTAGATTTTAGAACCCAAATCAAGCAAAAAAATAAATAGGCTTTCTATGGCCCACTGACTGAGAGATGGCACACACAGGAGTCAGGAGTGGCACACAAGCCCTGAGGCCAATATTTTTCTCCCACTGATTGATGTAGTGATTTTTTCAGGTAGATTTTGGAACCCAAATCAAGCAAAAAAATTAATAGGCTTTCTATGGCCAGCAATTTGAGAGAGAGAGAGAGAGACAGAGAGAGAGAGAGAGATGGCACACCCAGGAGTCAAGACTGGCACACAAGCAGAAAGGGCAATATTAATCTCCCACCTATTTTATTTTTTTTCAGGGAGACTTTATAAACAAAATAAAATAAAATGATTTTTTCAGGAATAATTTAGAAACCAAATAAAATAAGATGATTTTTTCAATGACAAATTAGAAACCAAAAAAAAAAAAAAAAAGGCTTTCTATGCCCCACTGAGTGAGAGATGGCACACA
This sequence comes from Ranitomeya imitator, assembly GCF_032444005.1. Classification (NCBI taxonomy): domain Eukaryota; kingdom Metazoa; phylum Chordata; class Amphibia; order Anura; family Dendrobatidae; genus Ranitomeya; species Ranitomeya imitator. The sequence goes on from NC_091287.1 coordinate 437,717,931, forward strand.
CAGGAGTCAGGAGTGGCCCACAAGCCCAGAGGCCAATATTTTTCTCCCACTGATTGATGTTGTGATTTTTTCAGGTAGATTTTGGAACCCAAATCAAGCCAAAAAATTAATAGGCTTTCTATGGCCCACAATTTGAGAGAGAGAGAGAGAGAGATGGCACACCCAGGAGTCAAGACTGGCACACAAGCAGAAAGGGCAATATTAACCCCTTTACCCCCAAGGGTGGTTTGCACGTTATGGACCGGGTCAATTTTTACAATTCTGACCACTGTCCCTTTATGAGGTTATAACTCTGGAACGCTTCAACGGATCCCGGTGATTCTGACATTGTTTTCTCGTGACATATGGTACTTCATGATAGTGGTAAAATTTCTTTGATATTACCTGCGTTTATTTGTGAAAAAATGGAAATTTGGCGAAAATTTTGAAAATTTCGCAATTTTCCAACTTTGAATTTTTATGCAATTAAATCACAGAGATATGTCACACAAAATACTTAATAAGTAACATTTCCCACATGTCTCCTTTACATCAGCACAATTTTGGAACCAAAATTTTTTTTTGTTAGGGAGTTATAAGGGTTAAAAGTTGACCAGCAATTTCTCATTTTTACAACACCATTTTATTTTAGGGACCACATCTCATTTGAAGTCATTTTGAGGGGTCTATATGATAGAAAATACCCAAGTTTGACACCATTCTAAAAACTGCACCCCTCAAGGTTCTCAAAACCACATTCAAGAAGTTTATTAACCCTTCAGGTGCTTCACAGGAATTTTTGGAATGTTTAAATAAAAATGAACATTTAACTTTTTTTCACAAAAAATTTACTTCAGCTCCAATTTGTTTTATTTTACCAAGGGTAACAGGAGAAAATGGACCCCAAAAGTTGTTGTACAATTTGTCCTGAGTACGCTGATACCCCATATGGTGGGGGTTAACCACAGTTTGTGCACATGGCAGAGCTCGGAAGGGAAGGAGCGCCATTTGACTTTTCAATGCAAAATTGACTGGAATTGAGATGGGACGCCATGTTGCGTTTGGAGAGCCACTGATGTGGCTAAACATTGAAACCCCCCACAAGTGACACCATTTTGGAAAGTAGACCCCCTAAGGAACTTATCTAGAGGTGTGGTGAGCACTTTGACCCACCAAGTGCTTCACAGAAGTTTATAATGCAGAACCGTAAAAATAAAAAATCATTTTTTTTCACAAACATTATCTTTTCGCCCCCAATTTTTTATTTTCCCAATGGTAAGAGAAGAAATTGGACCACAAAAGTTGTGGCACAATTTGTCCTGAGTACTCTGATACCCCATATGTGGGGGTAAACCATTGTTTGGGCGCATGGGAGAGCTCGGAAGGGAAGGAGCGCCGTTTGACCTTTCAATGCAAAATTGACAGGAATTGAGATGAGACGCCATGTTGCGTTTGGAGAGCCACTGATGTGCCTAAACATTGAAACCCCCCACAAGTGACACCATTTTGGAAAGTAGACCCCCTAAGGAACTTATCTAGAGGTGTGGTGAGCACTTTGACCCACCAAGTGCTTCACAGAAGTTTATAATGCAGAACCTCAAAAATAAAAAATCATTTTTTTTCACAAACATTATCTTTTCGCCCCCAATTTTTTATTTTCCCAATGGTAAGAGAAGAAATTGGACCACAAAAGTTGTGGCACAATTTGTCCTGAGTACTCTGATACCCCATATGTGGGGGTAAACCATTGTTTGGGCGCATGGGAGAGCTCGGAAGGGAAGGAGCGCCGTTTGACCTTTCAATGCAAAATTGACAGGAATTGAGATGAGACGCCATGTTGCGTTTGGAGAGCCACTGATGTGCCTAAACATTGAAAACCCCCACAAGTGACACCATTTTGGAAAGTAGACCCCCTAAGGAACTTATCTAGAGGTGTGGTGAGCACTTTGACCCACCAAGTGCTTCACAGAAGTTTATAATGCAGAACCGTAAAAATAAAAAATCATTTTTTTTTCACAAAAATTATCTTTTCGCCCCCAATTTTTTATTTTCCCAATGGTAAGAGAAGAAATTGGACCACAAAAGTTGTGGCACAATTTGTCCTGAGTACTCTGATACCCCATATGTGGGGGTAAACCATTGTTTGGGCGCATGGGAGAGCTCGGAAGGGAAGGAGCGCCGTTTGACCTTTCAATGCAAAATTGATAGGAATTGAGATTGGACGCCATGTTGCGTTTGGAGAGCCACTGATGTACCTAAACATTGAAACCCCCCACAAGTGACACCATTTTGAAAAGTAGACCCCCTAAGGAACTTATCTAGATGTGTGGTGAGCACTTTGACCCAATAAGAGCTTCACAGAAGTTTATAATGCAGAGCCGTAAAAATAAAACAAAATTTTTTTCCCACAAAAATAATTTTTTAGCCCCCAGTTTTGTATTTTCCTGAGGGTAACAGGAGAAATTGGACCCCAAAAGTTGTTGTGCAATTTGTCCTGAGTGCGCTGATACCCTATATGTGGGGGAGAACCAGCGTTTGGGCGCATGGGAGGGCTCGGAAGGGAAGGAGCGCCATTTGGAATACAGACTTAGATGGAATGGTCTGCAGGCGTCACATTGTGTTTGCAGAGCCCCTAATGTACCTAAACAGTAGAAACCCCCCACAAGTGACCCCATATTGGAAACTAGACCCCCTAAGGAACTTATTTAGATGTGTTGTGAGAACTTTGAGCCCCCAAGTATTTCACTACAGTTTATAACGCAGAGCCGTGAAAATAAAACAAAAAATTTCCCCTCAAAATTATTTTTTAGCCCCCAGTTTTGTATTTTCTCGAGGGTAAAAGGAGAAATTGGACCCCAAAAGTTGTTGTCCAATTTGTCCTGAGTGCGTTGATACCCCATATGTGGGGTGAACCAGCGTTTGGGCGCATGGGAGGGCTCGGAAGGGAAGGAGCGCCATTTGGAATGCAGACTTAGATGGAATGGTCTGCAGGCGTCACATTGCGTTTGCGGAGCCCCTAATATACCTAAACAGTAGAAACCCCCACAAGTGACCCCATGTTGGAAACTAGACCCCCCCACGAACTTATCTAGATGTGTTGTGAGAACTTTGAGCCCCCAAGTGTTTCACTACAGTTTATAACGCAGAGCCGTGAAAATAAAAAATCTCTTTTTTTCCCACAAAAATTATTTTTTAGCCCCCAGTTTTGTATTTTCCCAAGGGTAACAGGAGAAATTGGACCCCAAAAGTTGTTGTCCAATTTGTCCTGAGTACGCTGATACCCCATATGTTGGGGTAAACTCCTGTTTGGGCACACGGGAGAGCTCGGAAGGGAAGGAGCACTGTTTTACTTTTTCAATGCAGAATTGGATAGAATTGAGATCGGTCGCCATGTCGCGTTTGGAGATCCCCCTGATGTGCCTAAACAGTGGAAACCCCCCAATTATAACTGAAACCCTAATCCAAACACACCCCTAACCCTAATCCCAATCGCAAATGTAATCCAAACCCTAACCCTAACTTTAGCCCCAACCCTAACTGTAGCCTTAACCCTAACCCTAGCCCTTACCCTAACCCTAACCCTAGCCCTAACCCTAGCCCCAACCCTAACCCTAGCCCTAACCCTAGCCCTAACCCAAGCCCTAACCCTAGCCCTAACCCTAGTCCCAACCCTAACCCTAGCCCTAACCCTAGCCCCAACCCTAACCCTAGCCCTAACCCTAGCCCTAACCCTAGCCCTAACCCAAGCCCCAACCCTAACCCTAACCCTAGTCCCAACCCTAGCCCTAACCCTAGCCCTAGCCCTAACCCTAGCCCTAGCCCTAACCCTAGCCCTAACCCTAGCCCTAACCCTAGCCCTAGCCCTAACCCTAATGGGAAAATGGAAATAAATACATTTTTTTCATTTACTTTTATAGCGGGTTTTTTAGCGGATTTTTATGATTGGCAGCTGTCACACACTGAAAGACGCTTTTTATTGCAAAAAATATTTTTTGCGTTACCACATTTTGAGAGCTATAATTTTTCTATATTTTGGTCCACAGAGTCATGTGAGGTCTTGTTTTTTGCGGGACGAGTGGACGTTTTTATTGGTAACATTTTCGGGCACGTGACATTTTTTGATCGCTTTTTATTCCGATTTTTGTGAGGCAGAATGACCAAAAACCAGCTATTCATGAATTTCTTTTGGGGGAGGCGTTTATACCGTTCCGCGTTTGGTAAAATTGATAAAGCAGTTTTATTCTTCGGGTCAGTACGATTACAGCGACACCTCATTTATATCATTTTTTTATGTTTTGGCGCTTTTATACGATAAAAACTATTTTATAGAAAAAATAATTATTTTGGCATCGCTTTATTCTCAGGACTATAACTTTTTTATTTTTTTGCTGATGATGCTGTATGGCGGCTCGTTTTTTGCGGGACAAGATGACGTTTTCAGCGGTACCATGGTTATTTATATCTGTCTTTTTGATCGCGTGTTATTCCACTTTTTGTTTGGTGGTATGATAATAAAGCGTTGTTTTTTGCCTGGGTTTTTTTTTTTTTTTTCTTACGGTGTTTACTGAAGGGGTTAACTAGTGGGCCAGTTTTATAGGTGGGGTCGTTACGGACGCGGCGATACTAAATATGTGTACTTTTATTGTTTTGTTTTTTTATTTAGATAAAGAAATGTATTTATGGGAATAATATATTTTTTTTTTTTCATTATTTAGGATTTTTTTTTTTTTTTTTTATTTTTTTTTTTTACACACTTGGAAATTTTTTTTTTTACTTTTTTACTTTGCCCCAGGGGGGGACAATACAGATCGGTGATCTACCAGTTTGCACAGCACTCTGACAGATCACCGATCTGTCTGAGAGCAGTGCAGCGTTACCAAGTGCCTGCTCTGAGCAGGCACTTGGTAAGCCACCTCCCTCCCTGCAGGACCCGGATCCGCGGCCATTTTGGATCCGGGACTTACTGCAGGGAGGGAGGTAGGAGACCCCCGGAGCAACGCGATCACATCGCGTTGCTGCGGGGGTCTCAGGGAAGCCCGCAGGGAGCCCCCTCCCTGCGCGATGCTTCCCTGCACCGCCGGCACATCGCGATCATCTTTGATCGCGGTGTGCCGGGGGTTAATGTGCCGGGGGCGGTCCGTGACCGCTCCTGGCACATAGTGCCGGATGTCAGCTGCGATAAGCAGCTGACACCCGGCCGCGATCGTCGGCGCTCCCCCCGTGAGCGCGGCCGATCGCGCTGGACGTAATATTCCGTCCTTGGGAATTAAGGCCCACCTCACATTGACGGAATATTACGTCCAATGGCAGAAAGGGGTTAATCTCCCACCTATTTTTTTTTTTTTTTTTTTTTAGTGAGACTTTTTAAACAAAATAAAATAAAATGATTTTTTCAGGAATAATTTAGAAACCAAATAAAATAAAATGATTTTTTCAATGACAATTTAGAAACCAAATAAAAAAAAAGGCTTTCGTTGCCCCACTGAGTGAGAGATGGCACACACAGGAGTCAGGAGTGGCCCACAAGCCCAGAGGCCAATATTTTTCTCCCACTGATTGATGTTGTGATTTTTTCAGGTAGATTTTGGAACCCAAATCAAGCAAAAAAATAAATAGGCTTTCTATGGCCCACTGACTGAGAGATGGCACACACAGGAGTCAGGAGTGGCCCACAAGCCCAGAGGCCAATATTTTTCTCCCACTGATTGATGTTGTGATTTTTTCAGGTAGATTTTGGAACCCAAATCAAGCCAAAAAATTAATAGGCTTTCTATGGCCCACAATTTGAGAGAGAGAGAGAGAGAGAGAGATGGCACACCCAGGAGTCAAGACTGGCACACAAGCAGAAAGGGCAATATTAATCTCCCACCTATTTTTTTTTTCAGGGAGACTTTATGAACAAAATAAAATAAAATGACTTTTTCAGGAATAATTTAGAAACCAAATAAAATAAAATGATTTTTTCAATGACAATTTAGAAACCAAATAAAAAAAAAAAAAAAAAGGCTTTCTATGCCCCACTGAGTGAGAGATGGCACACACAGGAGTCAGGAGTGGCCCACAAGCCCAGAGGCCAATATTTTTCTCCCACTGATTGATGTTGTGATTTTTTCAGGTAGATTTTGGAACCCAAATCAAGCAAAAAAATTAATAGGCTTTCTATGGCCCACTGACTGAGAGATGGCACACACATGAGTCAGGAGTGGCACACAAGCCCTGAGGCCAATATTTTTCTCCCACTGATTGATGTAGTGATTTTTTCAGGTAGATTTTAGAACCCAAATCAAGCAAAAAAATAAATAAGCTTTCTATGGCCCACTGACTGAGAGATGGCACACACAGGAGTCAGGAGTGGCCCACAAGCCCAGAGGCCAATATTTTTCTCCCACTGATTGATGTTGTGATTTTTTCAGGTAGATTTTGGAACCCAAATCAAGCAAAAAAATTTATAGGCTTTCTATGGCCCACTGACTGAGAGATGGCACACACAGGAGTCAGGAGTGGCACACAAGCCCTGAGGCCAATATTTTTCTCCCACTGATTGATGTAGTGATTTTTTCAGGTAGATTTTGGAACCCAAATCAAGCCAAAAAATTTATAGGCTTTCTATGGCCCACAATTTGAGAGAGAGAGAGAGAGAGATGGCACACCCAGGTGTCAAGACTGGCACACAAGCAGAAAGGGCAATATTAATCTCCCACCTATTTTTTTTTTTCAGGGAGACTTTATAAACAAAATAAAATAAAATGATTTTTTCAGGAATAATTTAGAAACAAAATAAAATAAAATGATTTTTTCAATGACAGTTTAGAAACCAAATAAAAAAAAAATAAAAAAAGGCTTTCTATGCCCCACTGACTGAGAGATGGCACACACAGGAGTCAGGAGTGGCACACAAGCCCTGAGGCCAATATTTTTCTCCCACTGATTGATGTAGTGATTTTTTCAGGTAGATTTTAGAACCCAAATCAAGCAAAAAAATAAATAGGCTTTCTATGGCCCACTGACTGAGAGATGGCACACACATGAGTCAGGAGTGGCACACAAGCCCTGAGGCCAATATTTTTCTCCCACTGATTGATGTACTGATTTTTACAGGTAGATTTTAGAACCCAAATCAAGCAAAAAAATAAATAGGCTTTCTATGGCCCACTGACTGAGAGATGGCACACACAGGAGTCAGGAGTGGCACACAAGCCCTGAGGCCAATATTTTTCTCCCACTGATTGATGTAGTGATTTTTTCAGGTAGATTTTGGAACCCAAATCAAGCCAAAAAATTAATAGGCTTTCTATGGCCCACAATTTGAGAGAGAGAGAGAGAGAGAGAGAGAGAGAGATGGCACACCCAGGAGTCAAGACTGGCACACAAGCAGAAAGGGCAATATTAATCTCCCACCTATTTTTTTTTTTCAGGGAGACTTTATAAACAAAATAAAATAAAATGATTTTTTCAGGAATAATTTAGAAACCAAATAAAATAAAATGATTTTTTCAATGACAATTTAGAAACCAAATAAAAAAAAAAAAAGGCTTTCTATGCCCCACTGAGTGAGAGATGGCACACACAGGAGTCAGGAGTGGCCCACAAGCCCAGAGGCCAATATTTTTCTCCCACTGATTGATGTTGTGATTTTTTCAGGTAGATTTTAGAACTCAAATCAAGCAAAAAAATTAATAGGCTTTCTATGGCCAGCAATTTGAGAGCGAGAGAGAGAGAGAGAGATGGTACACCCAGGAGTCAAGACTGGCACACAAGCAGAAAGGGCAATATTAATCTCCCACCTATTTTTTTTTTTTTTTTCAGGGAGACTTTATAAACGAAATAAAATAAAATGATTTTTTCAATGACAATTTAGAAACTAAATAAAAAAAAAAAAAAAAGGCTTTCTATGCCCCACTGAGTGAGAGATGGCACACACAGGAGTCAGGAGTGGCCCACAAGCCCAGAGGCCAATATTTTTCTCCCACTGATTGATGATGTGATTTTTTCAGGTAGATTTTGGAACCCAAATCAAGCAAAAAAATTTATAGGCTTTCTATGGCCCACTGACTGAGAGATGGCACACACAGGAGTCAGGAGTGGCACACAAGCCCTGAGGCCAATATTTTTCTCCCACTGATTGATGTAGTGATTTTTTCAGGTAGATTTTGGAACCCAAATCAAGCAAAAAAATAAATAAGCTTTCTATGGCCCACTGACTGAGAGATGGCACACACAGGAGTCAGGAGTGGCCCACAAGCCCAGAGGCCAATATTTTTCTCCCACTGATTGATGTTGTGATTTTTTCAGGTAGATTTTGGAACCCAAATCAAGCAAAAAAAATTATAGGCTTTCTATGGCCCACTGACTGAGAGATGGCACACACAGGAGTCAGGAGTGGCACACAAGCCCTGAGGCCAATATTTTTCTCCCACTGATTGATGTAGTGATTTTTTCAGGTAGATTTTGGAACCCAAATCAAGCCAAAAAATTTATAGGCTTTCTATGGCCCACAATTTGAGAGAGAGAGAGAGAGAGATGGCACACCCAGGTGTCAAGACTGGCACACAAGCAGAAAGGGCAATATTAATCTCCCACCTATTTTTTTTTTTCAGGGAGACTTTATAAACAAAATAAAATAAAATGATTTTTTCAGGAATAATTTAGAAACAAAATAAAATAAAATGATTTTTTCAATGACAGTTTAGAAACCAAATAAAAAAAAAAATAAAAAAAGGCTTTCTATGCCCCACTGACTGAGAGATGGCACACACAGGAGTCAGGAGTGGCACACAAGCCCTGAGGCCAATATTTTTCTCCCACTGATTGATGTAGTGATTTTTTCAGGTAGATTTTAGAACCCAAATCAAGCAAAAAAATAAATAGGCTTTCTATGGCCCACTGACTGAGAGATGGCACACACATGAGTCAGGAGTGGCACACAAGCCCTGAGGCCAATATTTTTCTCCCACTGATTGATGTACTGATTTTTACAGGTAGATTTTAGAACCCAAATCAAGCAAAAAAATAAATAGGCTTTCTATGGCCCACTGACTGAGAGATGGCACACACAGGAGTCAGGAGTGGCACACAAGCCCTGAGGCCAATATTTTTCTCCCACTGATTGATGTAGTGATTTTTTCAGGTAGATTTTGGAACCCAAATCAAGCCAAAAAATTAATAGGCTTTCTATGGCCCACAATTTGAGAGAGAGAGAGAGAGAGAGAGAGAGATGGCACACCCAGGAGTCAAGACTGGCACACAAGCAGAAAGGGCAATATTAATCTCCCACCTATTTTTTTTTTTCAGGGAGACTTTATAAACAAAATAAAATAAAATGATTTTTTCAGGAATAATTTAGAAACCAAATAAAATAAAATGATTTTTTCAATGACAATTTAGAAACCAAATAAAAAAAAAAAAAGGCTTTCTATGCCCCACTGAGTGAGAGATGGCACACACAGGAGTCAGGAGTGGCCCACAAGCCCAGAGGCCAATATTTTTCTCCCACTGATTGATGTTGTGATTTTTTCAGGTAGATTTTAGAACTCAAATCAAGCAAAAAAATTAATAGGCTTTCTATGGCCAGCAATTTGAGAGCGAGAGAGAGAGAGAGAGATGGTACACCCAGGAGTCAAGACTGGCACACAAGCAGAAAGGGCAATATTAATCTCCCACCTATTTTTTTTTTTTTTTTTCAGGGAGACTTTATAAACGAAATAAAATAAAATGATTTTTTCAATGACAATTTAGAAACTAAATAAAAAAAAAAAAAAAAGGCTTTCTATGCCCCACTGAGTGAGAGATGGCACACACAGGAGTCAGGAGTGGCCCACAAGCCCAGAGGCCAATATTTTTCTCCCACTGATTGATGATGTGATTTTTTCAGGTAGATTTTGGAACCCAAATCAAGCCAAAAATTAATAGGCTTTCTATGGCCCACAATTTGAGAGAGAGAGAGAGAGAGAGAGAGATGGCACACCCAGGAGTCAAGACTGGCACACAAGCAGAAAGGGCAATATTAATCTCCCACCTAATTTTTTCTTTCAGGGAGACTTTATAAACAAAATAAAATAAAATGATTTTTTTTAGGAATAATTTAGAAACCAAATAAAATAAAATGATTTTTTCAATGACAATTTAGAAACCAAATAAAAAAAAAATAAAAAAAGGCTTTCTATGCCCCACTGACTGAGAGATGGCACACACAGGAGTCAGGAGTGGCACACAAGCCCTGAGGCCAATATTTTTCTCCCACTGATTGATGTAGTGATTTTTTCAGGTAGATTTTAGAACCCAAATCAAGCAAAAAAATAAATAGGCTTTCTATAGCCCACTGACTGAGAGATGGCACACACAGGAGTCAGGAGTGGCACACAAGCCCTGAGGCCAATATTTTTCTCCCACTGATTGATGTAGTGATTTTTACAGGTAGATTTTAGAACCCAAATCAAGCAAAAAAATAAATAGGCTTTCTATGGCCCACTGACTGAGAGATGGCACACACAGGAGTCAGGAGTGGCCCACAAGCCCAGAGGCCAATATTTTTCTCCCACTGAGTGATGTTGTGATTTTTTCAGGTAGATTTTGGAAATCAAATCAAGCAAAAAAATTAATAGGCTTTCTATGGCCCACAATTTGAGAGAGAGAGAGACAGATGGCATACCCAGGAGTCAAGACTGGCACACAAGCAGAAAGGGCAATATTAATCTCCCACCTATTTTTTTTTTTCAGGGAGACTTTATAAACAAAATAAAATAAAATGATTTTTTTCAGGAATAATTTAGAAACCAAATAAAATAAAATGATTTTTTCAATGACAATTTAGAAACCAAATAAAAAAAAATAAAAAAAGGCTTTCTATGCCCCACTGAGTGAGAGATGGCACACACAGGAGTCAGGAGTGGCCCACAAGCCCAGAGGCCAATATTTTTCTCCCACTGATTAATGTAGTGATTTTTTCAGGTAGATTTTAGAACCCAAATCAAGCAAAAAAATTAATAGGCTTTCTATGGCCCACTGACTGAGAGATGGCACACACAGGAGTCAGGAGTGGCACACAAGCCCTGAGGCCAATATTTTTCTCCCACTGATTGATGTAGTGATTTTTTCAGGTAGATTTTAGAACCCAAATCAAGCAAAAAAATAAATAGGCTTTCTATGGCCCACTGACTGAGAGATGGCACACACAGGAGTCAGGAGTGGCACACAAGCCCTGAGGCCAATATTTTTCTCCCACTGATTGATGTAATGATTTTTTCAGGTAGATTTTAGAACCCAAATCAAGCAAAAAAATAAATAGGCTTTCTATGGCCCACTGACTGAGAGATGGCACACACAGGAGTCAGGAGTGGCACACAAGCCCTGAGGCCAATATTTTTCTCCCACTGATTGATGTAGTGATTTTTTCAGGTAGATTTTAGAACCCAAATCAAGCAAAAAAATAAATAGGCTTTCTATGGCCCACTGACTGAGAGATGGCACACACAGGAGTCAGGAGTGGCACACAAGCCCTGAGGCCAATATTTTTCTCCCACTGATTGATGTAGTGATTTTTTCAGGTAGATTTTAGAACCCAAATCAAGCAAAAAAATAAATAGGCTTTCTATGGCCCACTGACTGAGAGATGGCACACACAGGAGTCAGGAGTGGCACACAAGCCCTGAGGCCAATATTTTTCTCCCACTGATTGATGTAGTGATTTTTTCAGGTAGATTTTAGAACCCAAATCAAGCAAAAAAATAAATAGCAGCAAGACGAAGAAACTTGGCGGCACTCACCGGTCTTCAAACAGGTATCTTTTATTGCTTCACGGCACGGGGGTACAAATAAGAAGAGAGCAGCAGGCGAACCTGCTGCTATATCGCTTACACTTGTTGTTCCGGCTGGAGCACTGCAGGTCTGCCGGCTGGCTAGCAACTGTGGATTCTGGAAGCCTCGGTCATGAGAGTGGTGGTGCGGTCAGCTGTTCTCTCTTTCTCGCATATAAAAAAATAAATAGGCTTTCTATGGCCCACTGACTGAGAGATGGCACACACAGGGATGGCACTCTAGCAGAAATGCCAATCTTAATCTCCCACAAAAAAAAACAAAAAAAACAGGGACTGTCCTACAATTACTATCTCCCTGCAGTAATCTCAGCCAGGTATGGCAGGTAGCAATAAGGAGTGGACTGATGCACAAATTAAATAAAAAGTGTGGACAAACAAAAAAGATAGCTGTGCAGAAAGGAAGGAACAAGAGGATTTGTGCTTTGAAAAAAGCAGTTGGTTTGCACAGCGGCGTACACACAGCAATGCAGCTATCAGGGAGCCTTCTAGGGCAGCCCAATGAGCTACAGCGCTGAGAAAAAAAAAATGTAGCTTCCACTGTCCCTGCACACCGAAGGTGGTGTTGGACAGTGGAAATCGCTACAGCACAAGTGGTTTGGTGGTTAATGGACCCTGCCTAACGCTATCCCTGCTTCTGACGAAGCGGCAGCAACCTCTCCCTAAGCTCAGATCAGCAGCAGTAAGATGGCGGTCGGCGGGAACGCCTCTTTATAGCCCCTGTGACGCTGCAGACAGCAAACCAATCACTCCAATGCCCTTCTCTAAGATGGTGGGGACCAGGACCTATGTCATCACGCTGCCCACACTCTGCGTTCACCTTCATTGGCTGAGAAATGGCGCTTTTCGCATCATTGAAACGCGACTTTGGCGCGAAAGTCGCGTACCGCATGGCCTACAACGCACAGGGGTCGGATCGGGTTTCATGAAACTCGACTTCGCCAAAAGTCGGCGACTTTTGAAAATGTTCGACCCGTTTCGCTCAACCCTAGCCGTGACCAATCAGCGACTAGGATTCCATGAAAGACAGAGGCCGCGACCAATGAATATCTTTGACAGAAAGACAGACAGACAGACAGAAAGACGGAAGTGACCCTTAGACAATTATATAGTAGATGTACACATGGTGGTGGTTTGGAAGGCATGGGAGATATGTCAGGTTCCCTTTAAGTGAAATCAGTGGAAAAGGCACAAATTTAAGATTCAGATATACATCTCCTCATAGCTTACATAGTAATAATATCCTACCATTTCTGTGAATGTGTGCCAGATTTATTCAGTAGCTTACGGCTTTTAAAACATTTTCTGCAGATCACTTCATCTATCCTCACTTCTACAATCAGACTGATAAAAAAATGTAAAACTTAGTATATGTGGGTAATTAACTTCTAAACTAAAATATTTAGTAAGATTTATAATACATGTAAATGTGATGTTATGCTAGTATAAGTGCATCACCTACATAAAATGAGTCATTTTGGAATATGTATATTTTTACCACAATATGTAAAATTGTTGAATTAGAAAATCTTTTACATATGGTGTGTAGTTCACTTTTAAATTGCTGTTAACTGAAATATTTCAAACAAAGAATCAGTCTTTTTATTTTTAACATGGAAGGTACAATATTTGCATTCCTTCTTTTAGGTCAAACTTTGTTGTTTGCTTCTAGCAATTTAGTTTTTCTGTTTCTAGTAGGTCATACAAAATTGTGCACTTTAGAAAAGTACTAAAACTGTATGTGCTTTAAAAAAAGCTACTGGGCAAATTTAGTTGTCCCATTCAGCAGCTTCATTTATTTAACTTTTAGTGTCATTCAATGCTATTTTAACAGTAGGTGAAGCTATTTTAAAATAAAGAGTATGTATAATTTACATTCATATGTCATATGTGCCCACCTGGAAACACCCAGTGTTTGGGGTGCCAAACCCGAACAGTAACATGGACTTCCTGGTGAAGTCCATGTTCGAGGTACGTGCCCGAACAGTAGGTGTTTGGTACGGACCCCGAACTTTACTGTTTGGGCTCGCCCATCTCTAATAAACAGCAATACTTCTGAACTACAGTATTGCAATATATTATAGTTGCTCATTAAAACTGACAGGTATTCTTTTAGGACTTGCCTCTAGGTCAAACATGGAATGTAAACATTGGAGAGTAGAGGCATTTGCTAGACTAGAGGCATTTGCTAGAAAATCATCAGCACTCAAAGATAGTCTTGTAGAGGCAATAAAGGGGAGAAAGAGAGAGACCCTTATTTACAACAACTTATGCACTACGGTTGGTATTGACACAGCATTTCAAGGGTTAGACAGCAAGAACTAGAGATAGCTCTCACCAAAGATATTACATCAGAGTATCAGCTGCATGTTACAGATTACACGGGTATTGATAATGTTGATCAATCTTTTGAAGGAAGGGTTTCAAGGGTATTAAAATTTCATAAACTAAATATTTTAAAAATGAAAAGTTATAAATCTATGTTATCTGATAGACAGAAAGGTAGTTGCTTGCTTCTTTGCAAGACATAGCTTTGATAACAATGTGATGAAAGAAAGCTATTTGTATTATAGAATTCCGATCTTTTTTTCAGCCAAATTAAAAAGTGCATGATATACAGAGACTGATAACTATCATGTTTACACACTTTGACCATGTACTAGTCCTAATCATACCATGTGGTATTTAAAATATTGCTTAAATTTAAAGCCAATGGCCACTCCTCTTCTGATGATATCATAAATACGAAAATATAAACTACCGTATATACTCGAGTATAAGCTGAGATTTTCCGCCCAAATTTTTGGGTTAAAAGTGCCCCTCTCGGCTTATACTCGAGTCACGGTCGGTGGGTGAGGGGAAGAGAGGTCTGAGGCATACTTACCTGCTCCCGGTGCTCCTGGCGCTCCCCCTGCCCGTCCCACGGTCTTCGGTGCTGCAGCTCTTCCCCTGTTCAGCGGTCACGTGGGACCGCTCATTAAACTTATGAATATGGACTCCACTCCCATAGGGGTGGAGCCGCATATTCATTCCTCTAATGAGCGGTGCCAGTGACCGCTGACAGAGGAAGAAGCTGCGGCACCCGGAGACAAGCTGTCCGGGAGAAGGAGCGGGATGCCGGGAGCAGGTAAGTATTACATATTCACCTGTCCACGTTCCACACGCCGGGCGCCGCTCCATCTTCCTGTCCTCTGGCTCTGACTGTGCAGGTCAGAGGGCACGATGACGTATAGTGTGCGCGCCGCCCTCTGCCTGATCAGTCAGTGCGGAGAGAAGCCGGGACGGGACGCTGAGGAGCTGCAAGCAAGAGAGGTGAGTATGGCATTTTTTTTATTGCAGCAATCGCAGCATTATATATATCGGTAGCACAGTTTTATATGGCACATCTATGGGACCATAATGAACGGTGCAGAGCACTATATGGCACAGCTTTATATGGAACATCTATGGGGCAATAATGAACGGTGCAGAGCACTATATGGCAGAGCTTTCTATGGCACATATATGGGGCAATAAAGAATGGTGCAGAGCACTATATGGCAGAGCTTTCTATGGCACATCTATGGGACCATAATGAATGGTGCAGAGCACTATATGGCAGAGCTTTCTATGGCACATCTATGGGGCAATAATGAAAGGTGCAGATCACTATATGGCAGAGCTTTCTATGGCACATCTATGGAGCAATAATGAGCAGTGCAGAGCACTATATAGCACAGCTTTATATGGCACATCTAAGGGGCAATAATGAACGGTGCATGTTATGATCTGGTGGCCTAGGAGCAGCATGTGATGTACTCTGGAGAAGGTGGTACCTGTACTGACCGCAGACCCTGAACTAGCACCGCAACTAGAAGTAGCCGTGGGATGTATCTAACACTCCCTAGACACCTCGACACAGCCTAAGGACTAACTTCCCCTAAAGATAGAAACGGGAAAACTATCTTGCCTCAGAGAAAATCCCCAAAGGATAGACAGACCCCCACAAATATTGACTGTGAGAGGAGAGGGAAATGACATACGCAGACTGATATCAGGATTAGCAAAGGAGGCCTTTCTAGCTAAAAATAAAGAATAGGACAGAGTACTATGCGGTCAGTATTAAAACACTAGAAAATATCCACCACAGAAAATACAAATCTCCACATCTGACTAAAGACATGGAGGGTATATCTGCATCTCCAGAGATACAACTTGGCTGCAAAAAATCCACACACAGACAAAGCTGGACAAGACAAAACATGAAAATGCACAGAACTAGAAGGCCCACAGCATGTGGACAGCAAAAACAAAGCCAGCACTTATCTTTGATGAAAAGAACAGCAAAACAGGAGAGACCAGTCAGGGATGTGAATCCTCCAAAAACAATGGACAACTGGCACTGACTAAAGGATCAAGCAAGACTTAAATAGCCCAGTCCAAATTGCAATAAGTGGACACACCTGATAAATGCTGTGATCCAAAGACAGCAGCACTACCACTCATAACCACCGGAGGGAGCCCAAGAGCAGAATTCACAACAGGTGCAGAGCACTATATGACACAGTTTTAGGAATAGAAGAAAGGCGTTCCAGCTCCTTTAAAAATTTCAAAAACTTTATTTCTCCATTAAAATGCGAAACAGCAATCCTTGCCTTAGTGCGAAAATGTGAGTGCAGAGTACATGCGACGCGTTTCGATCTAAATGATCTTACTCAATGGATTGAGCAATCCATTGAGTAAGATCATTTAGATCGAAACGCGTCGCATGTACTCTGCACTCACATTTTCGCACTAAGGCAAGGATTGCTGTTTCGCATTTTAATGGAGAAATAAAGTTTTTGAAATTTTTAAAGGAGCTGGAACGCCTTTCTTCTATTCCTTCTGCTATTCACTCATCCTGGTCCGAGATGAAGTTCCATACACCTGCGTGGATCGGTGAGCTGGCTGTGGCTATTTAGTCTTTTTTTTTCAGCACATGACACAATTTTATATGGCACATCTATGGGGCAATAATGAACAATATGGAGCATTATATGTGGCACAGCTTTATATGGAGCATCTATGGGGCAATAATGAACAGTATGGAGCATTATATGTGGCACAGCTTTATACAGAGCATCTATGGGGCAATAATGAACGGTATGGAGCATCTATTTTTATTTTTGAAATTCACCGGTAGCTGCTGCATTTCCTACCCTAGGCTTATACTCGAGTCAATAAGTTTTCCCAGTTTTTTGTGGCAAAATTAGGGGGGTCGGCTTATACTCGGGTCGGCTTATACTCGAGTGTATACGGTATATGCAAAAAAACAATATAAATTGAACAAAACAATAAAGTAACAAGCTGTAAATATTTGCTCAAATAGACCCTCGTGTCATGCAAATGAGTTTGAACCCTTGAGCCTGTGTTTATTATTATTTGGTCGGCTTCTCTATCCGCCAAGCCACAGCAGATGCACCTTATTTCCTGGTGTTCAGTTTCTGTTACTCTTGCTTCAGTCCGTTTAGGGGTAACAGATATTTTAATTTGCTGAATTGTCTGCCCTATCACCTTTTGGGTGCTGCATTATATACTTTTTCCCTGCTGGTATTTCCTGCTGGTAATAGTCTCATTTGGATGTCCAGCTATACTGCTGCAGTTAAAGCCAGGCAGTGAAAAAACAGCTAGGATTTATCTCTCTGCTGCTTATGTTCTTTACCGTGCACCTATCTTCTGTTTCTTTTTAGGAATTAGGATGCAAATTATTTAACAGTGTGAACTTTATCGGTAATTTTGGGGTTTGTTCTACTCACCCTGGGATCTATTTCTATTTCAGCACACTTTCCCTTCTGTAGGTTATTTGCACTCTGCCCTGCTCTCCAATTCTTTAAGAGGAAGAGCAATCGCTTTGCGGCCTTTCATTGCGCATAAATCCGAATCACAATTGTTTAGTCTGTGGTTAGGGCTATCTCAGATCACGCAGGAACCACTAAGGACTGCGGGATCAGGATTTCTAGTCTGTACAGGAAATGGCAAGGTCGGTTGCAGTTTTCAGTGTGTTACCTATTTTCCTGAGGGAGTTGCCACACTATGATAACACCTCCTTTCTTTGAATTGCTTTGTATAGCTATGATAACTGTAACTCTGCACCTGTGTGTTCATCACATCACCATGTACTTGAAGTATACAATAAGGCAGTGGTCCCCAACTCCAGGCCTCGAGGGCCGCCAACAGTGCAGGTTTTCAGGATTTCCTTAGTAATGCACAGGGGTTGGAATCATCACCTGTGCAGATGATCACATTACCACTGATGAAATACTAAAGAAATCCTGAAAACCTGCACTGTTGGCGGCCCTCGAGGCCTGGAGTTGGGGACCCCTGCAATAAGGGTTCTTACTAAAAGCAAGCCTAAAAAAATTAAGACATTTCAGAGACGTATATAAAATATCCTTATGCAAACATTATGTTTCATATATAGTGAGATGACTGCTCAAAATTTATAGAAAATGGTCTTCCTAAGCATTGTAAATGATGGGATTAAAATTTGTCAGAAGAACTCTGGTCTAAATGAAAAGATGGTCTATTGAAAAAGGAATGACCTTTTATCGAGGTTTCTCTGTATAATGTGAAATATTTGTTTCAGTTTCAAAACATCTAATTCTTAACTTTCTTACTGAAATGCCATGTAATAATATTTAAATTGATACTTGTAGGATTTGTGCCACGTTTCTTAAAAGCTTTATTTTTAAAAAACCTTATTTTTTTACTTAATAGATGAATAATTATTTATTTCATTTTAGAACGCTTTGTAGATTGGTGATTTTATTTAGATTATTTTGAACCATAGAGTTATTCGCAATATAAGCCATACATAAATGGATTCATCTCCTTCTTAGTAATGTTTGTACAGTTTTCAGCTACCAAAATGTATCATTGTGACATTTTTACATTTTGTCCTGGAGTAATATCTTCATAACCAACTCAATATGACTAGAAGTCTTTTGAAACATTTTTACTTTGAACACAATAATATATTCAGAGACTTTCAAATAATACAGCGCGGATGTGGACATTTAAAGATAATTTGAAATATTTAGCTTCACTTTGTCTTCTATCAAAGCAATAAAAAACATCTCAGATAAAAGTGCAGACGGTAAAAGCCAGTAAACTGCTTCTATAGTTCAGCACAATCAGGTATTATTTTCCAATGATTATATTATGCATGTTTAATGATAAATGCAGCATGTACTCTCTAAGTGGCTTGAATACAATTAATGCAGATATTAGCTTTACATATTATTATTATTATTATTAATCATAGAAGAGTTAGTGAGCTATAAGTACAGTGCAAATAATCAAAGGCTTAAACATCCCACACAATAGAGCTGAAATAATTACTCTCCCTGAGCTACTATTGTTTCCAGCCCCAGGCACCTCTAGACTAATAAAAGGTTTCATTTTAAATTATATGAAAAGAATGTCAATATTATACAGCAAGTATGTGTTCAGCTGCAGAGAGCTGCATCAGATGAAAAAGGTTCAGTAATGAATTTTTATAGAATTGGCCAGATGTATTAAATCTTGTGACACTTTCCCTTTTTCATCTTTTTGTTCACCTTCTTGGTAATAAAAGAGATTCAAATATTGTATGATTTACTGTAGAGGAAGTCATTTTAATTGCACACATCTTACAGTTTACATGCATAATTTGATTTTAACTGTTAAAATTGAAAGGAATAAAATATTTTTTTGGTTTGTATTCTTACATGACTGTGATCTATTTGAATGTAACAGCAAGGTGCAATCGGGCTTAGTCTGGCCCACATTGGAGCAGGTGAAACCCCTTTGGTGGCCTCCTGTGCGGGATTGGGCACTCCATCCACTTTATTGGAGCAAAAATTGGCACAATACACTTGATTAAATATGTGCAGACAAATGCAGCAAACTACATTCATTTAACAAAAAGCCCAGCATATTATTGTCATGTAGCTGAACAGTGGGCCCTCAGAGTCAATGTTATTGGTGGATCCTTGGCACCCCTCTCTGAAACTGCACATAATTTTTATTGTGAGACAGGAAAAGCTATCCATACTTAGTGCAAAATGCAAGATTATTAGTATAGAAATTATGAAAAGTTATAAAAATGGCTGAGATACAAAAATGATCATCACATGGAGGCAAATGCTATTTATGAGCTGGGATGAGTTTTGTGCCTATCGGCCTTCGATTGTCCCCTCTATTACCATAATTGGAAGCAATGATCTTATTATTATTGATTATTATCATTTGCTTATATAATATAATTATATATAATTTTCCCAGC
The DNA here is from genome assembly GCF_032444005.1 of Ranitomeya imitator. Classification (NCBI taxonomy): domain Eukaryota; kingdom Metazoa; phylum Chordata; class Amphibia; order Anura; family Dendrobatidae; genus Ranitomeya; species Ranitomeya imitator. Next base: position 437,738,004 of record NC_091287.1, read on the forward strand.
ATTTTACAGATATTATCATCACTGCCCGCAGTATGTCTTTGTAGTATGAGAGGAGACCAAAGTGCACTGAGGAAACCGACATAAACACGAGGAGAAAATACAAAATCGTTGCAGTTGTTGTCCTTGGTGGGATCTTGTAACCAGTCTTAATGTTTATCAGAGTGAATTTTTCAGCTATTGTCTGAAAAGGAGCCAGTTGAAATAATTTTGTCCAATACTCAGTAGTCATGAATGAGCTTTCTGAAAGAACATTCCCAGAATGTTCATAGATCATTCCACAAAAAAACAGATTTAACAAATGAAATGGCCAAGATTGACCAAAATATATATGGCTGGTATGGCTGAACATGGCTGATAAGTAGTGTTGAGCATTCCGATACCGCAAGTATCGGGTATCGGCCGATACTTGCGGTATCGGAATTCCGATACCGAGATCCGATATTTTTGTGATATCGGGTATCGGTATCGGAAGTGTAAAATAAAGAATTAAAATAAAAAATATTGTTATATTCACCTCTCCGGCGGCCCCTGGACATCAGCGGGAGGATCCGGCGTCCGGCACGGCTTCTTTCTTCAAAATGCGCGCCTTCAGGACCTGTGGAATGACGTCCCGGCTTCTGATTGGTCGCGTGCCGCCCATGTGACCGCCACGCGACCAATCAGAAGCCGCGACGTCATTCCTCAGCTAAAGTCCTAGAATGAGCGCCTTCTAGGACCTGAGGAATGACGTCGCGGCTTCTGATTGGTCGCGTGGCGGTCACATGGGCGGCACGCGACCAATCAGAAGCCGGGACGTCATTCCACAGGTCCTGAAGGCGCGCATTTTGAAGAAAGAAGCCGTGCCGGACGCCGGATCCTCCCGCTGATGTCCAGGGGCCGCCGGAGAGGTGAATATAACAATATTTTTTATTTTAATTCTTTATTTTACACTTTAATATGGATCCCAGGGCCTGAAGGAGAGTTTCCTCTCCTTCAGACCCTGGGATCCATGAGGATACATTCCGATACTTGATGTCCCATTGACTTGTATTGGTATCGGATATCGGTATCGGCGATATCCGATATTTTTCGGGTATCGGCCGATACTATCCGATACCGATACTTTCAAGTATCGGACGGTATCGCTCAACACTACTGATAAGTTTTAACAACTCTGTAGATACCAGACCCATTAAAGGAGCAAACATTGACTGATAAGGTAGCTATCTTGTCAGATTTTGTTCTGCATGAGCTAATTTGCATATTCTCTCCCTCAGACCTTTGCTTGTAAGACTCAATACTCAACTGGGATCTTTAAATGTGAATTTTGCTCCCCTGGAAAAAAATGAATGCAGCAATTTAGATAATTATTTTGATGTACAATAACAAATTATATAGTGGTTCCGTTATAGCCAGAAAAATTGATGTGAATACTTTTATGCCCAATGATGACAAAAGTATTCTTGGAGTGATTCCTTTATTGGCGAACCAGAAAATAAAATGCTTGCAAGCTTTCAGAGCACAAAGGCTCCTTCTTCAAGCAGGATTAGAAATACATCTATTTGTAATCTTGCCTGAAGAAGAAGCCTTTGTGCTCTGAAAGCTTGCAAACATTATATTTTCTAGTTCGCCAATAAGGAGGAAGAAAATGAAATCATTGTTTTATTTGTTCAACAAAAAAGACAGGAAAACTGAGCATTACTGTACAATTTCTGGACAAAATGTCTGTATAGAACATTCATGAGAAAAGATAGCATGTGCAAACTGTTCTGAAGACCAATAAAATTGAAAAGGAAAAATTGGAAAAGAAATGTAGTTGTAGGTTTTGTTTACTTACATTCAAATAAACAAGGCAGCACACTGCGGCACTAAAATATGCAAACATGAAACAGTTTATTCTCAGCGAGGAAAGGAAAGTTTAGGACCTGATATATGAGAGATGCCTTAATGTGGCTACTAGGTACACATGAATTGGCCAATTGATGCGCTAAACGCTCTCATTTTTTCATATTTCTAGTGCAGTAATGCAGTTCAATTTTCATGTTTGCATGTTTTAGCGCTGCAGTGTGCTGCCTTATTTATTTGACTGTATACGAGTTGGTGACTCTGGGTTCAGCACCTGTTCACACTTAGGATATGTTTGGATGGGACGGTCAGTTTTTTGAAATTTGTATTCATTAGCCTTCTGACTGAGCACTCCTCCACCTCTTAGCTACAGGTGTTTTAATCGCAGCAGGTCCAATACCCCTCCACAGAGAGAGAGAAATTTAGTCTAAGAAGAGGATCCACAGGTTCCCATTCAGATGAAGACGTTTATTCTCAGCGAGGAAAGGAAAGGTATACGAGAGATGCCTTAATGTGGTACCAGGTACACATGACTTGGCCAATTTATGTGCTAAAAGCTCTCATTTTTTCATATTTCTAGTGCAGTAATGCAGTTCAATTTTCAATTTTCATGTTTGCATGTTTCAGCGCTGCAGTGTGCTGCCTTATTTATTTGACTGCATACGAGTTGGCGACTCTAGGTTCAGCACCTGTTCACACTTAGTCTATGTATAGATGTGATGGTCAGTTTTTTGAAATTTGTTTACTTACATTAACATTTTAATACCCTTGATAACAATTACAATTTTCTTTATTTTTCATATCTTACTTGCCCATTTTGAAATAAACTTAAAAACTGCTAAAAAGTTATTTATTTCAATTCCGCCATATATTTTGCACACGGGGCTGAAAGGCCCCTGTTATGTGAATGAGTAGATTTTTACTGTCATGCATAGTAGGGTTAACCAGGCAGGCATGATATAATCTGTGCATCATGCTGCAATTATGATGTTGCACCAGATCGACTAATCGAAAGGCACGCTGAGGATCCCTGAAGGTAAGAGATTTGGGAGCCTTTCAGATTGTGGCCAGAGAACGAATCGATCCACCCAACTCTACTTGCTGCTAAAAAGAATTAGTTTTTAGTATGCAGTTATAAAATGACTTGCTATAGGCTAAGTCTCTGAGTCACTGGATTAATCTGTTATGCCAATAGATTATTGATAGAAGTGTTCTATGATCCCTACTGATCTCCAGAATAGACACCAAGCCATTTTGTCCTTTGAGATCAGAAGATTCCAAAATCAATAATCATAATCTCCCATCTCTGGTCGCCTGTAGAAGTAGCTTTTGTTAAGAGGACACAATTATTTGATTTAAGGATAGAACAGTTAAAGGACTTCTCTGAGAAGGAGATAAAATGGCTTCTCTGATATAATTAAAACTGCAGCCCACCCGAGTCACCTGTCAGTACAGGCTGCAGACTGAAGACATACAGCTTCCAAGACCTGTGACTCAATGACAAGAGATGTTTCACAAATTTCTCAGGCAGGGAGCATGCCTGACGTATGTAAAGAAATGTATCTCTTCTGGCGGAGCACACAGGGAGTTATGTCCAGCTTCATCCTCCTCAATGATTATTTATTATCCAGTTGGCACAGTCAATCTCCCTGTGAGTCGCCCGTCAGTGCTGTGGGGTACTTGGTACCGGGTCAGGTACTTAAAGGGAAGTGTCACGGTGGCGGCGACCTGGTCCATGGTCCTGGGCGCCCATGTTACAGGCAAGTCTTTAAAGGGATTTGTAGAAATAAGGAAATTTTGTGACACCACCTGTGATATTCGGGCAGGGGTGACCGACGCTGCTTAAGAGGGTCCTCTGGGGTGATGTTATGGCAGCCAGAAGGTATAACTTCCCGCAGGTGAAGTAGGTCCCCAGGGCTCCCGGTGAATAGATGGAAGATGGTGAGTTGTGCAGTAAAGAACGAATGACACAGTTGTGCAGTCTTTTTACCTGGTTTACTGATGGCAGCAAGTAGCCACAGTCCAGGGCAGCAGATCACAGGTACAGGCAGGGTCTGGCGGGCTTCACACCTGCACTGCTAAAAATCTGTCAGACTGACAGAGGAGGAGGAGGAGAGGAGAATGAAGCTTTAGATCTGTATGTGTGATACAGCTCTTATCAGTCATGATGCAGGTCTCAGGAGTAGAGATGGACTAACCCGAACAGTAAAGTTTGGCATCCATACCGAACACCTACTGTTTGGGCACGGACACTGAACACGGACTTCACCAGGAAGTCCGTGTTACTGTTCGGGTTCGGCTGCCTGAACGCCGGGTGTTTGTTGCACTGTCTGTTTGTGATAAGGAGTGTACTGTCGACACTCACTTCTGTGATTATGACAGCTGTGATTGAAAATCTACCTGTGTGTTAGCTGAACACTAAACAACTGTAGGAATAAGGGTGCACACCAAAAACATAATCCAATATAGTTCAAAAAAAGAAAAAAGGTGGCATTCACCATCCAATTAAAACAGTCCTCTATTTAGTTCATAAAACGGGTACAGCAAGAGCGCTGACTGCGCTTCAAAGGGTCCTGTTTTCTGTTTTATTTCTAGGAAAGGATTTTATTCTGGCTGCTGTCTTTATTTACCATACAGCTGTAGGATTAATAATGGATATGTGTCTTATAAATGCCTCTCCATTACTAAGGAGTGGGCTTGATGTCACCTGACAATACAAAGGTAACATCAACTCCACAAATATTAACCCCACTTGCCACCACTACAGAGCAAGTGGGAGGAGTTGGGCAAAGCGCCTGAATTGGTTCGTCTAATAGATGTGCCTTTCCTGGGCAGCTGCGGGCTGCTATTTTTGGGCAGGGGGGGGCAATATCCATGGCCCCTTACCAACCTGAGAATACCAGCCCCCAGCGTTCTGCTTTAACAAGGATGATTGTCAAAAATGGGGGGATTATTAATTTAAATAATTAAAAAAGCTGCATTGGGATCCCAATATTCTTGATAACTAGCCGTGCTGAAGCTAACAGGTGAGGGTTGCACCCTCCAGCTGTAAGTTTTGCCTGGTTGGTTAACAAAAATACAGGGGAACCCACGCCGGGTTTTTCTTTTCTAATTATTTATTTACAGTGCAGTGAATACTCTCATCAGCCGGAGCAGCTGATGAGAGTATTCACTGCACTGTAAATCTCGCTGTTGTTAGCGGCAGCAGGTGTCAGATGATGGGAGCAGTTGTCACACCAGCTGACACCAGTGACTGGAGGTAAACTTTTTATCTCCAATCACAGCTGCGCGCTCACGCTGTCTTTTGACAGCATGGGAACCGCAGCTCTCTGACCGGGGGGGATGGTTTCACCACCGATCAGAAGCATTGTTTGCCGTTCTGTCATGCAAATGAGAGTGCAGCAAACACTGGATGTTTAGGTTCCCCATTCAAGTGAATGAGGTCCGGTACTGCTCTGGTACCCGAACCCGAACTTTTTTTTAACTGTTTGGCAGAACCCGCCAGATCCGAACATCCAGGTTACTTGAGCGCCTTATGTTTTCACTCTGAAGCCCATTTTAACACATGACTAGGATGTGCTCCAGCTTTAACTACAGTATATTAGGGACTCCATTTTATCTCATTCTTGGAGAATCTCTTTAAAAAGCAGCAGGGTGACACACAGTGAAGAAATTATTTACCAGTACATTTGCTATTATATTTAGTGTTGAATGATTTGTCTAATTTTTGCAATAAATATTAATCTCCTGCTTTTTCTGGATAAAAAAAATGTTTTGACTATTAGTTAAATAAATCATTAAAAAGTCTTAGACTTTGGTGTAATATAGTAAATTTAGTTTTCATGTTTTCAGGATTTCATATAAGATTCAACTGCATGACTTTAATTAAAATATCACTCAAAGGATTAAATAGAAATAAACTACAAATGCAAAACTGTCTGCAACAATATTCATCTCATGACAAATTAATGTTGTAATGCATTTTTGCCCTTGGCCAAGGATTTTCTACATCTTAGATATCGCTAGATGTAATACCATAAACATGTCACATTAAGTAGAAGATCAGCAAAAACATATGGATGGAAGTTAAAGCAACCAAACTGAAGGAAATTTCTGGTGTCATTGAAAGGGTAGCTATCTTTAACATACTAAGTATGTAGTTTACAATTTTTTAGTGTTTATTTGTTTTGGTATTTTTTACTATTGTCAGTAAAGAAGCACTCCCATCAAAATTATTATCCTATGAATATATTGCAGTTATCATATTATATAGCACTGTGTACTTACAAATGCTCATTTTGCCTTTCTACCCAACTGATTCTTCTCTTTTCCACTTGGTCTATGGCATCATGTTTTTAAAAACTGACTAGCTGATGCCTTCTAAGCTCTATGTAGAAACGGTAAGTCAATTTTCCCTGTATAAGTCATAGGTCAGTGCAAAAGTAGATAAAAGGAAGAGGAGTAGAGGAGCTGGGTCAGGAGTTGAAGTGAGGAATGATAAATGCGGGGACAAAAGACTTCCTGTTTCTACATAGAGAAGAGAAAAGAGAATTAGTTGGGTAGAATGGCAAAAAGAACACAGTGCTATGATGATTACAATATATAAAGAGGATAAAAACTTTAATGGGAGGGCATCTTTAACCCCTTCCTGACATGCGCCGTACTAGTACTGCTTTGCAGGAACTGCATTCCCGCAAACCGCAGTACTAGTACGGTGCTGATGTTTCCGGTCACCGCTCTGCATCGCACAGTGACCGGGTGAGGATGGCTGCTGTTTCTAATAGCAGACCATCCTGGCACGTCACCACGAGGGGCTGATCCGCCCCCCCGCGTCGCCGAGCGCTGTGATTGGCTGGTGAACTCTCACAGCCAATCACAGCAAAGCTGCTAATAAAGTTGTAAAAAATAAGAAAAAAGCATGTGACAGGCTGTGATTGGTGCTGTGTGATGTAGCACCAATCACAACCATCACAGAAGGTGGGGGGATCGCCATGTCACCTCACCTGATTAACCCCTATGGCGCTGATTGGCTGTACAATAGCTTCTAGCTATTCAGCGCCAAAGGGGTTAATCAGGGGTTAATTTAAAATAGCAATCACCGCCCTGAACGCCATCTTTACCTCAGATTTGGTGGGCAGAGCGGTGGTCTAAGCCCCTCTGTGTCACATGAGAAAAGATTCCATTGGTGGCCAGTGCGATCGTCTCTGCGATCTCCTGCCCTCCTGTGCTGATCTGCGATCTGTGCTGTGCTGCCATCTGCCTGCTGTGTGACTCCAGTGATCACAGCAGCAGCACCTCCCCCACCCCTTTCCCATCCCCATCCCTGTTCCAGTACCCCCCTCTCCTCCCTCCAATTGATTTTTTTGCACACTTTTTTTGCACTTTTTTCGTGTGCGCGGCATCCTGCGCAAAACATTCGTGCTCTTCCTGTGTCCGCAGTGCTTTGATCAGTATCGCTGCTGATCAGAGACTGTGCCACAGGACTTTTCTTTAGCTAGTTAGTGTAGCGAACTTCGCAGTCTAAGCAAAGTCCGATTTTTTTTTTTTTAGAAAAAATAATAATCGTAGTTAGTACAGTACAATGTAGTTTCAGGCTCAGCAAAGTACCATAGCCAGCGTCAGTGTTTGATGTCCCCTTTCCCTTCCCCCTCCCTGTTCCAGTACCCCCTCCCTCTCCTCCCTCCAATTGAATTTTTGGCACTTTTTTGCGCTCTTTTTCCTGTGTGCAGCATGCCGTGCAGAGCATTTGTGCTCTTCCTGTGTCCGCAGTGCTTTGATCAGTATCGCTGCTGATCAGAGACTGCGCCACGGGAATTTTTCTTTTTTAGCTATTTAGTGTAAGGGACTTCGCAGTCTAAGTGACGTCCGATTTTTTTTAGAAAAAAATAATAATCGTAGTTAGTATAGTGTAGTTTTACACGCAGCAAGGTCGCGCAGCCGGTGTCAGTGTTTGGTGACATCCCCCCGTCCAATTGAATTTTTAGCGCACTTTTTTTGCTCTTTTTTCCTCTGCGCATCATCCCACGCAGAGCATTCGTGCTCTTCCTGTGTCCGCAGCGCTTTGCTCAGGATCTTTGCTGATCAGAGACTGCACCACGGGACTTTTTCTTTTTTAGCTAGTTAGTGTAGCGGACTTTGCAGTCTAAGTGATGTCCAAGTTTTTTTAGAAAAAAATAATAGTAGTTAGTACAGCATAGTTTTAGACATAGCAAAGTAGCGTAGCTGGTGTCACATCAATAGTGACGACCGATCTTCTTTTAGAGAAAAAAAATTGTACAGCGTAGTTTTAGTGGTAGCGTGTTAGTACAGCCGGCGTCACAGCGTTAGTGATGACCGATCTTGTTTTAGAAAAAAAAAGTACAGAGTAGTTTTATAGGTAGGGAGGTAGTTTTTATTTTCTTGCATAAAAAGTGCATTAGGGGAGCGTACGTCACATTGTTGGTGATGTCCGTTTTTCTTTTGTAAAAAAAAGAATTAGTTGCGTCGATTAACTTTTTAGCGAGTGCATTAAGGGAATGTATGTCACATTGTTGGTGACGTCGGTTTTTCTTTTGTAAAAAAGAATTTGCATCAGATAAATTTATAGGGAGGGCATTAGTGTAGCGAATGTCTGTTTTTTATACAAACTTTTTTTTAAATCAGTTTTTCTTTACAGTTTTCTTCTACATTTTACCTCTCCACTACTTTTTTCTCTGTTTTGCTATAATAAAGAGTACCTTATGCACAAGCCCCACACATTACACATGTAAAAGCACCACTTACATACACATCCCCGGGGTTTGGGAAAAAAATAAAAATGACCCATTCATCGACAAGGCGCTATTCACCAGAGGAGGCTTACGCCAACCTTGTGTCCGACAAGAATTCAGCCAGTGAGGAAGTTCCCACATTCCTCTATTTCTCCTCCTCTTCATCTGGTGAGGAAGGACCCCCAACAAGGCGCGCTAGGACCCACGCAACTCATTTCGGATTTCAGCAGCAGCTCAGGAATCCAGTTTGACACCACTGGCCTCACTGAAATTGACTTCTTCAAATTCTTTTTCAGTGAGGAAATAATAAATCTTATGGTGGCCCAGACGAACCTGTATGCCCAGCAATTTTTCACCCAAAATCCCACGTCATCATACGCCAGATGGACCCCCGTAAATGCAGCAGAGATGATGACATTTTGGGGAATTGTGCTGCATATGGGCATAATAAAGAAAACAGAGATTCGTCAGTACTGGAGTACTAATATTCTGTACAGTACACCAGTATTCCGCATGGCCATGAAAAGGACACGATTTAAAGGGATCCAAAAAATTTTGCATTATAGTGATAATGCACAGTGTCCTCCCCGAGACAATACTAACTTTGATCGTCTATATAAAATTCAGACAGTGGTTGAACACTTCAGCAGAAAATTTGCTGAGGCGTACATACCCAAGAGGGACATCGATATTGATGAATCTCTCGTTCATTTCAAAGGGAGGCTAAAATTCCGACAATACCTGCCCAGTAAGAGGTCCAGGTACGGAATAAAGCTGTACAAACTGTGCGAGAGTACCTCATGCTGGTGGTAAAGTATAAGTACAAAAGGGATGTCATTATCCTGACCACCATACACCATGAAAACAGCACCCTTGTCACTGTTCGTGGGACCACAGCACAAGTCCGAAAGCCAGCTTGTATCTTGGATTACAATCGGTACATGGTGGGTGTGAATCTTTCAGATCAGGTCCTCCAACCATACAGTGCCATGCGAAAAGCCAAAGTATGGTACAAAAAATTGGCCGTGCACATTGTACAGATGGCGCTGTACAATACTTTTGTGCTGTCCCGATCTGCAGGCAATACAGGGACCTTCCTTCAGCTTCAGGAGGAAGTCATCAAGGCCCTAATGTTTGGCACTCGGGGAGGTGAGGGCCCCAGTACTTCTGAATCTGATAGTGCCTGTATTGTCCCAGGTCAACATTTCCCAGGACAGGTTCCCCAAGCAGTGAGGACAGGCCGATCACAAAAAACGGTGCAGAGTATGCTCCAAGAGGGGAATCCGAGAGGACACAACTTACCATTGTGAAACGTGCCATGAGAAACCTGGCCTTTGCATTAAGGATTGTTTCAAAGCATACCACACATCCACAAATTAATAAAATTAGTTTATACCCTTTTGACACAACACATCTATAATCTGATGTACCGAGCACATCTTACACATACCGCCACATTATAAATTCATACACTAAAACCAAAAGCATTATAGTTAATACTATAAAACTATGCCTCTAGATAAATTCCCTCAGAGGTGTAGTTTCCAAAATGGGGTCAATTGTGGAGGATTTCCACTGTTAAGGCACATCAGGGGCTCTGCAAATGCAACATTGTGCCCGCAGACCATTCCATCAAAGTCTGCAATCCAAAACATCACTCCTTCCATTCTGAGTACTGCTGTGGGCACAAACAGAGGTTTCCCCCCACATATGGGGTATCGGCATATTCAGGTGAAAATGTGCAACAACTTTAGTGGTTTATTTTCTCCCATTACCTTTGTGAAAATACAAAAAATACAAAATTGGGGCTAAAAGATCATTTTTGTGGAAAAAAATGTGATTTTTTTTTCACGGCTCTACGTTATAAACTTCTGTGAAGCACCTGGGGGTTCAAAGTGCTCACCACACAGCTACATAACCTCATTAAAGGGTCTAGTTTCCAAAATGGCATCACTTGTGGGGGTTTTCCAATGTTTAGGCACATCAGGGGCTCTGCAAATGCAACATGACGCCCACAGTCCATTCCATCAAAGTCTGCAATCCAAAATGGCACTCCTTCCATTCTGAGTCCTGCTGTGCGCACAAACAATGGTTTTCCCCCATACATGGAGTATCAGCGTATTCAGAAGAAAATGTCCAACAACGTTAGTGGGTTTTTTTTCCTGTTACCTTTCTGAAAATAAAAAAATTGGGGCTAAAAGATCATTTTTGTGGAAAAAAATTTGATTTTTTTTTTCACGGCTCTACGTTATAAACTTCTGTGAAGTACCTGGGGTTAAAAGTGCTCACAGCACAGCTACAAAAGTTAGTTAAAGGGTCTAGTTTCCAAAATGGGGTCACTTGTGGGGGTTTTCCAATGTTTAGGCACATCAGGGGCTCTTCAAACGCAACATGGCGTCCACTCTCAATTCCAGCCAATTTTGCGTTCAAAAAGTCAAAAGGTGCTCATTCCCTTCCGAGCCCTGCTGTGTGCCCAAACAGTGCTTTTCCCCCACATATGAGGTATTGGCGTATTCAGGAGAAATTGCTCAACAATTTTAGTGGACTATTTTCTCCTTTTACACTTGTGAAAATAAAAAAATTGTTGCTAAAAGATATTTTTATGGCAAAAATGGGATTTTTTTCACAGCTCTACGTTATAAACTTCTGTGAAGCACCTGGGGGTTCAAAGTGCTCACCACACAGCTACATAAGTTCGATAAAGGGTCTAGTTTCCAAAATGGGGTCACTTGTGGGGGTTTTCTAATGTTTAGGCACATCAGGGGCTCTTCAAACGCAACATGGCGTCCACTCTCAATTCCAGCCAATTTTGCATTCAAAAAGTCAAAAGGTGCTCCTTCCCTTACGAGCACTGCTGTGCGCCCAAACAGTGGTTTTCTCCCACATATGGGGTATCAGCCTATTCAGGAGAAATTGCTCACCAACTTTAATGGATCATTTTCTCCTTTTACCCTTGTGAAAATAAACAAATTGTTGCCGAATTATTATTTTTGGGACTAAAAAGTTAAATGTTCATTTTTTTCCTTCCACATTGCTTCAGCTCCTGTGAAGCACCTGAAGGGTTAATAAACTTCTTGAATGTGGTTTTGAGTACCTTGAGGGGTGCCATTTTTGAAATGGTGTCACTTTGGGTATTTTCTGTTGTATAGACCCCTCAAAGTGAGGTGGCCCCTAAAAAAAATGGTTTACTAAATTTTATTGAAAAAATCAAAAATCGCAGGTCAACTTTTAACCCTTATAACTTTCTGACCAAAAAATATTTTGTTTCCAAAATTGTGCTGATGTATAGTACACATGTGGGAAATGTTAATTATGAACTAATTTTTGTGACATATCTCTCTGATTTAAGGGCATAAAAATTCAAAGTTCAAAAATTGCTAAATTTTCCAAATTTTCGCCAAATTTCCGTTTTTTTCACAAATAAACGCAAGTCAAATCGAAGAAATGTTACCACTATCATAAAGTACAATATGTCATGAGAAAACAATCTCAGTATCCCTGGATCCGTTGATTCAGAGTTATGTCCTCATAGTGACATTGGTCAGAATTGAATAAAATGGCCTTGTCAGGAAGATAAAAACAGGCTTCGGGGTGACGGGGTTAAAAAAAACATTGAAAAAATAAATCATAAAATGTTTCCATATGTAATATGCAATACAGTATGTAAGGTATTGAAGGGGTAGTCTCATAAAGACAACTTATTTTTACAATAATGCTGGCCACAGATCAATTGATAAGCACAAGTCTTATGTTGAGATTTTCCTGCAATCAGCTGGTGTTACCAAATGGCACTGCATGGTAAATATGGCATTACATGGTGGCTATTTAACTGAAAACTAAATGGGCTCTTACCGCCAGAGTCAGTAAAATGTTGGTGGCTATCAATGAGGCTCCGATATGTACAAATGAAAATCCCTTCAAGATTATTTACATTATATGGCCTACATATTTCAGCAAAACATAAAAAAACTAAGAACTAAAATTAGCATAAAAGGGGTTATCAGAGATTTTATAATTGGGGCAAAAGAGGAAATCCAAGTAAAATATTTAAAAAAAATTTGGAGGATCTCTGAATCCTCTTTTTGTGCTAGTATTGGTTAAAGTAGGACTCGTAAGCGTGGGGACCCGTGACGTGGGTTACGAGCTTGCGTATTTTGGCCAAAATATAAACTAATACTTCACATATTTTTTATGTGTTTTTTGCAGTTTTTTGGGGTGCAGTTGGGCCCATTCTGTTTTGTAAACTGTGGTGTCTGTTCACATAGGATGCATCTTAATAGCGCTGGGCAATCCGCATGAGCTAATAGAAGGGTGTCACTAATAGGCTGTTAACCTGGATGCTGTGCATTCCCATTGAGTGAACAGCGCCACATACAAGTCTCTTATGTGCAGTCATATGCCAAGCAGCCACCCCCTCCATTAATTTGTGAGTGGCTACCTCATCGGTATTTCTGCACCTGTGTTGCCGCCATCTTAACCACATGGGTCCACTGCATCCTGATAGCGCATTTGTTTGGAGGCCTAGGCAGTTAAGCATCTCTGCCTTTTTTGCTATTTTTCAGAATTTTTGGAGGATCTCTGAATCCTCTTTTTGTGCTAGTATTGGTTAAAATATTTAAAACAAAAAACATTACTCATTTTTTTAAACCCCTGCCATAACAGTAACATGGTCCTTACCGGTCATGCAATGATGATGTCACATCTGCTGGTTTCTGTCACCGGCATCACTATGTTGATGGTGGCAAATAATTGGCTGCAGCAGTAACTAGAATGATGGATGTGACGTTTCTGTGAAATGAGCCAGGCACTGGTGCAGAGTTCAATAGATAAGTAATGCTTTTATTAATATTTCATAGCATTTCCTGCCTTTATTATAGTTTTTTAAAATTCTGGATAGCCCCTTTAAATGACATCATGATCAAAAGCTGCAACCACAATATAATTTTTTGTATATGTAACATAGGAAACGAGTAGTGAAAAGTAAAAGTAAAGTGCAGCTTTTCATGTGAAATTATGTGGAGTATAAGAATTTAGGGGATATTGATTGAACTGGAATATTGAATAAGTATCTCATATACAGTATATACTCCGGTATAAGCCAACCCGAGTATAAGCCGAAACCCCAAATTTTGCCACAAAAAAATGGGAAAACTTATTGACTCGAGTATAAGCCTAGGCAGCAGCTACTGGTAAATTTCAAAAATAAAAATAGATACTTATAAAAGTAAAATGAATTAATTAATCAGTAGGTTAAGTGTTTTTGAATATCCATATTGAATCAGGAGCCCCATATAATGCTCCATAAAGTTCATGATGGGCCCAATAAGATGCTCCATATTAAAATATGCCACATATAATGATGCATAAAAGGTTAATGATGGCCCCATAAGATGCTCCATAGAATATTATGCCCCATATAATGCTGCACAAAGGATGATAGCCCTATAAGATGCTCCATAGAATATTATGCCCCATATAATGCTGCACAAAGGTTGATGGCCCCATAAGAAGCTCCATAGAATACTATGTCCCATTTAATGCTGCAAAAAGGTTGATGGCCCCATAAGATGCTCAATAGAATAATATTCCCCATATGCTGCTCTGTAAAGGATGATAGCTCCATAAGATGCTCCATAGAATATTATGCTCCATATAATGCTGCACAAAGGGTGATGGCCCCATAAGATGCTCCATAGCATATTATGCCCCATATGCTGCCCCCTAAACGTTGATGGCCCCATAAGATGTTTCATAGAATAATATGCCCCTTATGCTGCTGCGATTAAAAAAAATGACATACTCACCTCTCATCGCTGGGTGCCGAGTACCGGGGGCCTGAGCAGGCGGGGACACTGTTGCGCTCTGGGGGCCAGGTGCCAGAGTCGCTGCTGGCTGAGGCCCCTGACACTTGCAATATTCACCTGTCCCTGTTCTACCGCCGTGCGCCGCTGTGTCTTCCAGATCTCTGCAGTGACTGTTCGGGGTAGAGGGCACGCACTAAACACATCATCGCACCCTCTGACCTGAACATCACAGCCAGAGGATGTGGAAGACACAGCGCGGTGGTGGAACGGGGACAGGTGAATATTGCATAGCTCACCCTCCTCCGTCGTACTCACCCCCTCCTGGCAGTCTCCCTGTATGTTCCTGCTTCTCCGATGGTCTCCGGCTCATGCCGGCAGCTTGTTACTGTGTTCAGCGGTCACACAGTACCGCTCATTAAAGTAATGAATATGCACTCTACACCTATGGGAGTGGAGTCACGTCCATATTTATTACTTTAATGAGCTGTACCATGTGACCGCTGAACACAGGAAGAGCTGCAGGCATCGGAGACCATCGGAGAAGCAGTGAAGTACAGAGACCGCTCCGGGGGCAGGTGAGTATGATGTGACAGCTGCCGATCCCCCCCCCAGCCGACTCATTGGGACAATGACTCGAGTATAAGCCGAGAGGGACACTTTCAGCCTAAAAAAAGGCCTGAAAATCTAGGCTTATGCTCGAGTATTTACAGTACTTGTCCTTTTTACCATTTTATGTTTACTTGTTGCTGAGCCTTTCTTGTTAGGTTACCATTTGCAAGCAAGAGCTTACTTTTGTCTGAGTGATTATCATAGAATTGTAAATATAAAGTATCAAATCAAATGTAGCCAATATTTTCTCTTATTTTATTTCTGCAGTTTCCCTTAGTATTCAGTTTTTTTCCTTTAAAAATCAGCAAAATGGTTCCAGAGATATGGTCCTTTTTGTTACGTGCAGCCAATATGCTAATTTTTATAGCGTTTACAAAAGGGTGTTGATCAAGGTACTCTGGGAGTGTTATTAGCCTGCTGCACATGATTACCCTGTGAGCAAGATCACCTTGGTATAGCATAACAATTTGCACATTTTTGTAAAAATGCCCATATAACATATTTAAAAAGCCTTTATCTCTAAACCATATGGCAGATTTCAAACACTTTAACACCCATCATTGAGTGCCTCTGCCTATTTAGTGTGGGCTCTGGTGCTGAGCCCACACCTTTTTCAGCACATGACAGCTGATCTGATCAGCTATCATGTGCACCTAACATCTGCAGGTGGAATCGTGGTCCACCCGCGGCTGTTAACATGCTAAATGCCAGTTCATTTTCCCACACATCAGAGTTCAGCGCAGGTCAGGCTGTGAGTCAGCTCACCTTCAGAGATGGCACCGATAGTCACTGATGCTGCACCGCCAGCATCTCATTCATTCAACAGTGGTTTACAGCCGGGGCGGTCGCATCTTAGCATCATCCTGGTTGTATACTGTATATCCCCCAGACATGGATTACTGTGTTGGACACAGCAACAGACAGGTATGGGTATATTGTTGTTTTTTTATTTTATTATTATTACAGTAGATCGAGGGAGTTGCATGGATGAGCTGTATAATAAAGATGGGAAACTGTGTAGTGTTTTATTTCATTATAATACTTTATTCTGGCTGTGTCTTTATTTAACCTGTAACCACTATAGGATTAGTAATGGATGGATGTCTTATTGACACCTCACCATTACTAAGCCAGGCTTGATGTCACCTTACAATATAAAGGTGACATTAACCCCCAAACTATTACCCCACTTGCCACCGCTACAGGGCAAGATGGAAGAATGAGGCTAAGTGCCGGAATTGGCACATCTTACAGATGCGCCTTTTCTGGGGTGGCTGAGTGCTGATGTTTTTAGCCGGGGGGGGGGGAAATATCCATGGTCCCTTCCAAGGTTATTAATATCATCCTGCAGCTGTCTGCATAGCCTTTGCTGGTTATTAATTATGGGGGGACACTACATCATTTTTTGGGGGGTCCCCCATTTTAATAACCAGTAAAGGCTAAGTATACAGCTGTGAGCTGATATTAATAGCCCTGGAAGCTCCATGGGTATTACCCCCTGCCCAGGCTATAAACATCTGCCCCCAGTCGCTGGCTTTCCTTCTGCTGGTTTTGAAAATTGCAAGGGAGCCCACACTATTTTTTTCTGTAAAATAATCTTTTATTAATTAAACGCATGTCCTGTAATTTGCACACACACTGTACTAATTGTATTTGTGACATCTACACTGTGTGCAGAATTATTAGACAAGTTGTATTTTAGAGGATTATTTTTATTATTGATCAACAACTATGTTCTCAATCAACCCAAAAGACTCATAAATATCAAAACTTAATATTTTTGGAAGTTGGAGTGTTTTTTTTTTTAGATTTGGCTATCTTAGGAGGATATTTGTTTGTGCAGGTAACTATTACTGTGCAGAATTATTAGGCAACTTTATAAAAACCAAACATTTTCCCCTCTCACTTATTTATTTTCACCAGGTAAACCAATATAACTGCACAAAATTTAGAAATAAACATTTCTGACATGCAAAAACAAAACCCCCCCAAAATTAGTGACCATTATAGCCACCTTTCTTTATGATGACACTCAACAGCCTTCCATCCATAGATTCTGTCAGCTGCTTGATCTGGTTACGATCAACATTGCGTGCAGCAGCCACCACAGCCTCCCAGACACTGGTCCGAGAGGTGTACTGGTTTCCCTCCCTGTAGATCTCAGAGAGGTGTACTGGTTTCCCTCCCTGTAGATCTCACATTTTATGAGGGACCACAGGACCTCTATGGGGTTCAGATCAGGTGAACAAAGGGGCCATGTCATTATTTTTTCTTCTTTGAGACCTTTACTGGCCAGCCATGCTGTGGAGTAGTTGGAGGCATGTGATGGTGCATTGTCCTGCATGAAAATCATGTTTTTCTTGAACGATATCGACTTCTTCCTGTACCACTGCTTGAAGAAGTTGTCTTCCAGAAACTGGCGGTAGGTCTGGGAGTTGAGTTTCACTCCATCCTCAACCCGAAAAGGTCCCACAAGTTCATCTTTGATGATACCAGCCCATACCAGTACCCACCTCCACCTTGCTGGCGTCTGAGTCAGAGTGGAGCTCTCTGCCCTTTACTGATCAAGCCTCTGGCCCATCTATCTGGCCCATCAAGAGTCACTCTCATTTCATCAGTCCATAAAACCTTTGAAAAGTCAGTCTTAAGATATTTCTTGGCCCAGTCTTGACGTTTTATCTTATGTTTCTTGTTCAAAGGTGGACGTTTTTCAGCCTTCCTTACCTTGGACATGTCCCTGAGTATCACACACCTTGTGCTTTTTGTTACTCCAGTAACATTGCAACTCTGAAATATGGCACAACTGGTGGCAAATGGCATCTTGGCTTCACGCAAGATTCACATTTGGTTTTCCTCAATTCATGGGCAGTGATTTTGCTCCTTTTTTGCCCAACATGCTTCTTGCGACTCTGTTGGCTATTTGCCATGAAACGCTTGATTGTTTGGTGATCACGCTTCAAAAGTTTGGCAATTTCAAGACTGCTGCATCCCTCTGCAAGACATCTCACAATTTTGGACTTTTCAGAGCCCGTCAAATCTCTCTTCTGACCCATTTTGCCAAAGGAAAGGAAGTTGCCTAATAATTAAGCACACCTTATATAGGGTTTTGATGTCATTAGTAGTGTTGAGCGATACCTTCCAATATTCAAAGGTATCGGTATCGGATGGTATCGGCCGATATCCAAAAAATATCGGATATCGCCGATACCGATACCTGATACCAATGCAAGTCAATGGGACACAAATATCGGAAGTGATCCTGGATGGTTCCCAGGGTCTGAAGGAGAGAAAACTCTCCTTCAGGCCCTAGGATCCATATTCACGTAAAAAATAAAGAATAAAAATAAAACATATGGATATACTCACCCCTCCGACGAACCCTGGCTGTCACCGCTGTGAGCGTCTGCCTTCGTTCCTAAGAATGCAGTGAGTGAAGGACCTTCGATGACATCGCGGTCAGGTGACCGGTCACGTGACCTGGAAACCATACGCACCGCACACGCCAATTCCGATTTCCGATATCGCAAAAATATCGGAACTCGATATCGGAATTCCGATACAGCAAATATTGGCCGATACCCGATACTTGCAGTATCAGAATGCTCAACACTTGTCATTAGACAACACCCCTCCTCATTACAGAGATGCACATCACCTGATTTACTTAATTGGTCGTTGGCTCTCAAGCCTGAACAGCTTGGAGAAGGACAACATGTACAAAAAGTATCATGTGATCAAAATACAACTTGCCTAATAATTCTGCACACATTGTATATATCTAGCTATTCTATATGTATTTACTGTATGTAATCCATATCTTCTATCCTGTCAGCTCCTGCACTGATTTTACCGAAGCCGTCAGATGAATTATCGATTTTTCCTCTATCTTTCTGTGTAATATCAATACATATATGTATATATGTGTGTGTGTTACTGACATGTATACACATATGTATTCTATGTGTATATTTCTATTCTATCTATTCTATTTTAAGCTGTCAATGTGATTTTACTGTACACCGCACATGAATTACCGTTATTTCAAAGGACACTGATGCGTAAAAAGTGGACAGCATTCACAAGGTGCGAGTGCTGTGTGATTTTTTTTCTCGCATCCATTGACTTGCATTGGCTAGTCTCAGCCGATATACACAGCAAATCGCAGCATGCTGCGATTTCACTCATGCGTATAATATGGCCGAGAAAAACAACCGTGGAAGCTGACCCCTAGATTAACAGCAGTCCGAGCGCTATGTGCTTTTTTCTCACATAGCACTCATCCATATACCTCGCTAGTGTGACTCCAGCCGTACTTTGCAATTTTGTGTCTCAGGAAGGTGATTAAATAAAAATCATAATTTTCTGTTGTATTAAAAAATAGCATATCTTTATCTAGCAGTTGTGCAACTGATGCAACCCGGGTCCAGATAATCTTATGTGACTATTTAGCAGGGGTAATAATCTTCTTTACTCTGCATTTGGAGTGTGTCAGCAAGATAATTGGAAAAAAATCATAATTTTCTATTGTTTTTTTTTTTTTTTTTAAAAGCGTATCTTTATTTAGCACTTTTGCGACTGGTGCAATCTGTGTAGCGATAATCTTACGTGACAATTTAGCAGGGACAATAATCTTCATTACTCCACTTTTGGAGTGTGTCAGTGAGATGATTTAAAAAAAAACATGATTTTCCATTGTTTAAAAAAATAGCATATCTTTAACTAACATTTGTGCAACTGGCGCAATACGGGTACAGACAATCTTACGTGACAATTTAGCAGGGGCAATAATCTTCTTTACTCCATATTTTGAATGTGTCAGCAAGACGATTGAAATAGAA
Source organism: Ranitomeya imitator (assembly GCF_032444005.1). NCBI lineage: Eukaryota > Metazoa > Chordata > Amphibia > Anura > Dendrobatidae > Ranitomeya > Ranitomeya imitator. The sequence continues at coordinate 437,757,828 of NC_091287.1, forward strand.
GATTTCTATTGTTTTAAAAAATAGCGCATCTTTACCTTGTACTTGTATGACTGGCGCAATCCAGGTACAGATAATCTTACTTGAGCGTGTCAGCAAGCCGATTGGAAAAAAATCATAATGTTCTATTGTTTTTTTTTTTTTAAAAAACGTATCTTTATTTAGCACTTTTGCGACTGGTGCAATCCGTGTAGAGATAATCTTATGTGACAATTTAGCAGGGACAATAATCTTCACTACTCCGCATTTGGAGTATGTCAGCAAGAGGATTTTAAAAGAATCATAATTTTCTATTGTTTTAAGAATAGCATATCTTTATCTAGCATTTGTGCGACTGGCGCAATCCGGGTACAGATAATCTTATGTGACAATTTAGCAGGGGCAATATATTTCATTACTTTGTGTTTTGAATGTGTCAGCAAGACGATTGAAAAAAATCTAAATTTTCTATTGTTTTAAAAAATAGCGTATATTTAGTAGTTGTGTGACTGATGCATCAGTCAATCCGGGTAAAGATAATCTTTTGTGATAATTTAGCAGGGGCAAAAATCTTCATTAGGCCGGGGTCACACTTGCAAGTTCAATGTGAGAAACTCACATGAGTCTCTTGCATCAAGTACTGGCACAAGAAATACATGCAGATGCAAACTCCGGTCCCGAGTGCCAGCAGCAGTGCTGGGACTTGATGCGAGAGACTCACGCGAGTTTCTCGCATTGAACGCGCAAGTGTAACCCCGGCCGTACTCTGCTGTTGGAGTGTGTCAGCAAGGGAATCAATAGTGTTTACAAGTTTCACTATTGCACAATGTGCCAAGGTTTCACAAAGTACAAACCATTAGCCACATGGGGAATATATACATGACCACTAAGTATTTGTTGCAGAAGCAGGAGGAGGTGATTTCATAAACAAAATGGGTTTCGATGGTAAGGGATGAATGTTAAGACAACTTCTCAAACAAAACATTTGGGCTGCTTTTACATTACATTGCTGTCAACCGTAGGGCTTACAAAGTTGCTGAAAATCCAGTCCTTGTTTAATTTTAGAAGAGTCAACCTGTCTGCATTTTCCTTTGACAGGTGTGTGCACCTATCCATTATGATTGCACCAGCCAAACTAAAAACCTGCTCAGACAACACACTTTCAGTAGGGCATGGCAGCACTTCCAAGATGTAGAAGGAGAGGTAAGGCCAAATGTGGAGCTTGGGCAACCAATAGTTAAAGGGTACTGAAAAATAAGGAAGCACGCAGGTATGGTCACTTAAGTAGTCCTTCACCATCTTGGTCAACTTCTCCCTCCTTGTCATAGTTATACCCACAGATGGCCCTTGCTGATATAACCATCTCATGAAAATGTGTAAGTTGGTGGACATTCTCCCACCCTCTGATTTGCACCAGGTGTGTGTGACCCTCCCTTGTAATCTTTGTGGGTGAAAAAAGGCAGTACCTCTGCCAGCAGCGTTGTCTGAGGGTAACATTTTTAGCAAGTCTTCCTGTCATGCTGCAGCTATGCAGGATGATACAAGCTCCACTAGAAGGCAATAGAGTGGAGGGAGGATAGCAAGTCTGCAAGAACAGACTTGCAGCATTGCAGCAAGGCTACCACCAAGTAGCAGCAGAATAGTCAAACGAGCCAGGTCAAAACCTAGAGAGTAATGCAGTACAAAGGGAAAACACCAAATACAGAGTCAGCAGGGCACCAGGGGGTCAATACCATTCAGACGCCGAAGTACCAGAAGCAAAAGACAAAGTCAGGTAAGGCTCAAAGCCGAGTCAAACACCAGGAAATCCAAATAATAAGGGAAGAGGATTGGGAGAGAGGAGGGAACAGACATGATCGAAGTCAGCTAGAGCAGCAAGACAAATCAGGGTAACAACAGAGTCAGATACTCACATGGTAGGCAGAAAATACAACTGACACCCCTTTGCAGGATGCAGCAAAGATAAATAGCAAACTTGAACCCAGAATGAAGCAGAGCAAAGTTAACCCCTGACATAACCAGACCAGGAAAGGGGTAGACAGGATTCAAAACCCAGTCTGGATCATGACACTTCCACTATGGCCCTCTGGCATGCATTCACTTAAAATGGCAGGTCTGCCTCAGACATGAGAGAAGCAGATTTCTCCTTGTACCAAGGGTCAAAAAAAGGTGTGCAACCAAATTTCACGTTGGACAAAAATGTGTTTCACGCAAGGGTCTTGGGAAAGGCATGAACTCTGACATGTGTGGCAGATTACAAAGAGTCAAACGTTCAATGTTCAACACTAATCATCCTCTTCTCCTTACGGTGCATAGCCTCCTCTTCTTTTTCAGGCCATCCATGCTGGACAGGCATGAAGCTGGGATTGGTAGTCCCCTCTGTAGTGCAAACCAAAAACTCCTGGTCCTCCTCTTCCTCCGCCTCTTCCTCCTGTTCCTCGTCATCACCCAATGTGGCTTGAGAATATTGTGTGAGGCTGGGCTGTGTGGTATCAGCCACTGTAAAATTTGGCTCCATAGCCACCTACTCGGCATTCATAGCTTACTCTTTGAGATTCTGTAACAAATGTTTTAATAGACAGAGCAGTGGGATGGCTATGCTGACAATAGCGTTATCAGCACTCACCATCTTCGTGCAGTACTCAAAGTTTTGAAGAACCTCAGAAATGTCATGTGGGTGCTGAGCGTTACTCTGATGGGCATTGAGAAGCAGGAATTCAGGCACTGTTCTCACTAAGAATTGCTAACATATGAACCACCTACCTCCTCAACACATTTATCTAACTATCCCTGTTTTGCTCATTCAAAATTTTTTCCTAACCAGGATTTTTGTGTTATTCTGTAATGTCTTTTATTGTTTGTACAAGTCCCCTCTAAAATGTAAAGTGCTGCGGAATATGTTGGCTCTATAGAAATAAAATTATTTTTTATTATTATTATTATTATTAAAGGTTGAATTATAGCATGTGGGCAGGTCACAAATCAGTCGGTGATGAGGCAAATTAAAGCACTGCTGCAGCAAATCTAGTCCGGAGAAAGCCTGAGATGACTTTTGCAAATGTTCCCTGACACGCTTTACCTTGGCAAGTAGGTATAGCAAGTCAAGGTATGATTTAAAAAATGCTGTACAACCAAGTTCAGCACATGGGCCATGCATGGAACATGTTTACCAGCTTGCCGAGGTTTAAAGCCGTCACCAAGTTACACCCATTATTGCACACAACCAGACCTGGTTGGAGGCTCAACAGGGAGAGCCACTGATCAGTCCGTTCTTTTATCACCTTCAACAACTTAGCGGCGTTCTGAGCTTTATCACCTGTTATGAAAGGTAATTCAGTACCACAATGGACATAGAGGTCAGCGCACATACAGTGACCTGGCAATAACCCAAAAAACAAGAACGAGCTCTGAGACGTGGGAACTCTGTTGACCGCAATCCCTAATCCTCTCCAACCACACTAAAGGCAGCCGTGGATTGCGCCTAACGCTCCCTATGCAACTCGGCACGGCCTGAGAAACTAGCTAGCCTGAAGATAGAAAATAAGCCTACCTTGCCTCAGAGAAATACCCCAAAGGAAAAGGCAGCCCCCACATATAATGACTGTGAGTTAAGATGAAAAGACAAACGTAGAGATGAAATAGATTTAGCAAAGTGAGGCCCAACTTTCTGAACAGAGCGAGGATAGGAAAGGTAACTTTGTGGTCAACACAAAACCCTACAAAAACCACGCAAAGGGGGCAAAAAGACCCTCCGTACCGAACTAACGGCACGGAGGTACACCCTCTGCGTCCCAGAGCTTCCAGCAAGCAGTAAAAAACAAATTGACAAGCTGGACAGAAAAAAACAGCAAACAAATAGCAAAGAGGAACTTAGCTATGCAGAGCAGCAGGCCACAGGAACGATCCAGGAGGAAACAGGTCCAATACTAGAACATTGACTGGAGGCCAGGATCAAAGCACTAGGTGGAGTTAAATAGAGCAGCACCTAACGACTTCACCACATCACCTGAGGAAGGAAACTCAGAAGCCGCAGTACCACTTTCCTCCACCAACGGAAGCTCACAGAGAGAACCAGCCGAAGTACCACTTGTGACCACAGGAGGGAGCTCTGCCACAGAATTCACAACAGTACCCCCCCTTGAGGAGGGGTCACCGAACCCTCACCAGAGCTCCCAGGACGACCAGGATGAGCCATATGAAAGGCACGAACAAGATCGGGAGCATGTACATCAGAAGCAAAGACCCAGGAATTATCTTCCTGAGCATAACCCTTCCACTTAACCAGATACTGGAGTTTCCGCCTTGAAACACGAGAATCCAAAATCTTCTCCACAATATACTCCAACTCCCCCTCCACCAAAACCGGGGCAGGAGGATCAACAGATGGAACCATAGGTGCCACGTATCTCCGCAACAATGACCTATGGAATACGTTATGTATGGAAAAAGAATCTGGAAGGGTCAGACGAAAAGACACAGGATTAAGAACCTCAGAAATCCTATACGGACCAATAAAACGAGGTTTAAACTTAGGAGAGGAAACCTTCATAGGAATATGACGAGAAGATAACCAAACCAAGTCCCCAACCCGAAGTCGGGGACCCACTGTTGTGAGTTCTGTTTTTGGGCTCCCTCTGGTGGTTACTGATGGTACTGGGTGATTTGTGTTCTGCTGTCTCTGGTGTCCACCTGTTCTATTAGGATTTGGGAGTTTCCTATTTAACCGGGCTTTCTTGTCATTTCCCTGCCGGCTATCAAGGTTATCAGAGTGTTTTGTTACCTCAGCTTCTGGCTTCAGTAATCTTCAGGACAAGCTAAGTTTTGATTTTCTTGTTCCACGTTTTGCTTTATTTTTGTCTTGTCCAGCTTGCATATAATTGTCTCTTTGCTGCTGGTTGCTTTAGTGGGCTGTAATTGCTCCTCATGTTCCATGAGTTGGAACATGAGTTCAAGTAATTACAGGATGGTTTTTTGAAGGGTTTTTTGCTGACCGCGCAGTTTACTTTTGTATCCTCTGCTATCTAGTTTTAGCGGGCCTCATTTTGCTGAATCTGTTTTCATACTGTGTATGTGCCTTCCTCTCATTTCACCGTCATTATATGTGGGGGGCTGCTATTTCTGTGGGGTATTTCTCTGGAGGCAAGAGAGGTCTTTGTTTCTTCTAATAGGGGAAGTTAGATCTTCGGCTGGTGCGAGACGTCTAGGATCAACGTAGGCACGTTCCCCGGCTATTGTTATTTGTGTGTTCAGGTTTAGGGTCGCGGTCAGCTCAGGTTCCATCACCCTAGAGCTCGTTGGTGCTTGTCCTTTTGTGATTCCCTGCCATTGGAATCATGACAGTATAGCCGGCCAAAATGTTTGGGCTGAAGTAGGAGGAAAAGTACTCTGAGGAAGTTTTTTTTTTTTTTCTCTCCTCTGAGGTTGCTGTCTAGCCTAATTGCAGCCAGGCTGATTTTTTTTTTTTTTTTTTTTTCCCTCCTCTTAATCCTTGAATGGCTCTGACCTTAGCTGTTTATCATGGACGTCCAGAATTTAGCTTCCAGCTTGAATAATCTTGCTGCTAAGGTTCAAAATATACAAGATTTTGTTGTACATGCTCCTATGTCTGAACCTAGAATTCCTATTCCAGAGTTCTTTGCTGGAGATAGATCTAGTTTTCTGAATTTTAGGAACAATTGCAAGCTGTTCCTTTCTTTGAAATCTCGCTCTTCTGGAGACCCTGCTCAGCAGGTTAAGATTATTATATCTTTCCTGCGGGGTGACCCTCAAAATTGGGCATTTGCATTGGCACCAGGGGATCCTGCGTTGCTTAATGTGGATGCGTTTTTTCTGGCATTGGGTTTGCTCTATGAGGAACCTAACCAGGAGATTCAGGCTGAAAAAGCTTTATTAGCTCTCTCTCAGGGGCAAGATGAAGCAGAAATATATTGTCTAAAATTTCGGAAATGGTCAGTGCTTACTCAGTGGAATGAGTGCGCCCTGGCTGCAAAGTTCAGAGATGGCCTTTCTGAGGCCATTAAAGATGTTATGGTGGGGTTCCCTGTGCCTACGGGTCTGAATGAGTCTATGACTATGGCTATTCAGATTGATCGGCGTTTACGGGAGCGCAAGCCTGTGCACCATTTGGCGGTGTCTTCTGAACAGGCACTTGAGACAATGCAATGTGATAGAGTTCAGTCTAGAAGTGAACGGCAAAACTATAGGCGGAAAAATGGGTTGTGCTTTTATTGTGGTGATTCAGCTCATGTTATATCAGCATGCTCTAAACGCACAAAAAAGGTTGATAAGTCTGTTGCCATTAGTACGTTACAGTCTAAGTTCATTCTGTCTGTGACTCTGATTTGCTCATTATCATCCATTTCCGTCGATGCCTATGTAGATTCAGGCGCTGCCCTGAGTCTTATGGATTGGTCATTTGCCAAGCGATGTGGGTTTAGTCTTGAGCCTCTGGAAGTCCCTATTCCTTTGAAGGGAATTGACTCTACACCTTTAGCTATGAATAAACCTCAGTACTGGACACAAGTGACCATGCGTATGACTCCCGTTCATCAGGAGGTGATTCGCTTCCTGGTATTGTATAATTTACATGATGTTCTAGTACTTGGTCTGCCATGGTTACAAACTCATAATCCAGTCCTTGACTGGAAAACAATGTCTGTGTTAAGCTGGGGATGTCAGGGGGTTCATGATGATGCACCTCCGATTTCTATCGCTTCATCTACTCCTTCTGAGGTTCCTGTATTTTTGTCTGATTATTGGGATGTTTTTGAGGAGCCTAAGCTCAGTTCGCTTCCTCCTCACAGGGATTGCGATTGTGCTATAGATTTAATTCCTGGTAGTAAATTTCCTAAAGGTCGTTTGTTCAATCTGTCAGTGCCAGAGCATACTGCTATGCGGGATTATGTTAAGGAGTCCTTGGAAAAGGGACATATCCGTCCATCTTCGTCCCCTTTGGGAGCAGGTTTTTTTTTCGTGGCCAAAAAAGATGGGTCCTTGAGGCCTTGTATAGATTATCGTCTTTTGAATAAGATTACCGTAAAATATCAGTATCCTTTGCCTTTGTTGACTGATTTGTTTGCTCGCATTAAGGGGGCTAAATGGTTCACTAAGATTGATCTTCGGGGTGCGTATAATCCTATACGAATAAAGCAAGGTGATGAGTGGAAAACCGCATTTAATACGCCTGAGGGCCATTTTGAGTATTTGGTAATGCCTTTCGGACTTTCTAATGCTCCTTCAGTCTTCCAGTCCTTTATGCACGATATTTTCCGTGAATATCTGGATAAATTTATGATTGTGTATTTGGATGATATTTTGTTTTTTTCTGATGACTGGGAGTCTCATGTTCAGCAGGTCAGGAAGGTGTTTCAGGTCCTGCGGGCTAATTCCTTGTTTGTAAAGGGCTCAAAGTGTCTCTTTGGAGTCCAGAAGATTTCTTTCTTGGGGTATATTTTTTCCCCTTCTACTATTGAGATGGATCCCGTCAAGGTTCGGGCTATTTGTGACTGGACGCAGCCTGCATCTCTTAAGAGTCTGCAGAAGTTCTTAGGCTTTGCTAATTTCTATCGTCGTTTTATAACTAATTTTTCTAGTGTTGTTAAGCCTTTGACGGATTTGACTAAGAAGGGTGCTGATGTTGCTGATTGGTCTCCTGCGGCTGTGGAGGCCTTTCGGGAACTTAAACGCCGGTTTTCTTCTGCTCCTGTGTTGCGTCAGCCTGATGTTTCGCTTCCTTTCCAAGTTGAGGTTGATGCTTCCGAGATTGGAGCGGGGGCGGTTTTGTCACAGAGAAGCTCCGATTGCTCGGTGATGAAGCCATGTGCATTCTTTTCTAGAAAATTTTTGCCCACTGAGCGGAATTATGATGTGGGTAATCGGGAACTTTTGGCCATGAAGTGGGCATTTGAGGAGTGGCGTCATTGGCTGGAGGGTGCTAGACATCGTGTGGTGGTCTTGACTGATCACAAAAATCTCATTTACCTTGAGTCTGCCAGGCGTCTGAATCCTAGACAGGCTCGTTGGTCACTGTTTTTCTCTCGTTTCAATTTTGTGGTTTCATACCTGCCAGGTTCAAAGAATGTGAAGGCGGATGCTCTTTCTAGGAGTTTTGTGCCTGACTCCCCTGGAAATTCTGAGCCCACTGGTATCCTTAGGGATGGGGTGATTTTGTCGGCCGTCTTCCCAGACTTGCGACGTGCTTTGCAGGAGTTTCAGGCGGGTAAACCTGATCGTTGTCCGCCTGAGAGACTGTTTGTTCCGGATAGTTGGACCAGTAGAGTCATCTCCGAGGTCCATTCTTCTGCGTTGGCAGGTCATCCTGGAATATTTGGTACTAGAGACTTGGTGGCCAGGTCTTTTTGGTGGCCTTCCTTGTCGAGGGATGTGCGTTCTTTTGTGCAGTCTTGTGAGGTTTGTGCTCGGGCTAAGCCTTGCTGTTCTCGAGCCAGTGGATTGTTGTCACCTTTGCCTATCCCGAAGAGGCCTTGGACGCACATTTCCATGGACTTTATTTCGGATCTCCCTGTCTCTCAAAAAATGTCTGTCATCTGGGTTGTGTGTGACCGCTTTTCTAAAATGGTTCATCTTGTACCCTTGCCTAAGTTGCCTTCCTCCTCTGAGTTGGTCCCTCTGTTTTTCCAGAACGTGGTTCGTTTGCATGGGATTCCGGAGAACATCGTTTCTGACAGGGGATCCCAGTTTGTGTCTAGATTTTGGCGGACGTTCTGTGCTAAGATGGGCATTGATTTGTCCTTTTCATCTGCATTCCATCCTCAGACGAATGGCCAGACGGAGCGAACTAATCAGACCTTGGAAACTTATTTGAGGTGTTTTGTTTCTGCTGATCAGGATGACTGGGTTACCTTTTTGCCGCTGGCCGAGTTTGCCCTTAATAATCGGGCTAGTTCTGCTACCTTGGTTTCTCCTTTCTTTTGTAATTCGGGGTTTCATCCTCGTTTTTCCTCTGGTCAGGTGGAGCCTTCTGATTATCCTGGAGTGGACATGGTGGTGGATGGGTTGCATCGGATTTGGAGTCATGTGGTGGACAATTTGAAGTTGTCCCAGGAGAAGGCTCAGCAGTTTGCTAATCGCCGTCGCCGCGTGGGTCCTCGACTTCGTGTTGGGGACTTGGTGTGGTTGTCTTCTCGTTTTGTTCCTATGAAGGTCTCTTCTCCTAAGTTCAAGCCTCGGTTCATCGGTCCTTATAGGATCTTGGAAATTCTTAACCCTGTGTCGTTTCGTTTGGATCTCCTGGCATCGTTTGCTATTCATAATGTGTTCCATCGGTCGTTGTTGCGGAGGTATGAGGTACCTGTTGTTCCTTCGCTTGAGCCTCCTGCTCCGGTGCTGGTGGAGGGAGAATTGGAGTATGTTGTGGAGAAGATCTTGGATTCTCGTGTTTCCAGACGGAAACTCCAATATTTGGTCAAGTGGAAGGGTTATGGTCAGGAGGATAATTCTTGGGTGGTTGCCTCTGATGTTCATGCTGATGATTTGGTCCGCGCTTTTCATAGGGCTCATCCTGGTCGCCCTGGTGGTTCTCGTGAGGGTTCGGTGACCCCTCCTCAAGGGGGGGGTACTGTTGTGGGTTCTGTTTTTGGGCTCCCTCTGGTGGTTACTGATGGTACTGGGTGATTTGTGTTCTGCTGTCTCTGGTGTCCACCTGTTCTATTAGGATTTGGGAGTTTCCTATTTAACCGGGCTTTCTTGTCATTTCCCCGCCGGCTATCAAGGTTATCAGAGTGTTTTGTTACCTCAGCTTCTGGCTTCAGTAATCTTCAGGACAAGCTAAGTTTTGATTTTCTTGTTCCACGTTTTGCTTTATTTTTGTCTTGTCCAGCTTGCATATAATTGTCTCTTTGCTGCTGGTTGCTTTAGTGGGCTGTAATTGCTCCTCATGTTCCATGAGTTGGAACATGAGTTCAAGTAATTACAGGATGGTTTTTTGAAGGGTTTTTTGCTGACCGCGCAGTTTACTTTTGTATCCTCTGCTATCTAGTTTTAGCGGGCCTCATTTTGCTGAATCTGTTTTCATACTGTGTATGTGCCTTCCTCTCATTTCACCGTCATTATATGTGGGGGGCTGCTATTTCTGTGGGGTATTTCTCTGGAGGCAAGAGAGGTCTTTGTTTCTTCTAATAGGGGAAGTTAGATCTTCGGCTGGTGCGAGACGTCTAGGATCAACGTAGGCACGTTCCCCGGCTATTGTTATTTGTGTGTTCAGGTTTAGGGTCGCGGTCAGCTCAGGTTCCATCACCCTAGAGCTCGTTGGTGCTTGTCCTTTTGTGATTCCCTGCCATTGGAATCATGACAACCCACACAGCGTCTGCGATTAGCGAAACATTGAGCCTTCTCCTGGGACAAAGTCAAATTGTCCACTACATGAGTCCAAATCTGCTGCAACCTGTCCACCACAGTATCCACACCAGGACAGTCCGAAGACTCAACCTGCCCTGAAGAGAAACGAGGATGGAACCCAGAGTTGCAGAAAAACGGTGAAACCAAGGTAGCGGAGCTGGCCCGATTATTAAGGGCGAACTCAGCCAAAGGCAAAAAGGACACCCAGTCATCCTGATCAGCAGAAACAAAGCATCTCAGATAAGTTTCCAAGGTCTGATTGGTTCGTTCGGTCTGGCCATTAGTCTGAGGATGGAAAGCTGAGGAAAAAGACAAGTCAATGCCCATCCTACCACAAAAGACTCGCCAAAACCTCGAAACAAACTGGGAACCTCTGTCAGAAACGATATTCTCTGGAATGCCATGTAAACGAACCACATGCTGGAAAAACAATGGCACCAAATCAGAGGAGGAAGGCAATTTAGACAAGGGTACCAAATGGACCATCTTAGAGAAGCGATCACAGACCACCTAAATGACTGACATCTTTTGAGAGACGGGAAGATCTGAATTAAAATCCATAGAGATATGTGTCCAAGGCCTCTTCGGGACCGGCAAGGGCAAAAGCAACCCACTGGCACGAGAACAGCAGGGCTTAGCCCGAGCACAAATCCCACAGGACTGCACAAAAGTACGCACATCCCGTGACAGAGATGGCCACCAAAAGGATCTAGCCACTAACTCTCTGGTACCAAAGATTCCAGGATGACCAGCCAACACCGAACAATGAACCTCAGAGATAACTTTATTCGTCCACCTATCAGGGACAAACAGTTTCTCCGCTGGGCAACGATCAGGTTTATTAGCCTGAAATTTTTGCAGCACCCGCCGCAAATCAGGGGAGATGGCAGACACAATTACTCCCTCTTTGAGGATACCCGCCGGCTCAGATACACCCGGAGAGTCGGGCACAAAACTCTTAGACAGAGCATCCGCCTTCACATTTTTAGAGCCCGGAAGGTATGAAATCACAAAGTCAAAACGGGCAAAAAACAACGACCAACGAGCTTGTCTAGGATTCAACCGCTTGGCGGACTCGAGATAAGTCAAGTTCTTATGATCAGTCAAGACCACCACGCGATGCTTAGCTCCTTCAAGCCAATGACGCCACTCCTCGAATGCCCACTTCATGGCCAGCAACTCTCGATTGCCCACATCATAATTTCGCTCAGCAGGCGAAAACTTCCTGGAAAAGAAGGCGCATGGTTTCATCACCGAGCAATCAGAAATTCTCTGCGACAAAACAGCCCCTGCTCCAATCTCAGAAGCATCAACCTCGACCTGGAACGGAAGCGAAACATCTGGTTGACACAACACAGGGGCAGAAGAAAAACGACGCTTCAACTCTTGAAAAGCTTCCACCGCAGCAGAAGACCAATTGACCAAATCAGCACCTTTCTTGGTCAAATCGGTCAATGGTTTAGCAATACTAGAAAAATTGCAGATGAAGCGACGATAAAAATTAGCAAAGCCCAGGAACTATTGCAGACTTTTCAGAGATGTCGGCTGAGTCCAATTATGGATGGCTTGGACCTTAACAGGGTCCATCTCGATAGTAGAAGGGGAAAAGATGAACCCCAAAAATGAAACCTTCTGAACACCAAAGAGACACTTTGATCCCTTCACAAACAAAGAATTAGCACGCAGGACCTGAAACACCGTTCTGACCTGCTTCACATGAGACTCCCAATCATCCGAGAAGATCAAAATGTCATCTAAGTACACAATCAGGAATTTATCCAGGTACTCTCGGAAGATGTCATGCATAAAGGACTGACACACTGATGGAGCATTCGCAAGTCCGAATGGCATTACTAGATACTCAAAATGGCCCTCGGGCGTATTAAATGCAGTTTTCCACTCATCGCCTTGCTTAATACGCACAAGATTATACGCACCACGAAGATCTATCTTGGTGAACCAACTAGCCCCCTTAATCCGAGCAAACAAATCAGATAACAATGGCAAGGGGTACTGAAATCTAACTGTGATCTTATTTAGAAGGCGGTAATCTATACAAGGTCTCAGTGAACCATCCTTCTTGGCTACAAAATAGAACCCTGCTCCTAATGGCGACGATGACGGGCGAATATGCCCCTTCTCCAAAGACTCCTTCACATAACTCCGCATAGCGGCGTGCTCAGGCACAGATAAATTAAACAGTCGACCTTTTGGGAATTTACTACCAGGAATCAAATCGATAGCACAATCACAATCCCTATGCGGAGGTAGGGTATCGGACTTGGGCTCATCAAATAAATCCCGGTAATCAGACAAGAACTCAGGAACCTCAGAAGGGGTGGATGACGAAATAGTCAGAAATGGGACATCACCATGTATTCCCTGACAACCCCAGCTGGACACAGACATGGATTTCCAATCTAATACTGGATTATGGACTTGTAGCCATGGCAACCCCAACACGACCACATCATGCAGATTATGCAACACCAGAAAGCGAATAACCTCCTGATGTGCAGGAGCCATGCACATGGTCAGCTGGGTCCAGTACTGAGGCTTATTCTTGGCCAAAGGCGTAGCATCAATTCCTCTCAATGGAATAGGACACTGCAAGGGCTCCAAGAAAAACCCACAACGCCTAGCATACTCCAAGTCCATCAAATTCAGAGCAGCGCCTGAGTCCACAAATGCCATGACAGAATACGATGACAAAGAGCAGATCAAGGTAACAGACAGAAGAAATTTTGACTGTACCATACCAATGGTGGCAGACCTAGAGAACCGCTTAGTGCGCTTAGGACAATCAGAGATAGCATGAGTGGAATCACCACAGTAGAAACACAGCCCATTCAGACGTCTGTGTTCTTGCCGTTCAACTCTGGTCAAAGTCCTATCGCACTGCATAGGCTCAGGTTTAAGCTCAGGTAATACCGCCAAATGGTGCACAGATTTACGCTCGCGCAAGCGTCGACCGATCTGAATGGCCAAAGACATAGACTCATTCAGACCAGCAGGCATAGGAAATCCCACCATGACATCCTTAAGGGCTTCAGAGAGACCTTCTCTGAAAATAGCTGCGAGCGCACCTTCATTCCACTGAGTGAGTACGGACCACTTTCTAAATTTCTGACTATATACCTCTATTTCATCCTGACCCTGACACAGAGCCAGCAAATTCTTCTCTGCCTGATCCACAGAATTAGGCTCATCGTACAGCAATCCGAGCGCCAGGAAAAATGCATCGATATTACTTAATGCAGGATCTCCTGACGCAAGAGAAAATGCCCAGTCCTGAGGGTCGCCACGCAAAAAAGAAATAACGATCCTAACTTGTTGAACTGGGTCACCAGAGGAGCGAGGTTTCAAAGCCAGAAATAGTTTACAATTATTTTTGAAACTCAGAAATTTAGTTCTATCTCCAAAAGACAAATCAGGAATATGAATTCTCGGTTCTAACATAGAATTCTGAACCACAAAGTCTTGAATACTTTGTACTCTTGCCGTGAGCTGATCCACACATGAAGACAGACCTTTAATGTCCATTGCTACACCTGTGTCCTGAACCACCCAAATGTCTAGGGGAAAAAAAAGGCAAAACACAGTGCAAAGAAAAAAAAATGGTCTCAGAACTTCTTTTTTCCCTCTATTGGGATTCATTAGTACTTTGGGCCTCCAGTACTGTTATGAAAGGTAATTCAGTACCACAATGGACATAGAGGTCAGCGCACATACAGTGACCTGGCAATAACCCCAAAAAACAAGAACGAGCTCTGAGACGCTCCCTATGCAACTCGGCACGGCCTGAGAAACTAGCTAGCCTGAAGATAGAAAATAAGCCTACCTTGCCTCAGAGAAATACCCCAAAGGAAAAGGCATCCCCCACATATAATGACTGTGAGTTAAGATGAAAAGACAAACGTAGAGATGAAATAGATTTAGCAAAGTGAGGCCCAACTTTCTGAACAGAGCGAGGATAGGAAAGGTAACTTTGTGGTCAACACAAAACCCTACAAAAACCACGCAAAGGGGGCAAAAAGACCCTCCGTACCGAACTAACGGCACGGAGGTACACCCTCTGCGTCCCAGAGCTTCCAGCAAGCAGTAAAAAACAAATTGACAAGCTGGACAGAAAAAAACAGCAAACAAATAGCAAAGAGGAACTTAGCTATGCAGAGCAGCAGGCCACAGGAACGATCCAGGAGGAAACAGGTCCAATACTAGAACATTGACTGGAGGCCAGGATCAAAGCACTAGGTGGAGTTAAATAGAGCAGCACCTAACAACTTCACCACATCACCTGAGGAAGGAAACTCAGAAGCCGCAGTACCACTTTCCTCCACCAACGGAAGCTCACAGAGAGAACCAGCTGAAGTACCACTTGTGACCACAGGAGGGAGCTCTGCCACAGAATTCACAACAATCACCTAAACAGATGAACTTCAGCAAAGCGTGCTGCCACTTTGCCAAGGCAGTGCTGCAGACCTCTCAGCTGGGTAGTGATGGGGAGGCTACATTTGGTGAGGAGAAGGAGAAGAAAAAGGAACTTTAATACAAGGAGACTTAAACCATGATGAAAGTTGAGACCTCTATGCTTGGTGTGGGTAAAATGTGCCAGCCTCTGACTCTGTCCAAGACTCCACCAGATTCAGCCAGTGTGGGAAATGTAAGGGAAATGTAGCGTCCCTGTCTACAAGAACTTGTCCACATGTCTGTGGTAAAGTAGACCTTCCCTGTGACTACATTGGCCAGAGCACCCCTGATATTATGTAACACAACTGTTTATGTAATGCCTTGGTGGCACACCGGGAAAAGTAGTGTCAGATGGTAATCAAGTACTATGGGGCTACCACTGCCAAGAAGTTGTGGAAAGACTCAGTTCCCTCAAGTCAAAATGGCAATATTTCCAGGACTACCAATCTGGCTGCATGTTTAGCATTTTGACCTGTCCGTGGGGATGTCGATATTTCTGCTATCTGCTTAATGTATGGGGCAGAGACAAGTGAACGCTGTGATGGGACAATGAACTGAACGCGGCTGCTGACCGTCGTATCTGTTCAAGATCCAGTCACCTTCTGATCTGTAACAAGGCTATCATGCTACACGGGAGTGAGACAGAGGGAATGATGAAATCGAGAGTGGACCCTCTGGGTCACGGCCCCAGAGCCCCCAAGGGCGAGCAAACCTGATGGACGCACCCCCCTATACAGGGAGTGTTAGGAACAGGCCCAAGGAGGATGGAACCGCAACTGCCGGAGCCAAAGGGATGACTGGGCCAAGATGGTAAGCAGGAACACTGAGGATAAGAAGATGACTGGAGGCGGTGAGCTGAAAAAGAAACAAAAATAGTAAGCGACCGCAATACAGGAGAGTATGGAGACAGAGAGGGACAATAGAGCCAGGAATAGACGACACAAGCACAGGAGGGAAGGAGCACTTGGAACTAGCAAGTGAGAATGCAGAAGAAGGCCTGAGAACGATGCAGGATCAGCTACTAAGCAGAATAGCAGCAGCGGAGATACACAGGCGCTTACCTGGGTAAGCGCCAAGCAGAAATACCCGGTGGGCACCGCCATATTGGAGGTGAGGCAACCGGGTCACAACCTCCCAGAAACCCGAGCGTCGGAAGAGACGCTATGGCGCATGCGCAGGCGTGTACTACGGAAGACAGAGAATGAACTTCAATCCAATATTGCGGCCAGCATTCAGCCAGCGGGTAAGGAAAGGGTGAATCAAACACCTGAAAACTCCGCCCATATGACCAAAAACTGGTCCCGCCAAATTCAGGTTACAGATTCCCGTTAAAACTGAACTGTGGAGCTTACAAACTGCAGGTCTCACAGCACCTGCTGGCCCTCTGCTAATTGTCAGCGAGGGCCGCATAATGACATGACTGTGGACATGGTAGAGGTGGCTGGCAAAGCCCAAAATTCAAATGAGGGAGGGACCTCCTGAAAGTAGGGGTAAGAGCCCTCCCAATTGTATGATACAGGGCCACCTGAGGGCTCTTACAAAACTCAGATTTCACGGCACCTTCTGGCACTCTGATAATTGTCAGCGAGGGCCGCATAATGACATGGCGGTGGACATGTTTTAGCTGGCATTGTAAAGTGATAGGAAATATGGATTCCACTATCTTGCTAACTATTTGACATGAGGGAGGGACCTCCTAAAAGTAGGGGAGAGAGCTCCCCCAAATGTATGATACAGGGCCTCCTGAGGGCCCTTACCAAACTCATGATTCACGGCACCTGTTGGCGCTCTGCTAATTGTTGTTTTTTTATGCTTTATGGCCAAAGTGAACATGCATTTAAGTGCTGAATGTATACCAACTTTAACCAAGCTCATTTTTTTTTTGTGTATTTTTGCATTCTGCTGGAGTGTGGCCTTCCTCCCTTGAGCTGGAAACTAAATTTAAGAACTGCCCTAGACTGGTGTCCACAGGTCAGGACTCGGTCCTTTTGTCTGCCCTATTCACACATAAAGGTCAACTCTGACACTTGGTATGGTTTCTAATATTAGACAGCGTAGAACCGTCCCAATCAGGATCACCTTATCGATGGTGGGATGGCTTTTATGCTATTTATGATCAAAAACAGTATTACTAAGAACTCTGTTATTTAGATGCACTTTTGCATTTTACTTATTTAGTTACAGCAGGGCTTCCGCTTATTTTGCTTTATGTAATGACTAATAGTCTGCTCTCCTGATCTACATTTTTCACAGTGGTAATGAACCCTTTTATTTAAAATAAGCTCTGGAGACTGATTATTGGGGCGATCTGTGCCCGGACCCTGACGCTCTTAAAAGTTCATTTACCTATTTAGGAAAATGTGGATGTCTCTGGAATAAGACATCGAATTGCATATATCAAGGTCCTATTTTATTCAGATTTCTATGACCTAGATACCCATATAGAAAGACTAGAAGAGTTGAGTCTATTGATGGATTCCCTTTAAGAAAAAAAGACAAAAAAGCAGAATATGCAGGGGAGCATCATGAATGAGATAAAGGCGAAGACTGGCCACTTTTGACCTGTTAACAAGTCTTCTTTAAAGATCTCAATCACAGATAATTCTACAAGTGCAACTCTTGAACTTTGAAAATCAATTTTATTATCACAGTTGAATCATTCTTGATAAAGTTGTATAATTCATAATTAAACTTTCTCCTCTGTGTTCACTTGTATGGCTGCTTCTAGCGATAATATTCTATACACACAGCACTCTGCATGAACCTTATATAAACAGAGTCTGTGGCCATGTGATTCCAAGTCTCAGCGCTAAATGATAAAATAAGCACAACTCAGTTTGAGCACTCTGTAATTGAATGTGGATCTCACTTGAGCTAGTGTTAAATTACCACTACATTTGGGCCTAGCACAACAATATGCTATATCTGCATTTCCAGAGCCTATACATTGTCCCATGCATCTAAAATCTGAATAAAATTATTTATGTTAACCTGCACTAAACCTCCAGACAATTTCAAATGCACCTGATTTATTTAAGAGGTATGTGCCCATTAATAAATTAATTGCAAATCTCACAAACTATTCTCTTGATTTTCATTGGTGCAAAACATACTATATTTTCAACTTGTTTGATAAGGGGGATGATTGCCCTCCTGTGCACCCACAAATACAGACTGATGTGTATCCCAATACGCCACAGATAAGCTATCATGTGTACAGATGAGTGAATCAACTGTAAAAAAATTGATTTCTCTATGAATTTCCTCTTCAAAAATCAAATTTGTTGAGCATCCGTTTTGTGTGAATCTAATAAAAAAATGATAGCCAGCCATGGCACTGACATTAGCAAATTGTGTCACACCCCCCATTATTGCAATAGGCCTAATCAGCAAAAGCAAACGCTGGAAGACCTGAAACAAGAATCAGAAGACTAGCTATTGTTAGGACTGGTGGAACGCACCAAATAATATTTAGAGAGGATATGAGGTATGTTCGCAGTCCAGGGTCCACCGTGCCGAAAGGACACCTGCTGCTCGGTAATGGCGGACGAGATGGCAGATTAATGTGAATACACACACGGGTTAGCTTCACTCAGTATGAAGGAAGCGAACCCTGTTGCGTCACAGGGCCACGATACTACACAGAGAACCCAAGTAAAGGGTCACAGAACTCTGTCCCAAGACACGGGGAAAAAGTTCCTCTAGACCTCTTACGCTTGACACTGTTACTGTGGTGTCAGGGGTAGAACTGAACTAATAATCATAATTTATCGCACAAGAGTGTATACAACGCCGCTCTGGCGGATGCCACTAACCCCCCTTACCAGGGCCCAGAAAGCGCACTAAGTGCATGGTGTCACACTGGCAGTCACTGCTGAGAGATGCTGATTTGTGTGCTAGATGTGCAGAGTAGCACTGACTGGCGCTAGGTAGCTTACACCATTCGCGAGCAGGCAATAACACTATGGATGGGAATGATTCGGAGCTTTCATCCAGCAACAGGCATTCATCTACACACACACAAGTAAATAAGTTTACACTAGCGCATGGCCGAGCGGCCATGCAAACCTTTTATAGCAGTAGCGCTCCAGGACCTTCCTGATGGTCCAATAGGAGTTGCAACAGGACCTGAGCATGTGACCCCCGACATCCAATGGGAGGATGTCATTCCTCAGCTAAAGTCCTAGAATGAGCGCCTTCTAGGACCTGAGGAATGACGTCGCGGCTTCTGATTGGTCGCGTGGCGGTCACATGGGCGGCACGCGACCAATCAGAAGCCGGGACGTCATTCCACAGGTCCTGAAGGCGCGCATTTTGAAGAAAGAAGCCGTGCCGGACGCCGGATCCCCCCGCTGATGTCCAGGGGCCGCCGGAGAGGTGAATATAACAATATTTTTTATTTTAATTCTTTATTTTACACTTTAATATGGATCCCAGGGCCTGAAGGAGAGTTTCCTCTCCTTCAGACCCTGGGATCCATGAGGATACATTCCGATACTTGATGTCCCATTGACTTGTATTGGTATCGGATATCGGTATCGGCGATATCCGATATTTTTCGGGTATCGGCCGATACTATCCGATACCGATACTTTCAAGTATCGGACGGTATCGCTCAACACTACTGGTCAATATCCTTTGAGGTACAATAGTATAACCAGAGGAGTAACTAGTCTGATGGGCCAGTGCACAATTTGAGCTTTGGCCCCATCTGCATGTTGGTCAGACGGAAGTGCTCTTGTAGTGTTCTAGATCCTATAAAGACAAATATATTCACCTCCATGTAATAATCTCCCCCCTTCCTGTCTCCTTTTTGAAATATTGCATTGCAGTCTTGCAGCACTGGAGTCCAGTTTCCTCCCACATTCCAAAAACGTACTAATAGGCAATCTAGATTGTGAGCCCCATTGGAGACAGCAATGATAATGTATGTAAAGCACTGCGGAATATGTTAGTGCTATATAAAAATAAAGATTATTGTTATTATTATAATCTCCCCCATCCTGGGTCACTTCCTGGTATAATGTCCCCCATCCTGGTATAGTCTTCTCTATCCTGGTTTAATGTCCCCATCCTGATATAATGTTACCCATCTCGGTTTAATGTCCCCATTCTGGTATAATGTCCACCATCCCGATATAAAATACACATTCTGGTATAATGCATCCCATTCTGTGCCTTTTATGTTCTCCTCCAACACATTTCAAAAAGAAACAAATGATTCAAATCACCTACCTCCGCTTTCATGCTGTGCGGCATAACTTTCTGTAGCCACCGGAAGGAGTCGGCTGTTGATTTTGGCAAGCCGGTACAGGTAGCACATGACATCATTGCCATGCGCTGCCCGTCACGGGCAAGCTGATGTCTGCTGATAGCCATTGATAGGCCAGCATGTTGTATTGCAGAATAGACACCTGACAAATCTCTGTTGAACAATACATTTCACCTGAATATATTCCTCGGACGTGCATTCAGGTGAACTTTGCATCAGTATGTCCCCTGTTATGGACCTGGTGGTTAGGAGCACCCGGCACAACCTGATAGTTAAACTCACACAGGACAAGCTCTGGGATGTGGGAGCTCTGCTGACCGCAGGCCCTAATCCTATCACAACAACTAGAAATAGCCGTGAAGCGTTCCTGACACTCCTTAGACGCCTCTTCACAGCCTAAGAGCTAGCTAGCCCTAGAGAAAATAAAGCCTACCCCACATATATTGACTGTGAGTAAAGATGAAAGTCACAATCGCAGAAATGAAACAGGTTTCAGCAAAGGGAGGCCAGACTTACTAAACAGACAGAGGATAGGAAAGGTATCTTTGCGGTTAGCACAAAAAACTACAAAAGACCACGCAGAGTGTGCAAAAAGACCTCCGCACCGACTAACGGTGCGGAGATGCCACTCTGCATCCCAGAGCTTCCAGCTAGCAAGACAAAATCATGATAACCAGCTGGACAAGGAAACAATGAACAAATAATAACTATCAGGAACTTAGCTTCTGCTGGAGAAGACAGGTCACCAGAAAGATCCAAGAGCGAACTGAACCAATGCAGGAACATTGACAGCTGGCATGGAGTAACGACCTGAGTGGAGTTAAATAGAGCAGCCAACCAAAGGATAAACCACGTCACCTGTGTAAGGAGCCTCAGAAGCAGCAGCTTCACTCACAGCCACCAGAGGGAGTCCATGGACAGAACTCGCCGAAGTACTATTCACGACCACAGGAGGGAGTTCGACAACAGAATTCACAACAGTCCCCCTCCTGCATCGGCCCGATTGCAATTGTTAGGCCTCTGAGTATAACCACATCTGTATTTGAAAAGATAAAACTATTTACTAATTTTAAAACAACAGAATTTGCTTTACTAACATTAGGAGAATATGCTGAATCTAGCTTGAGCCAGCGAGGTCCATGACCAAAGCCCTGGTATCTGTTTCAATTTCATACATTGAAATTATAACGTTTTGTAATTGCATATACTTTGACTGCAAAAAGACCATTTCAATTTTAAGGTTTTTCTCCATTTAACTTTTCACAAATATTTATACTTGCCATGATAAAAATATACCAATATCAGCTGATATTCAAATTCCCAGGATCCAACACTATATCTCAGCTATTATTCTGGTGATTGTGCACAGGCTGTAATGGTGATGATGTCACATCTACAGTATACAGTTACAGCCTATCAATGAGCTCATATAGACAGATGCTGTGCTCAGGGCTAGGCTGGAGTTCTGTAGATGTGACATCACCATGCATAATCACCAGAATAGCATTGGAAACATCACTGTACCCGAAGAACGGGAGCAACTGGATTTAAATCCCACCAAGGTCAACTTGTGCAAGGAGTTTGTATTTTCTCCCCATGTTTGCATAGGTTTCCTTCCTTCTATGGTTTACCCCACACTCCAAAAACATACTGATAGGGAATTTTGAAAGTGTGCCCCAGTGGGGACAATGATGATGATGTCTATAAAGCACTGCGGAATATGATGGCTCTATATAAGTAAGCATAATAAATAAATAAAATACATTTAGATAAAACCCATTTAGAGGTCAAAATGTCAGGGTCATCACTGTTAAATGCTGTGATAATAATACTTAACTGTCAGACTAAAAATAGATGGGCAGCATGGGTGAATATGCTGTTAGTGTAACTTGTATAGCCACACAGAGACTCAAAATATAAGGGTGCCAACTTCTATCTCCAAAACAGACAAAATTGTGCATTATGAGGAGCTAGTGGACAGCAAAGAGCCCATGCAATGCTGGGTTCATCTGGGTGGGTGAAAATCCCACCAAGGGCAACATCTGCAAGGAGTTTGTATGTTCTCCCCATGTTTGCATGGATTTCCTCCGGGTTCACTGGTTTCCTCCCACACTCCAAAAACACACTGATGGGGAATCTAGATTGTGAGCCCCAATATGGACAGAGCTGATAATGTCTGTAAAGCGCTATGGAATTAATGGTGCTAAATAAGTGAGTAAAATAAATAAATATATTGTCCTTGCACAGGGCCCCTATTCTATTTGTATCCGCTCTTGATGGGCAGAGCACGATGTTTATCATCATTGCAAGTTTCTTTTTTACTTGCATAGAAAAAAATCTCAAAACAAAAGTAGGTAATATGGTTACATTTTCCATTTAAGCAATATGCCGAAAAAGAGAATGGTCAGCATCTCCAAAAATCATACATTGATCTAATACCGCTAGGCAAAAAATATATGTAACTGAATATGAGTGTAGTGACCTGGTCCAGAGTGTGTCCGTCCCTTTAAGTAACCCTGGACTGTGAGAAGCTTCCCTACACTACAGCTCACTCTCTAGCTGTCCCTCTACATTTATTCCCTGCATTTGTGAGCTGTAATTATCCATTTCTAGTCACCTCCATTTTAGACTCAAGGCAACTCTCATCTGTGTTTTATTTCAAGGTGTTCCTTAGTAGTATTTCTCATTTGCTGTGTTCTTGCACCATCTGCTGGTGAAATGTATGATTTAAATTATACTCAATGTACGATCTCACACAGCATTGGGGATAGATCCTATTGGTCAGTGATCCTGTCACCAAGATTCAATAGGAGGAGCTACCTCCAGTTTCTGTCGAGACAAGACAGAGATCTGGAAAGTCCCCAAGGAGTCTGGTACAAGATGTGACCCCGAGCAGACCTCAGTTGAGAGGTCTCCTTGCCCCTTCAGGCTCCTTACCTGGAGGTTCATCCTTCTCTTCATGTTATTCATCTAAAGACTTTTAAATTTTTCTTTTAACCCTTGGTCTTGCACTCTCCGGATTTACTCATGCTTCTCCAGCATTAGGTCACCCTGAAGTGCACAGAAGAGCCTATTGCCCCGCGTGTTGAGGAAATTGAGGGTATCCCACCTTACCGCAAACTATCCATTATTTTCTTCAAGTATGTTTCTGCATGGACCGCAAGAACCTTTCAAATGGATACAGGACACTAGGTCTGTAAATACCCTGACTATATATCTCCTTTTCTACTTATATGCCCCAAAAGACTTTCAACCCTCTTTTAGTTACCTGCAAGTACTGCTTCTAACTCATGCAGGTTCTTAAAGCTCCGGAACCTAAATTCTGTGTCAGTATCTAAGTGTGAACTGTATTTGCCATGCACCACCCACGAGAGACTGTTCCTTTTTTGTTCCCAGTTATATTTCCCATTCCTGCTGAAGGAAAGGCAACTGTTATCCCTGATACCAGTGTGTGTAATAATTCCTTCGGCTGCGGAGATCGTGTGGGGGTGGAGAGCAGGGAACATTCGGCCTGGTCTAATGGTTTAACATTCTGATCAGACTGTATGAAGCCCACTGCCATGTCACGGTGCACCTCTTAGTGGCATGTAGCCATATGCTGACCACCGCTGCAGCGACAATGCACCGGCAGGGCAGGCAGCCTGTTGCCTCACAGCGCCCATGCTGCAAGACCGAGTCCCCACGATTGCCCTACCAGCACAAAACCACAGTGACAATGGCCGCCACACAGCATCAACATCAAATGAAAGGAACGTTGAAATTCACCTTCCTCAAGCTCTCCAGTGAGAGCAAAAATGGACTAGACCCCTTTCCTTGCAGTGTCCTGCTAATTTAAAATGATGTGACATGGCAATGGGTTCCATACAATCTGATCAGAATGTTAACCTAAGAACCTCATGTTCAGTTATATATATTTTTGTCTACCGGTATTAGATCAATGTATGATTTTTTGAGTTGCTGTCCATTCTCTTTTTCAGAATTTTCCATGTAAGGCTATCGTGACTATACATAGTTTTCTGTCCTTGTGATACGCTAAAAAGAAATACATATCAGTGTATGTTATTCTGGCCTCCTATTACCGATTTTGTATCCTATACCTCACTTCATTGTGAATTACACCGATGACAATTTTTTTTTGCGTTTTTTATTTCATTTTTTTTGTTATCTTTGATGCTTTTTTTATGGTAGAACACAATAATTACATGAATGAACAAGCAGGTTCCAATAAAGCAACTGCCAATAACATTCACCAGATATTCAAGAAAAAATTCCTGCAGCTTATCAGAAGTAAAAAAAAAAAAAGGGACACAAAACTGTGATTATTGGTGGAATGTATTTTCCTAGACATCTTGTCAGTAATCTCGCTGAAGGACAATCAACTTATTTCAGGCTCCATGGACAGAGGTTTTCCACTCAGCAAAACCAAATACAATATAAAATATTTCAGGTTGTGTTTAAGCACATGAACACAATGAACGGTATATATGGAATCTTGTTTGGAGCTCTTTTACAAGGCAATTATATTTTATGTTCATTCGGTGGTCGTTTAGGCATAATGACAAATGAGAAAATTCATACATTCTCAGAGACATATAATACCGTGATTTTAAGTTTTACTGTACCCCATTAACATAATATGCTTGAGTTTTGGAACTTGCCTGCATCTTGACTAGCATAATGCAGGCTTTTCATTACATTCACACATACTTTATTTTACAGTGGAAAGACAGTTTTTCTAAAAGTAATTGTGGAGAAACATTTTTCCTACCGCTCTGAGGTAAACTAATTAAGTCCATGTTGCAATAAAGACGCATTTACATTTTCTATCTTTTTTTTACACCCCGGCACAAATTAGAAATATTTCCACTCATATCAGATTGTCTTTATTGTACATTCCAAATCTTAACGTTCAATCTGATCAATCTAGATTAAAAATAAAACAATTCCCTCACTTGTGTATAATGTTTCATATGCACCGAAGCAGTATGTAAACAGAGTATTTGGCATTTTTATTAGGATGTGGAACTCAGTCATTTCCTTTGCAACAACATCTCATAAACTATTTTGACAGTCTAATAAACTATAAAAAGCTGTGGTAAAAACTGGCTCAGAATGTTATAACCGTACAAAATGGAAAGAGCAAGAAAAAACATCTATCACTGGGATTATTATCGCTGTTGTCATAGCAACTTAGTTGCAAAGGCAATATCTCCATGGTTCTGCTGTTTGTTATCATCCTTCTTGATTTTACATCATTGAAATTGTAGTAATTACACTCTGCCTGATGAAAAATGCATGCTGTCATGGCAACTAAGTCAAATATTCTTAATCATTTCACCTCTTCAATCTAAAATATAATTGTTTGTCAGTAAAATAGGTTAGACTGAAGGCTTCTACAGAATTATGATTGCCTTAAGTGTTTCAAAAAATGTACTCTTAAGTTTAAAGCTTTAAGATAAACCACAGTAATAGCCCGATACACAAAACAAAGGCTTTTTCCGGAAATAAATCAGCCTTTGAAAACACTTCTGCTGAACAAATTTGAGGGATTATGCTCTAAACATTTTTATAATTGCGCTTAAATATTTATGTTTGACTTGCTATTGTGTCTAGTCTCATGAGAAGAGGAGCAGAGACATATGCTAATATTACAACAAGTATTTTCATATTCTTCACCGTAAAAACGTTTGCAATAAAGAACTACGTATCAATAGCTACAGATGTATCACGCTACTAATTATTAAACTGTGGACACAATCTACATCCAGTTGTGGGGCCATTAAAGGGACCCTTTCATATGAAAAAACACTAGTAACATGCAGATATGGGGGTTAATTTGCAGGTTAATAGCGTTCTACAGCTTCCCGGTGCTCTCACTTATAGCCCCGCTTCCGGGAGAAAATTATATTTATTCCTACCAGCAGTGTTTGGCTTTCAGTCATGAGGGTGGTGCCAGCAAGATTTCAGTCACTGCTCTGTGTATATGGCAGCTGTAACCACGCCCCTTGTACTGACTAAAAGCCAGCCCTAATGCTGATCCTGCTATTAGTCAGTGCCAGCGGTGTGGTTGCAGCCATTGTTCTCTGTACAGAGTGGTGACTTAAGCTATGCTGGCACCACCCCCATGACTGAAAGAGCGAGTGAATAAAGCTAAAGTTCATTTCCTTCCAACAGCGTGGCGCTCACTGAGTGCACTATTAACCTGCAGATTAACCCCATATCTGAAGGTTGATAAAATTTTTTCATGTGAAAGGTTTTATTTAATCAGGATAAGGTTAGAGTGAGGATAGAAGAATCCACTTACAAACTGAAGTCCAAATAGGCAACAGTTTATA
Organism: Ranitomeya imitator; assembly: GCF_032444005.1. NCBI lineage: Eukaryota > Metazoa > Chordata > Amphibia > Anura > Dendrobatidae > Ranitomeya > Ranitomeya imitator. Next base: position 437,784,237 of record NC_091287.1, read on the forward strand.
TGCTTTATATCAAGGGTGAACCACCTGCAGTCTGGGAGACACATGCCGCCCATGATGCCATTCTGTATAGCCCCCAAATATATGGATTGAAAAATGAGTGACCTTAACTATATGTGAGCAGACTCACACAGAAGAGTAGAGGCAAGCAGCGGAGGAGCAATGACTGACAAGTACACATGGTGCAATCTGTAGACATCTCTGGATGCCTCACACACCAGTACAATGGGTTCTTTTAACCCAGAAAACTATCTCAAGCAGAATGTGAGTTAGACAAATGGCCTTCCAAACCAGTGTCTAAACTCTAGTTTATGGAAATTGTGAAAAATTAGGCAGTAAGTAAAAAAAACATCATCTACTGTAGAGGGCCATGTTTATTCATCAGTTTGTTATGAGGAAATTGAAGCAAATTTTTCCTGCAAATCCACATTAAAAAGTGCTTCAAATACTCTATGAATAGGAGTCCTGCTGGTTTTACTGGAAAATGTTCAAAATGTGTTTTTGTTTGTAGATTTGGGAGCAGAAGCTATTTCTAAATCCTTGTGAGAAACCTATGAACATGAGAGTGTTAATTGGTAGAGTCGAGAGTCCTGTAAATAGAATTCGTACCTATCAGACATTTATTGTATATACATGCAATATGACATAAATGTCATTGAGGGTAATACCCCTTTAATTTTCAGTGCTCCCTCCACATTAGTTCTACACATTAGTAACTGGTCATCAGGTATTTTATATATTTCTATTAGTTACCTTACAAGCTCCATGGATGTTATATACTCACTTGTCTATTTACTGGCTCCATAGAACACCTTATGTGATAATAGTAACTTTTACTATCATTTTGCAGAGTAATTTATTCTGTACACTTTTTTTGGCTATGTTGTAACTTCTTACCATTGATCTCTCTCCTGTACATGGCACTAGTGTGTTGCCTTTTCACGTATTATTGTGTCTTGTATTATTGTTTATTTATTATTGTTGTTTGACATCTTTTAGAATATTTTCAATAAATTTCTATATTTTTAGCTCAAGTGTCCATCTTTTTTGGTTTTCTTTTCTAACACACGTAAATGTTGAACACCAAGCTTATTCCCCTTCCACCACAACCGTTCTTTTTTCCACTTATGTTGAACCTTCCCATCTTGTAACCTGCTACACACACCTGTCAGTCACCTGTCACTAAAGGAACAATCAGTATATATTTTCTTAGTGTGCCTGAACAACAATGTTATAACTAACGATGTGTAAGTGGAAATCTGGCCTTCTGATTTGTCTCTGAAACACAGTTTTATCATAAATGATTTGGATTAGTAAATTGGGCCTCGTGGCTGCACCTCAATGTTAGGCCTAATGATTTTTAAGTGGAAATCTGACCTTCTGATTTGCCACTGAAACACGGCTTTACTAGAAACGATTTGTAGTAGCTAATTGGGCCTCGTGGCTGCACCCCAATATTAGGCCTAATGATTTTTAAGTGGAAATCTGGCCTTCTGATTTGCCACTGGAAAAGTTTTATCACAGAAGATTTGGATTAGATAATTGGGCCTCCAGGCTGCACCACAATATTAGGCATAACTTTTTTTAAATGGAAATCTGGCCTTCTGATTTGCCACTAAAACACAGTTTTATTACAAATGATTTGCAGTAGCTTTTTGGGCCCCATGACTGCACCTCAATATTAGGCCTAACAATTTTTCAGTGGAAATCTTGCCTTCTAATTTGCCACTGAAACACAGTTTTAGCACAAATAATTTGGAGTAGCTAATTAGGTCTCGTGGCTGCACCCAATATTAGGCCTAGAGATTTTTAAGTGGAAATTGTTTCTTAAACACAGTTTTATCACAAACGATTTGGAGTAGCTCTCCACACATTCTTCTTCTCCACACACCCTCTCCTTATCAAACACATCTTCCCATCCTCCCCACTCATCATGAGGCACCACTATCCTAGCCAAAGTAATAACAAAAGGATTAGTGGAAATGCGATGAACTATAGAATTGTGACCAAATTTTAATGACTTTGAGTAAAAATTCTTGTGAAAGCGAACACGAATCCGAATATACTACATTCGTTACAAATTTAAGATTCGTGAATGTTTTCCGAAAAAGTTTGCTCTTCTCTACTGATAATAAAATAATCATTTTATTTCTATAGCACCAACATATTCTGCAGCACTTTTCATTTTAGAGGGGACTTTTACAGACAAAGGACATTACCAGCATAACAATAATCACATAAATCAACAGATGTCAAGAGGAATGAGGGCCCTGCTCACAAGCTTGCAATCTATGAGGAAATAAGGGAGACATGAAAGGTGGATGGTAACAACTGCTTTCATTGTTCTGACCAGACACAATGTAAGAAATCGGGTGTTCATGTAATATGCTGCTTGAATCGGTTATCAGCCAGAATATGTAAAAGTATAAAAACAGAGGGCTATTAAATGCATAAAGCATGTGAGAACATTATAAGAGGAACCAGGTTATGGTAAAAATTTTGAATGGGCAACACAGGGATAGTAAGATTAATGTGTTGAGGCGGTAGGCCAGTCTGAAGAAATGCATTTTTAGGGCACGATTAAAACTGTGGGTATTGGGGATATTTTTCGCTTTGTAAGACGCTCCTTATTATAAGACGCACCCCAAATTTTTAGAAGACAAATAGGAAAAAAACTTTTAAATAAATTGGTGGTGCTTCTTATAATCCATGCATCTTATTGCTTACTGGGGGTTGTGGCTGCAGTGGATCAGGGTACCAGGGTCGCTGCTGGAGACAGGAATGAAGCGTTGCTGCAGACTGATATGAGCGGGTGTGCAGGTGTCCTGTGCTGCAGGGGGGCTCCAATGATGCAGGGGTGTCTCTGGTTGTGGGGGTGTCTCCGGTGCTGCGGGGGGGCTCTGCTGACATTTTGTGAAAGGCCAGAGCCCCCCAGCAGTTCGTCCATGCTTTCTTTTGCGGTGGACTTCGGGAAAATGTCCACCGCGAGGTAGCGCATGCGCAGATGGAGATCTTGGGACCGAGATCTTGAGAGATGAGATCTCAGTGCTGAAATCTCATCTCCCGAGATTCCTGCGGCCATTTTCCCGAAGTCCGTCGCACAGGAAAGCCTAGACTAATTGCCAGAGGGCTCTGGCCTTTCACAAAATGTCACCAGAGCGCCCCCAGAGCACCGGAGACTCCAGCATCATCCTGGACAGCAGCGGAAAACCGAGGCAGCGGTGGCGGACACCCCCTCATCCCAGCTGTAACCGTAAGTGGTATATCCGCTTTGTAAGATGCACCCCCATTTCCCCCCCAAATTTGGGGGAAATAAAGTGCGTCTTGCAAAGCAAAAAATACGGTAATCAAATTATCCTGGGTAATGCATTCCAAAAAATTGGCGCAGCATGTGAGAAGTTGGGGAGACTGCAGTGGAAGCTTCTGATTATTGAGGATGCTAACCTTAGGTCATTAGCAGAATGAAGGGCATAAGTAGGGTGGTAGACTGAGATGAGGGAGATGTAGGGTGGTGATGAATCATGGAGTGCTTTGTGGGTGAGAGTGACAAGTTTATATTGAATTCTGGAGTGGATGGGTAACCAGTGCAATGAATGGCATAAGGTAGAGGCATTGGTGTAACGGTTTGTGAGGAATAAGATCCAGGCTGCAGCATTCAAGACAGATTGAAGAGGGGAGAGTTTGGTAAGAGGGAGACCGATTAGTAGAGAGTTACAATAGTCCAGATGAGAATGAATAAGAGCAACAGTAAGAGGTTTTGCAGAGTTAAAAGTAAGAAAAGGTCAAATTCTAGAAATGTTTTTGAAGTTCAGATAACAAAAGCGAGCCAGTGATCTTATGTGAGGGGTGAATGAAAGCTATGAATCAAGTATAACCCCAAGACTGCGGGCATATGTTGCTGGGGAGTAATGGTAGAACCACACATGGAAATGGCAATGTTGGGCATACAGTTAGGGCCAGAAATATTTGGACAGTGACACAAGTTTTGTTATTTTAGCTGTTTACAAAAACATGTTCAGAAATAAAATTATATATGTAATATGGGCTGAAAGTGCACACTCCCAGCTGCAATATGATAGTTTCCACATCCAAATCGGAGAAAGGGTTTAGGAATCATAGCTCTGTAATGCATAGCGTCATCTTTTTCAAGGGACCAAAAGTAATTGGACAATGGACTCTAAGGGCTGCAATTAACTCTGAAGGCGTCTCCCTCGTTAACCTGTAATCAATGAAGTAGTTAAAAGGTCAGGGGTGGATTCCAGGTGTGTGGTTTTGCATTTGGAAGCTGTTGCTGTGAGCAGACAACATGCGGTCAAAGGAACTCTCAATTGAGGTGAAGCAGAACATCCTGAGGCTGAAAAAAAAGAAAAAATCCATCAGAGAGATAGCAGACATGCTTGGAGTAGCAAAATCAACAGTTGGGTACATTCTGAGAAAAAAGGAATTGACTGGTGAGCTTGGGAACTCAAAAAGGCCTGGGCGTCCACGGATGACAACAGTGGTGGATGATCGCCGCATACTTAATTTGGTGAAGAAGAACCCGTTCACAACATCAACTGAAGTCCAGAACACTCTCAGTGAAGTAGGTGTATCTGTCTCTAAGTCAACAGTAAAGAGAAAACTCCATGACAGTAAATACAAAGGGTTCACATCTAGATGCAAACCATTCATCAATACCAAAAATAGACAGGCCAGAGTTAAATTTGCAGAAAAACACCTCAAGAAGCCAGCTCAGTTCTGGAAAAGTATTCTATGGACAGATGAGACAAAGATCAACCTGTACCAGAATGATGGGAAGAAAAAAGTTTGGAGAAGAAAGGGAACGGCACATGATCCAAGGCACACCACATCCTCTGTAAAACATGGTGGAGGCAACGTGATGGCATGGGCATGCATGGCTTTCAATGGCACTGGGTCACTTGTGTTTATTGATGACATAAGAGCAGACAAGAGTAGCCGGATGAATTCTGAAGTGTACCGGGATATACTTTCAGCCCAGATTCAGCCAAATGCTGCAAAGTTGATTGGACGGCGCTTCATAGTACAGATGGACAATGACCCCAAGCATACAGCCAAAGCTACCCAGGAGTTCATGAGTGCCAAAAAGTGGAACATTATGCAATGGACAAGTCAATCTCCAGATCTAAACCCAATTGAGCATGCATTTCACTTGCTCAAATCCAGACTTAAGACGCAAAGACCCACAAACAAGCAAGACCTGAAGGCTGCGGCTGTAAAGGCCTGGCAAAGCATTAAGAAGGAGGAAACCCAGCGTTTGGTGATGTCCATGGGTTCCAGACTTAAGGCAGTGATTGCCTCCAAAGGAATTGCAACAAAATATTGAAAATAAAAATATTTTGTTTGGGTTATGTTTATTTGTCCAATTACTTTTGACCTCCTAAAATGTGGAGTGTTTGTAAAGAAATGTGTACAATTCCTACATTTTCTATCAGATATTTTTGTTCAACCCTTCAAATTAAACGTTACAATCTGCACTTGAATTCTGTTGTAGAGGTTTCATTTCAAATCCAATGTGGTGGCATGCAGAGCCCAACTCGCGAAAATTGTATCACTGTCCAAATATTTCTGGCCCTAACTGTAGGTAGGTTAGTAGAGGTATGAAACACAAGGAGTTCAGTTTTTGACAGGTTCAGTTTCAGATAGAGGGAGGACATGATGTTAGAGACAGCGGTAAGACAATCACTTGTGTTTTGTAATAATGCAGGTGTGATGTCAGGAGTAGAGGTGTATAATTTGGTGTCATCAGCATAGAGATGGAACTGGAAAAAAGATCTACTGATTTGCAGCAGCCAGGGTCATCTACCTGGCTAATCGGTATTCAGATGCAGTCGCTCTTCGCCAGTCATTACAATGGCTGCCCGTTCATTATAGGATCCAATTCAAAGTACTTGTTCTCACCCACAAAGCTCTTCACAGTGCAGCACCCCCTTATATCTCCTCCCTTTTTTCTGTCTATTGGCCTAACCGACCGCTACACTCTGCAAATGACTTTTGACTAACCACTGCACTAATCTGTACCTCCCACTCCCGTCTCCAAGACTTTTCCCACGCTGCACCAATCCTCTGGAATGCCCTACCCCAAGAAATAACGACTATCCACAATTTGCATAGTTTTAGGTGCGCCCTCAAAACATATTTGTTCAGTGCGGCCTATTATGATCTCTAATCAAAGTTATTTTATGTTTAAGGGCGCGTGTTTAGCCCATTCCCTATCTCCATCTATCCCCCATTCCCTCAAGATGGCTGGACCATCATTGTAAATACATCATTGTAAATAATTTGTAGATTGTGAGCCCTCGCGGGCAGGGTCCTCTCTCCTCCTGTACCAGTTGTGACTTTTATTGTTCAAGATTATTGTACCTGTTTTTATTATGTATACCCCTCCTCACATGTAAAGCGCCATGGAATAAATGGCGCTATAATAATAAATAATAATAATAATAATAAGCTCGTGTACCTTGTATCTCCCCCACCATATTGTACAGTAGATTGTAAGCTCTCATGAGCAGGGTCATCTTATTTTGCTTTAATTATTGCATTGTTAACGTTGTTACTTATGACTTGCGTTTGAAACTGTTAAACTGTAAAGCCCTGAGGAATATGTTGGTGCTATATAAATAAAGATTATTATTATTTACTGATTGTTTGTCCAATAGGGTCAGTATACAAGGAGAAGAAAAGGGGGCCTAGGACTGATCCTTGCGGATTTTCAACAGTAAGGGGAAGATGAGAGGAGGAGGAGCCAGCAAAAGATAAAGTGAATGAGGGTCAGAGAGGTAAGAGGAGAACCAGGAGAGAACAGTGTTTTTGAGGCCGATGGAGTGGAGCATTGTGAGGAGGAGTTGATGATCCACAGTGTTGAATGCTGCAGAGAGATGCAGGAGAATTAGCAAGGAGTACTGACCATTAGATTTAGCTGTCAGCAGATCATTAGAGACTTTAGTAAGGGCAGTTTAAGTACAATGTAAAGAATGTAAACTGCATTCAGGAGGGTCAAGAAGAGAGTTATCTGATACTGATGACTAGAGATGGGCGAACCCGAATAGTACAATTCGGTGCCCATACTGAACACTTACTGTTCGGGCTCGGGCACGGACACCGAACACGGACTTCACCAGGAAGTCTGTATTACTGTTCAGGTTCGGCCCCCGAACCTCCAAGTGTTTCTTGCACTTTCATGTACACCAGCGGTAAAATCATTACTGCCAGTCAGACAGCCACGGTTCCCATGCTGTGAAATCCCAACGTCAGCCCGCAGCTGTGATGGGAGGTAGAAAGTTTACTGCCAGTCACTGGCGTCAGCTGATGGGACTGCTGCTCTCATCAGCCTACACCTGCTGCCACTAATAACAGCGAGATTGGGTGGCTGCTGCTCTGAGTATTAATCAGCCGGCTCCTACGCTCTAAATAAATAATAAAAAAAAGGTGTGTGTTCACCTGTAATTATTATAACAAGACAGATAAAACTCATTGCTAGAGGCTGCAACCCTCAGCTGTCAGCTTTAGCAAGGCTGGTTATCAGGAATAGAGGGGTCCCCATGCTGTATTTTTAATTATTTAAATAAATAATTTTAAATAATGGTGTGGGTTCCCCTCCATTTTTGACAATCAGTTAAGCTAAAGCAGACAGTTGGTATTCTCAAGCTGGTAAGGGGCCATGGATATTGCCCCCCAGCCTAAAATAACATTACTAATCCTATAGTTATATTGTAAATAAACACACAATCAGAATAAAGTATTTTATTTGAAATAAAAACAAAACACACTTTTCCATTTTTATTTACAAATAATAAACACAGTTATACTCACCTAACACATTCCATTGAAGCCCTTGTCTCCTGTAATAAAAGTAATTAAACAAAAATAAAAAACAACCATATCCCTCACCTGTCCATCGTTCTGTCCCACACCATAATCAATATCTGGGGATAAATAGTTTTCAACTTGGATGGTGCAAAAACAGGCAGAGATGCTTACCTGTCTAACTAGGCCTCAATACAAATGCACTGACAGGGTTTGTATTGAGGCCTAGTTAGACAGGTAAGCATCTCTACCTATTTTTGTTTGTTCTTGAATATTGCCTCATCTTTTTGTGGTTTTGATCAACCTGGATGGTGCCAAGATGCAACTATTCAGGCTGAAAACCACTGGGAGATTGAGCTGCTGTGAGCTCAGCATCATGGTCTAGCAGTGATGTCATTGAGGTTACCGCTAGTCATTGAGGCTGTGTGGGATGGAGGGATGATTGGATAGATGGATGGATGAGGGATGGATGGATGGATGGATGAATGGATGGAGGGATGGCTGGATGAGGGATAGATGGATGGTTGGATTGCTCTAGAGATGTATGAAGGTATGGCCGAGCAGATGATAGATGGATGGTTGGATCAGGGAGAGATGGATGGATAATGGATGGATGGTGGGATAGCTGGATGGATAGCAGAGGGATGGATAGAGGGATGGATGGATGGAGGGATGTCTGGAGGGTTGGATGAGGGATGGATGGAGGGGTGGCTGGAGGGTTGGATGAGGGATGGATGGAGGGGTGGCTGGATGGAGGGATGGTTGGAATCCATAGGATCCCACACCATAATCTATCTCTGCGACATGTGCTCTTCAGCATGTCATAATGCGACCGATCATGCTGAGAAGCAAGGAAGAATGAGCTGCAGCGAGTGTGCCCCTGAACTACAGTGATCACTGCTAGCACAATGAGAAAAAGTCTCATGGAGCAGCAGTGAGTTCACCGTAGTTCACCAAGATAAATTACTCCAGGTGAACTCACCTCTGCACCAAGAGACCTTTCCTCACTGTGCAATCGGTGCTCTCACCAAGGTCACCACAATTCATTGGCCTGGCTGGGAACATAGTCTCAGTGACCTGCGGTAACCTCGATGATATCACTGCTAGTGACTGACACAGAGCTCGCAGCAGCTCATTCTCCCAGAGGTTCTCAGCCTGAACAGTTGTGTTTGACACCTTCCAGGTTGATAAAAACCACAAAAAGAGGAAAAAAAAAGGTTCTCAGCCTGGACGGTCACATCTTAACACCGTCCAGGTTGAAAGCTGTTTATTCTCAGACATGGAATACGGTGTGAGATAGAACATTGGACAGGTGAAGGATATGATTTTTTTCACTTTTGTTTTTTACAGGAGACGCTGGCTTCAGTGGAATAGGACACTAGGTGTGTATTTCTGTTATTAATTATTTTACGTTTTGTACAGGAGACAATAGCTTTTTTTAAATTTGAATTAAAACTTTTTAACTGTTTGGCCAAACCTGCCGGACCCGGACATCCAGGGGTCTACCCATCTCTACGGATGACAATTATTACTACTAGAAAGCAGACCGCGGTCCAGAAATATTAGTTATTTGACCGAAAATGGCTTCAAGATGGCTGATGCTATTTATTTATTTCCCAGACTACTAGAAAACACACAGTGGTCCAGAAAAATTAGCTTTTTGGCCTACAAATGGCAATGAGACTGCTGATGCCAATTATTTATTTCTCAGAGTAGTAGAAAACAGCAACTTAAAGGCACAGTACTTCCACAGCCGAGGGGTGCAGGCTACACAAAACAGAAGAAACAGTACTCCTACAGGCAGAGTTGCATAGTAAACACAGCGGATTACAGGAAGAGTACTCCCATAGGGGTTGCAGAGTACACACAGGGGTTTAATGGCACAATACTCTCACAGGAAGGGTTGCAGAGTGCAAACAGCAGCTTAAAGGGGCAGCACGGTTGCTCAATGGATAGCATTGCAGCGCTGGGGTCCTGGGTTCTAATCCCACCTTGGACAACAACTGCAAGGAGTTTGTATGTTCTCCCCGTGTTTGCGTGGGTTTCCTCCAGGCACTCCGGTTTCCTCCCATATACCAAAGACATACTGATAGGGAATTTAGATTGTGAGCACCATCGGGGACAGTGATGATAATGTGTGCAAACTGTAATGCGCTGAGGAATATGTTAGCGCTATATAAAGATTATTATTATTAAAGGCACAGTACTCTCACATGCCGGGTTGCATAGTGCATACAGTGGCTTAAAGGAACAGTACTCCCACAGATATGCATTGCTAAATAAACACAGTGGCTTTTGGCACAGTACTCACATAGGTGAGGTTGCAGAGTACACGAAGCTGTTTTTAGCACAGTACTTCCACAGATATCGGTTGCAGAGTATGCACAGTGGTTGTTGGCACTGTACTCCCACAGTTATGGGTCGCAGAGTTCACACAGCAGCTTTTGGCACAGTATTCCCACAAGCAAGGTTGCAGACTACACACAGCAACTTTTTTTGCACAGTGCACAGTCAGATTCTGTCCTTCAAACCAGCTCCATCATGTCCCTAAACTAGTATAATAGAAGAATGGCTGCGCAGTCATGATCGGGCCTCTACAAAGACAGGGACATGTGGAGCCATGTCAATACTTGGCTCCAGAAGTGCCCACAGTCTAAAAGCTTGTTGATTGGCTGTGCTGCAGCCTTTCAACAAGCTTTATTTGTTTGGCGAACCCAGACAGGAAACCGGACATACATGAAAAAGTCTGTGTTCGAATTTGCTCATCCCTACACAGGAACTGTTTTCATATTGTTATTATTTCTGTTACCATTAAGAAGTATTTGTAGTCTCATTATCACAAGTAGGTATTAGGTCTTTTTTTGTCACTAAAGGTGGAGAAAGGTTAAACTTGGTAGACCTACTGTACAGACCAAAAATTTGGACACACCTTCTTATTTAAAGATTTTTCTGTATTTTCATGATTATGAAAATTGTACATTCACACTGAAGGTATCAAAACTATGAATTAACACATGTGGAATTATATACTTAACAAAAAAGTGTGAAACAACTGAAAATATGTCTTTTATTCAAGGTTCTTCAAAATAGCCACCTTTTGCTTTGATGACTGCTTTATACACTCTTGGCATTCTCTTGATGAGCTTCAAGAGGTAGTCACCGGGAATCGTCTTCCAACAATCTTGAAGGTGTTCCCAGAGATGCTTAGCACTTTTGCCTTCACTCTGCGGTCCAGCTCACTCCAAACCATCTCGATTGGGTTCAGGTCTGGTGACTGTGGAGGCCAGGTCATCTGGCGTAGCACCCCATCACTCTCCTTCTTGGTCAAATAGCCCTTACACAGCCTGGAGGTGTGTTTGAGGTCATTGTCCTGTTCAAAAATAAATGATGGTCCAACTAAACGCAAACCGGATGGAATAGCATGCCTCTGCAAGATGCTGTGGTAGCGGTGCTGGTTCAGTATGCTATCAATTTTGAATAAATCCCCAACAGTGTCACCAGAAAAGCACCCCCACACCATCACACCTCCTCCTCCATTCTTCACGGTGGGAACCAGGCATGTAGAGTCCATCCGTTCACCTTTTAAAACACGGTGGTTGGAACCAACGATCTCAAATTTGGACTCATCAGACCAAAGCACAGATTTCCACTAGTCTAATGTCCATTCCTTGTGTTCTTTAGCCCAAACAAGTCTCTTCTTCTTGTTGCCTGTCCGTGCAGTGATTTCCTAGCAGCTATTTTACCATGAAGGCCTGCTGCACAAAGTCTCCTCTTAACAGTTGTTGTAGAGATGTGTCTGCTGCTAGAACTCTGTGTGGCATTAACCTGGTCTGTAATCTGAGCTGCTGTTAACCTGCGATTTCTGAGTGTGGTGACTCTGATAAACTTATCCTCAGAAACAGAGGTGACTCTTGGTCTTCCTTTCCTGGGGTGGTCCTCATGTGAGCCAGTTTCTTCATGTCACTTGGGGACACTTTCAAAGTTTTCCCAATTTTTAGGACTGACTGACTGTTAGGGGACGAGTTCCCGCCTCTGCACCTGGGGAATCTCGGGCCATCTCCGCTGTGGTCTCCCATTCTTCTGCAGCAGTGGAGCCTGCTCAGCGGAGTCGTCGGTCCCAGCATCTTGCCCAGTCTCACTCTGTGCAAAGGGTTACTGCTGCTTTTCCTGCTTCTACCATTGAATGCAGCGGTGAGCAGACGCTTTTGGGACTAAGTCCTGCTTTTCCCCTTCTGAGCATGCCCGGGGTAAGATCTCTCATTGGAGATCGAGGGTCACATGCTTAGATACTGCAGCAAAACTCATTGGTTCTCCAGGAAGGTCCTGAAGTTGCTCAGGCTCTGTGGCAGCCTCTCATTGGTCCTTCTAGGAAGGTCCTGTACTTGCTGCAGCTATAAAAGGTTTGCATGGCCACACGGCCATGCGCTAGTATCAAATCTAAGTGATGTGCTTTGCGCCAGTGTGGTTAGGGGTGTATGTGTTCAGGGACCTGGCTGAAATAAGCCCTTAGAATACCGACACCTCTGGGGAGGAGATTGTATGATTGCATAACCACAAACTGCTATCTGCTTGGCAGTTGCTGTGTACTCCTGTGAGTTAAACAGGACACAGTGCTTTCTTTAGGTGACTCTGTGAAGTAATAGAGTTCACTTCTACCACCATATAGGGCCGCCATTTGCCAGCAACAGGTTCTCTCCTGCACGGTGGACCCGGGGCTGCGAACGCACCAAATAACATCTCTCTATTTACTCGGTGTGTTCCACCAGCCTGTTATGTTTGCTAATGACAGGTGTTATGAAGGCAATCCAGAAACACAGTGTGCTTAGCGATCTGACAAATACCCAAAAATACAAGAACGAGCTCTGAGACGTGGAAACTCTATAGACTGCACACCTGATCCTATCCTAAACACAACTAAAAGCGGCTGTGGATTGCGCCTAACAACTACCTAGGCAACTCGGCACAGCCTAAGAAACTAGCTAGCCTGAAGATAGAAAAATAGGCCTGACTTGCCCCAGAGAAATTCCCCAAAGGAAAAGGCAGCCCCCCACATATAATGACTGTGAGTAAGATGAAAAGACAAAACGTAGGGATGAAATAGATTCAGCAAAGTGGGGCCTGATATTCTAGGACAGAGCGAGGACAGTAAAGCGAACTTTGCAGTCTACAAAAAACCCTAAAGCAAAACCACGCAAAGGGGGCAAAAAAAACCACCGTGCCGAACTAACGGCACGGCGGTACACCCTTTGCATCTCAGAGCTTCCAGCAAAACAAAAGACAAGCTGGACAGAAAAAAAGCAACAAAAAGCAAAAAGCACTTAGCTATACAGAGCAGCAGGTCACAGGAACAATCAGGAGAAGCTCAGATCCAACACTGAAACATTGACAAGGAGCAAGGATAGCAGAATCAGGCGGAGTTAAGTAATGAAGCAGTTAACGAGCTCACCAGAACACCTGAGGGAGGAAGCTCAGAAGCTGCAGTACCACTTGTGACCACAGGAGTGAATTCAGCCACAGAATTCACAACAGTACCCCCCCCCTTGAGGAGGGGTCACCGAACCCTCACCAGAGCCCCCAGGCCGACCAGGATGAGCCGCATGAAAGGCACGAACAAGATCGGAAGCATGAACATCAGAGGCAAAAACCCAGGAATTATCTTCCTGAGCATAACCCTTCCATTTGACCAGATACTGGAGTTTCCGTCTAGAAACACGAGAATCCAAAATCTTCTCCACAATATACTCCAATTCCCCCTCCACCAAAACCGGGGCAGGAGGCTCAACAGATGGAACCATAGGTGCCACGTATCTCCGCAACAACGACCTATGGAATACATTATGTATGGAAAAGGAGTCTGGGAGGGTCAAACGAAAAGACACAGGATTGAGAACCTCAGAAATCCTATACGGACCAATAAAACGAGGTTTAAATTTAGGAGAGGAAACCTTCATAGGAATATGACGAGAAGATAACCAAACCAGATACCCAACACGAAGTCGGGGACCCACACGGCTTCTGCGATTAGCGAAAAGTTGAGCTTTCTCCTGGGACAAGATCAAATTGTCCACTACCTGAGTCCAGATCTGCTGCAACCTATCCACCACAGAATCCACACCAGGACAGTCCGAAGACTCAACCTGTCCTGAAGAGAAACGAGGATGGAACCCAGAATTGCAAAAAAATGGAGAAACCAAGGTAGCCGAGCTGGCCCGATTATTAAGGGCGAACTCAGCCAACGGCAAAAAGGACACCCAATCATCCTGGTCTGCAGAAACAAAACATCTCAGATATGTTTCCAAGGTCTGATTGGTTCGTTCGGTCTGGCCATTAGTCTGAGGATGGAAAGCCGAGGAAAAGGATAGGTCAATGCCCATCCTACCACAAAAGGCTCGCCAAAACCTTGAAACAAACTCGGAACCTCTGTCAGAAACAATATTCTCAGGAATGCCATGCAACCGAACCACATGCTGAAAGAACAAAGGTACCAAATCAGAGGAGGAAGGCAATTTAGCCAAGGGCACCAGATGGACCATTTTAGAAAAGCGATCACAGACCACCCAAATTACTGACATCTTTTGAGAAACGGGAAGGTCAGAAATGAAATCCATCGAAATATGTGTCCAAGGCCTCTTTGGGACCGGCAAGGGCAAAAGCAACCCACTGGCACGAGAACAGCAGGGCTTAGCCCTAGCACAAATCCCACAGGACTGCACAAAAGTACGTACATCCCGTGACAGAGATGGCCACCAGAAGGATCTAGCCACTAACTCTCTGGTACCAAAGATTCCAGGATGACCAGCCAACACCGAACAATGAAGTTCAGAGATAAGTTTATTAGTCCACCTATCAGGGACGAACAGTTTCTCTGCTGGACAACGATCAGGTTTATTCGCCTGAAATTTTTGCAGCACCCGCCGCAAATCAGGGGAGATGGCAGACACAATGACTCCTTCCTTGAGGATACCCGCTGGCTCAGATAAACCCGGAGAGTCGGGCACAAAACTCCTAGACAGAGCATCCGCCTTCACATTTTTAGAGCCCGGAAGGTACGAAATCACAAAGTCGAAGCGGGCAAAAAATAACGACCAACGGGCCTGTCTAGGATTCAAGCGCTTGGCAGACTCGAGATAAGTCAAGTTCTTATGATCAGTCAATACCACCACGCGATGCTTAGCTCCTTCAAGCCAATGACGCCACTCCTCGAATGCCCACTTCATGGCCAGCAACTCTCGATTGCCCACATCATAATTACGCTCAGCGGGCGAAAACTTCCTGGAAAAGAAAGCACATGGTTTCATCACTGAGCAATCAGAACCTCTCTGTGACAAAACCGCCCCTGCTCCAATCTCAGAAGCATCAACCTCGACCTGGAACGGAAGAGAAACATCTGGCTGACACAACACAGGGGCAGAACATAAACGACGCTTCAACTCCTGAAAAGCTTCCACAGCAGCAGAAGACCAATTAACCAAATCAGCACCCTTCTTGGTCAAATCGGTCAATGGTTTGGCAATGCTAGAAAAATTACAGATGAAGCGACGATAAAAATTAGCAAAGCCCAGGAACTTTTGCAGACTTTTCAGAGATGTCGGCTGAATCCAATCCTGGATGGCTTGGACCTTAACTGGATCCATGTCGATAGTAGAAGGGGTAAAGATGAACCCCAAAAATGAAACTTTCTGCACACCGAAGAGACACTTTGATCCCTTCACAAACAAAGAGTTAGCACGCAGGACCTGAAAAACCATTCTGACCTGCTTCACATGAGACTCCCAATCATCTGAGAAGATCAAAATGTCATCCAAGTAAACAATCAGGAATTTATCCAGATACTCACGGAAGATGTCATGCATAAAAGACTGAAACACAGATGGAGCATTGGCAAGTCCGAACGGCATCACTAGATACTCAAAATGACCCTCGGGCGTATTGAATGCAGTTTTCCATTCATCTCCTTGCCTGATTCTCACCAGATTATACGCACCACGAAGATCTATCTTAGTGAACCAACTAGCCCCCTTAATCCGAGCAAACAAGTCAGATAACAATGGCAAGGGATACTGAAATTTAACAGTGATCTTATTAAGAAGGCGGTAATCAATACATGGTCTCAGCGAACCATCCTTCTTGGCTACAAAGAAGAACCCTGCTCCCAGTGGTGATGACGATGGGCGAATATGTCCCTTCTCCAGGGATTCCTTCACATAACTGCGCATAGCGGCGTGTTCGGGCACGGATAAATTAAATAATCGACCTTTAGGGAATTTACTACCAGGAATCAAATTGATAGCACAATCACAATCCCTATGCGGAGGTAGAGCATCGGACTTGGGCTCTTCAAATACATCCTGATAATCAGACAAGAACTCTGGGACCTCAGAAGGGGTGGATGACGAAATCGACAAAAATGGAACATCACCATGTACCCCCTGACAACCCCAGCTGGATACCGACATGGAATTCCAATCCAATACTGGATTATGGGTTTGTAGCCATGGCAACCCCAACACAACCACATCATGCAGATTATGCAACACCAGAAAGCGAATAACTTCCTGATGTGCAGGAGCCATGCACATGGTCAGCTGGGCCCAGTATTGAGGTTTATTCTTGGCCAAAGGTGTAGCATCAATTCTTCTCAATGGAATAGAACACCGCAAAGGCTCCAAGAAAAACCCACAACGTTTAGCATAATCCAAATCCATCAGATTCAGGGCAGCGCCCGAATCCACAAACGCCATGACAGAAAACGACGACAAAGAGCATATCAAGGTAATGGACAGAAGGAATTTGGACTGTACAGTACCAATGACGGCAGACCTAGCGGACCGCTTAGTGCGCTTAGGACAATCAGAAATAGCATGAGTGGAATCACCACAGTAGAAACACAGACCATTCAGACGTCTGTATTCCTGCCGTTCAACTCTAGTCATAGTCCTATCGCACTGCATAGGCTCAGGTTTAACCTCAGGCAGTACCGCCAAATGGTGCACAGATTTACGCTCGCGCAAGCGTCGACCGATCTGAATGGCCAAAGACAAAGACTCATTCAAACCAGCAGGCATAGGAAATCCCACCATGACATCCTTAAGAGCCTCAGAGAGACCCTTTCTGAACAAAGCTGCCAGCGCAGATTCATTCCACTGAGTGAGTACTGACCATTTCCTAAATTTCTGACAATATACTTCTATATCATCCTGACCCTGGCACAAAGCCAGCAAATTTTTCTCAGCCTGATCCACTGAATTAGGCTCATCGTACAGCAATCCGAGCGCCAGGAAAAACGCATCGACACTACTCAATGCAGGGTCTCCTGGCGCAAGAGAAAATGCCCAGTCTTGAGGGTCGCCGCGCAAAAAAGAAATAATAATCAAAACCTGTTGAATAGGATTACCAGAAGAATGAGGTTTCAAGGCCAGAAATAGCTTACAATTATTTTTGAAACTTAGAAACTTAGTTCTATCTCCAAAAAACAAATCAGGAATAGGAATTCTTGGTTCTAACATAGATTTCTGATCAATAGTATCTTGAATTTTTTGTACATTTATAACGAGATTATCCATTGAAGAGCACAGACCCTGAATATCCATGTCCACACCTGTGTCCAGAATCACCCAAATGTCTAGGGGGAAAAAAAAGTGAACACAGAGCAGAAAAAAAAAAAAAAAAATGATGTCAGAACTTTTTCTTTCCCTCTATTGAGAATCATTAGTTAGGCTCCTTGTACTGTTATGTTTGCTAATGACAGGTGTTATGAAGGCAATCCAGAAACACAGTGTGCTTAGCGATCAGAGCGCACACAGTGATCTGACAAATACCCAAAAATACAAGAACGAGCTCTGAGACGTGGAAACTCTGTAGACTGCACACCTGATCCTATCCTAAACACAACTAAAAGTGGCTGTGGATTGCGCCTAACAACTACCTAGGCAACTCGGCACAGCCTAAGAAACTAGCTAGCCTGAAGATAGAAAAATAGGCCTGACTTGCCCCAGAGAAATTCCCCAAAGGAAAAGGCAGCCCCCCACATATAATGACTGTGAGTAAGATGAAAAGACAAAACGTAGGGATGAAATAGATTCAGCAAAGTGGGGCCCGATATTCTAGGACAGAGCGAGGACAGTAAAGCGAACTTTGCAGTCTACAAAAAACCCTAAAGCAAAACCACGCAAAGGGGGCAAAAAAACCCACCGTGCCGAACTAACGGCACGGCGGTACACCCTTTGCGTCTCAGAGCTTCCAGCAAAACAAAAGACAAGCTGGACAGAAAAAAAGCAACAAAAAGCAAAAAGCACTTAGCTATACAGAGCAGCAGGTCACAGGAACAATCAGGAGAAGCTCAGATCCAACACTGAAACATTGACAAGGAGCAAGGATAGCAGAATCAGGCGGAGTTAAGTAATGAAGCAGTTAACGAGCTCACCAGAACACCTGAGGGAGGAAGCTCAGAAGCTGCAGTACCACTTGTGACCACAGGAGTGAATTCAGCCACAGAATTCACAACACCAGCCCCAATAGAATACTAGCACCAGGGTATGGCTAATGAATGGCGGACGATCAGCGTTTACATCGGTACATCCAGCAGCTGGAGGGTAGGTTGGCGGCTCTTGAGCACACAACCTCAGCTGTGGATGTCACCGCATTCGTTGTTCAGGCTGCAAGTGTAGCTGCAGCCAGTTTGTCCTCTGCTACCCCTGCTCTGACTTTATCCCATCTCCCGCTTCCAGACAAGTTTGCTGTTGACACTAAGCTATGTCAGGGATTCGTGAGTCAGTGCTTCATACATCTAGAGCTCCTGGCTGCATGTTTTCCTACGGAACGGGCGAAAGTGGGATTTATTTTATCCCTTTCGTCTGGCAGGGTGTTGGAGTGGGCAATGCCACTATGGGAGCATAATGGTCGTGTGGTGCAGAGTGCTCCTCTCTTCCTGGACGCTCTGAAACAGGTCTTTTTGGGACCTCGTGTCACCCACAATACCGCTCTCCAATTGTTGGCAATAACACAGGGTTCATCCATGGTCAGCCAGTTCACTGTCCAATTCCGGACTCTGGCCTCTGAGCTGGAGTGGCCGGATAAAGTCCTTATTCTGGTGTTCTGGAAAGGACCGGCAGACCATGTGAAGGATTCCTTGGTCACCAGGGAGATTCCTGCCACACTGGAGGAGCTCATTTCAATATCTACCTGCATCGACCTCCATTTTAACGAGCAGAGGTTAGAGCGGACCCAGTGTAGGCAGAGGTTTCGGCTGGCTCATGTTAGGGGTCGAGTTCCCGCTTCTGCACAGGGGGAATCTCGAGCCACTTCCGCTGCGGTCTCCCATTCTTGTCCAGCCGCAGTGGAGCCTGCTCAGCAAGGACGTCGGTCCCAGCGTCTTGCTCATTCTCACTCTGTTCTGAGAGTTAGTGCTGCTTCTCCAGTCTCTGCCATTAAAGTCAGTGCTGGTCAGCAGCGAGCGGACTTCTCTGGGACTAAGTCCTTGTCTGCATGTACTGAGCATGCCCAGCGTAAGGTCTCCCGTTGGAGATCGAGGGTCATGTGCTCAGGCTCTGCAGCACATTCCATTGGTCCTCTTGGCAGGTCCTAGAAGGGCAAAAGTGCTGTGGCCACTTCCTGTGCTGCTGCTATATAAACTGCGCATGACCGCACGGCCATGCGCTAGTATTGTCTTACAATTGCTTATGTGTGTATGTTGTGAGTGCAAGTCGTCCTTGGAAACCCCTACCCTATTGAATGTCTGTTCGCGGAAGGTGTATGGCTGCTACCTAGCGCCCGACAGCGTCCTGTAGCTGTGCCTGCCAGTACGGCGCCGTGCGCCTGCCTTGCGCTTTCCATACCCGAGTCTGGGTGGTTAGTGGCGTCCGTTAGTGCGGCATCGCTCGCACTCTTGTGCACATAGATTTCTTAAGGTTCTCTACACACCCAGTTGCGGTGTTACGCCAGCAAGGGTCTAATCGGGCTCCAATCCCTTCTGGGGTTAAGTCCGCTGACCACTTGCTCGCGCACTAGTGCGGTACTGCGGTCCTGTGAATTAACTGGCTCGCTTTCTTCACGCTGGGTGAGGTTTAACCCACGCGTGTATACTTTAGTGTACCGCCATATTGTCTGCTAATTGCTAGCAGCAGGTTCTCACCTGCACGGTGGACCCCGGACTGCGAACGCACCTTTATCATCTGTCTTGGTGCGTTCCGCCAGTCCTAACAGAATACTAGCGCCAGGGTCTGGCTAGTAAAATGGCGGACGATCAGCGTTTACAGCGGTACATCCAGCAGTTGGAGGGAAGGTTGGCGGCTTTTGAGCGTTCAACCTCAGCTGTGGATGTTACTGCTGTCGCTGTTCAGGCTGCAAGTGTGGCTGCAGCTACCTTGTCCACTGCCGCTCCTGTACCGACGCTATCTCGCCTCCCGCTACCAGAGAAATTTTCTGGTGACAGTAAATCCTGTAGGGGTTTCGTGAGTCAGTGCTCAATACATCTCGAGCTTCTGGCCTCTCGTTTCCCTACAGAGCGGGCCAAGGTGGGCTTTATAATTTCTTTATTGTCGGACAGGGCGTTGCAGTGGGCTACGCCGCTGTGGGAGCGTGGCGATCATGTGGTGCAGAGTGCTCCGTTATTCCTGAGCACTCTGAAACAGGTCTTTCTAGGACCTCGTGTCACCCATGACACGGCGCTCCAACTGTTGGCACTGACTCAGGGCTCGTCCTTGGTCAGCCTTTTTGCCGTCCATTTCCGCACTCTGGCATCTGAGCTGGAGTGGTCGGATAAAGCCCTTATCCCTATATTTTGGAGGGGGCTGGCTGACCACGTTAAGGACGCTCTGGCCACTAGGGAGATTCCCGCCACACTGGAGGAGTTAATAGCAGTATCTACTCGCATTGACCTCCGTTTTCACGAGCGGAGGTTAGAGCGAGCCCAGTGTAGGCAGAGGTTTCGGCTGGCTCCCACCTTCGCCAAACCTTTGGAATCTCCAGTTCTGGCTCCTGAGTTCCAGGGACCTAAGGTGGTGTCACGAGCGGGATCTAAGTCCCAGACTGCTCGTGCACTCCAGGGTTGCCATGTTTGCCAACAGTCAGGACATCTTGCCACCAGATGTCATCAGCGGTCGAGGAAACGTCAGCGTCTAGTGGTAGTAGGTGGAGGTGCACTAGACACTGCGACGTTTGCCTCCAAATTGTCCTTTAAGGGGACAATTACCTTTGGCTCATCCTCCCACTCGGTAGACCTCTGCGTGGATTCTGGGGCGGAGGGCAATTTTATGTCTTCTGCCTTCGCCCAACGTCACGCAATACCCCTGGTTATGCTATCCCAACCAGTAACGGTACGAGTGGTGAATGGGTCGACACTCCCCGCACAGATAACACATCAGACCATCCCTGTTACTCTGTCCCTGTCGCCATCCCATCAGGAGATTATTTCTCTGCTCGTCATTCCTGAGGGTATTGATGAGGTCCTGTTGGGGATACCTTGGCTACGGTACCACTCTCCTCACATCGAGTGGTCCTCAGGCAGAATTCTGGGATGGGGTGAATCATGTGGGGGTAGGTGTCACCGAGAGTGCGTTCAGGTTGCTACTACTGAGGTACTCGCAGATCTATCCTCTCTCCCCAAGCAATATTGGTCTTATGCAGACGTGTTCTCCAAGAAGGCGGCGGAGACCCTTCCGCCCCATCGCCCCTATGACTGTCCTATCGATCTCCTGCCTGGTGCTGAGCCTCCCCGGGGTCGAGTCTATCCATTATCTCTCCCGGAAACGGAGGCAATGTCTCAGTACATACAAGAGAATCTGGCAAGAGGGTTCATTAGGAAGTCAGTGTCACCTGCTGGGGCAGGGTTCTTCTTCGTGCAGAAGAAGAATGGAGAACTACGTCCATGCATAGACTACAGGGGTCTTAATGCTATCACAGTTAAGAACAAGTACCCTTTGCCGTTGATATCTGAGCTTTTCGATAGGCTTCGGGGAGCTAGAGTGTTTACGAAACTAGATCTGCGGGGTGCTTACAACCTGATTCGCATCCGTGAGGGGGACGAGTGGAAAACGGCATTTAACACCAGAGATGGGCACTATGAGTATCTGGTGATGCCCTTCGGGCTCTGTAATGCACCTGCCGTTTTTCAAGACTTTGTCAATGACATCTTCCGGGATATGCTTTCCACCTCGGTTGTAGTCTATCTGGATGATATTCTCATCTTTTCTCCAGATATTGACTCCCACCGGAGAGTTGTTGGCAGAGTCTTCGACCTCCTACGGGCAAACTCTCTTTACGCAAAGTTGGAGAAGTGTGTGTTTGAGCAGGAGTCCTTACCTTTCCTGGGCTATATCATCTCCGCCCAGGGATTGGCTATGGATCCTGCCAAACTACAGGCTGTGATGGACTGGCAAGAGCCCCATTCTCTTAAAGCGGTGCAGCGCTTTATGGGGTTCATAAACTATTACCGCCAGTTCATTCCCCACTTCTCAACTCTGGTAGCTCCCTTGGTAGCCCTCACCAAGAAGGGAGCGAATCCCAAATTGTGGTCGGAAGGGGTCTCCAAGGCCTTCACTTCTATTAAGTCCCACTTTGCTAGCGCTCCCATCTTACATCGTCCCGATGTGGATAAGCCATTCCTACTGGAGGTGGATGCCTCGTCCGTTGGTGCTGGAGCAGTCCTCTACCAAAAGGATGCTCAAGGTCGGAAGCATCCATGCTTCTTCTTCTCCAAGACCTTCACGCCAGCGGAGAGGAACTACTCCATCGGGGACAGGGAGTTGCTAGCAATGAAGTTGGCCTTTTCGGAGTGGAGACACCTTCTGGAAGGTGCGCGGTTTCCCTTCCAAGTTTACACGGACCACAAAAATTTGGTTTATTTGCAGACAGCCCAGCGGCTAAATTCTCGCCAGGCCAGATGGTCCCTGTTCTTCTCCCGGTTCCACTTTTCCCTTCATTATCTCGCCGGGGAGAAGAATATCCGTGCTGACGCTCTCTCTCGCTCCCTTATGTCAACTGAGGAGGAGGAAGAGGAGCCTCGGCTTATTGTCCCTTCCGAGAGCCTGAGAACCGTGGCGCCGGTTTCGCTAGAGTCTGTGCCTCCGGGCAAGACTTTTGTGCCCATTAATTTGCGACCGGAGGTTCTCTCTTGGGCTCATTCGTCCAGGGTGCGTGGACACTTTGGGACAAAGAGGACATCTGAGCTACTGGCGAGGACGTACTGGTGGCCGCATATGGTCCGGGATGTCAGGGATTATGTTCTGGCGTGTGTCTCCTGCGCCAAAAATAAATCTCCGCGTCAAAGGCCAGCTGGTTTGCTCTATCCCTTGCCGGTGGCAGATAGGCCCTGGGAGATGGTCGGGATGGACTTTGTTGTGGGTTTGCCCAAGTCTCGCGGCTGTACCATCATTTGGGTCATCACCGATCATTTCTCAAAAATGGTGCATTTGGTGCCGCTGCCGCGGTTACCTTCTGCACGGGCCTTGGCAGCGTTGTTCATCAGACATATCTTCCGCCTACATGGTATGCCAGACAAAATTGTCAGTGACCGGGGTCCCCAGTTTGCGTCTCGGTTCTGGAGAGAGCTCTGTCGTCTTCTCAGTATTGAGTTGAATCTCTCTTCCGCTTATCATCCCGAGACGAATGGGTTGGTAGAGAGGGCCAACCAGACCTTGGTCACATACCTGCGACATTTTGTTTCAGCCAGGCAGGATGACTGGGCATCCTTGCTATCATGGGCAGAGTTTGCACTGAACAACGCCGTTGCCGACTCCACTGGACAAACCCCATTCCTCCTCAACTATGGTCAGCATCCACGGGTTCCTGTGCCTATGCCCGTGTCTTCCGCCGACTCCAGGGTGGCAGACTGGGCTGTGGAGGCACGGGATATTTGGGACCGCACTCAGGATGCCATTCGGGCCTCTAAGGAGAGAATGAGGTCCTCCGCTGATGCTCATCGGCGCCCCGCCCCGACCTTTGCTCCTGGCGACTTGGTGTGGCTCTCCGCCTGTAACATCAGGCTGCGAGTTGAGTCCACTAAATTTGCTCCTCGCTACTTGGGTCCATTCAAGGTCCTCGAGCAGGTTAATCCTGTGGTCTATCGTTTGGCCCTTCCGCCATGCCTGGGTATCACCGACACCTTTCATGTGTCCCTCTTGAAACCCGTGTATATGTCCCGCTTTTCCGAGTCATCTGCTGGGACATCGGGTTCGTCTACGGACGATTATGAGGTGAACGCTATTTTGGGGTGCAAGGTGGTGCATGGTAAAAAATTTTATTTGGTGGACTGGAAGGGTTATGGCCCCGAGGACAGGTCCTGGGAGCCTGTTGAGCACATTCGGGCTCCGCAGCTCATTGCTGCCTTCGAACGTAGCGAGGCCCAAGGAGGGGGGGGGCCCTAGGAGGGGGGGTAATGTTAGGGGTCGAGTTCCCGCTTCTGCACAGGGGGAATCTCGAGCCACTTCCGCTGCGGTCTCCCATTCTTGTCCAGCCGCAGTGGAGCCTGCTCAGCAAGGACGTCGGTCCCAGCGTCTTGCTCATTCTCACTCTGTTCTGAGAGTTAGTGCTGCTTCTCCAGTCTCTGCCATTAAAGTCAGTGCTGGTCAGCAGCGAGCGGACTTCTCTGGGACTAAGTCCTTGTCTGCATGTACTGAGCATGCCCAGCGTAAGGTCTCCCGTTGGAGATCGAGGGTCATGTGCTCAGGCTCTGCAGCACATTCCATTGGTCCTCTTGGCAGGTCCTAGAAGGGCAAAAGTGCTGTGGCCACTTCCTGTGCTGCTGCTATATAAACTGCGCATGACCGCACGGCCATGCGCTAGTATTGTCTTACAATTGCTTATGTGTGTATGTTGTGAGTGCAAGTCGTCCTTGGAAACCCCTACCCTATTGAATGTCTGTTCGCGGAAGGTGTATGGCTGCTACCTAGCGCCCGACTTAGCCTACAGCACTAAACACACATCACAGCGTCCTGTAGCTGTGCCTGCCAGTACGGCGCCGTGCGCCTGCCTTGCGCTTTCCATACCCGAGTCTGGGTGGTTAGTGGCGTCCGTTAGTGCGGCATCGCTCGCACTCTTGTGCACATAGATTTCTTAAGGTTCTCTACACACCCAGTTGCGGTGTTACGCCAGCAAGGGTCTAATCGGGCTCCAATCCCTTCTGGGGTTAAGTCCGCTGACCACTTGCTCGCGCACTAGTGCGGTACTGCGGTCCTGTGAATTAACTGGCTCGCTTTCTTCACGCTGGGTGAGGTTTAACCCACGCGTGTATACTTTAGTGTACCGCCATATTGTCTGCTAATTGCTAGCAGCAGGTTCTCACCTGCACGGTGGACCCCGGACTGCGAACGCACCTTTATCATCTGTCTTGGTGCGTTCCGCCAGTCCTAACAGCTCATACCTTCTCCAGCCCTCTAGAATCTCCTGCTCAGGTGTCTGACTCCTATGAGGCCATGGAGGTTTCTAGAGCGGGACCTAAGTCTTGGACCGCTCGAGTACCCATGGTTTGTAAAAATTGCCAACAGCTAGGACATTACGCTAATAAATGTCCACGGTGGTCGGGAAACGATCGCTGTTGTGAATTCTGTTGTCGGGCTCCCTCCTGTGGTCATGAATGGTACTTCGGCTGGTTCTGTCCATGGACTTCCTCTGGTGGGTGTTTCTGAGTTTCCTTCCACAGGTGACGAGGTTAATTCGTTAGCTGCTGCTCTATTGAACTCCACTTAGATCTTTGCTCCATGCCACCTGTCAATGTTCCAGTATTGGTTTAGTTCACTCCTGGATCGTTCTTGTGACCTGTCTTCCCAACAGAAGCTAAGTTCCAGCTTGTATTTCTTTGGTTTGCTATTTTTCTGTCCAGCTTGCAATTTTTATTGTTGTCTTGCTTGCTGGAAGCTCTGGGACGCAGAGGGAGCGCCTCCGCACCGTGAGTCGGTGCGGAGGGTCTTTTTGCGCCCTCTGCGTGGTCTTTTTGTAGGTTTTTGTGCTGATCGCAAAGTAACCTTTCCTATCCTCGGTCTGTTCAGTAAGTCGGGCCTCACTTTGCTAAATCTATTTCATCTCTGTGTTTGTATTTTCATCTTACTCACAGTCATTGTATGTGGGGGGCTGCCTTTTCCTTTGGGGAGTTTCTCTGAGGCAAGGTAGGCTTTATTTTTCATCTTCAGGGCTAGCTAGTTTCTTAGGCTGTGCCGAGTTGCATAGGGAGCATCAGGCGCAATCCACGGCTATTTCTAGTGTGTTTGATAGGATTAGGGATTGCGGTCAGCAGAGTTCCCACGTCCCAGAGCTCGTCCTTTATTATCAGTAACTATCAGGTCATTCCGTGTGCTCTTAACCACCAGGTCCATTATTGTCCTGACCACCAGGTCATAACAGTACAGGTGGCCAAAAGTACTAATGCATCTCAATAGAGGGATAAGAGAAGTTCTGAGACCATTTTTTTTTCTTTGCAGTGTGTTTTGTCTCTTTTTTCCTCTTTACCTCTGGGTGGTTCAGGACACTGGTGTAAACATGGACATTCAAGGTCTGTCCTCTTGGATGGATAATCTCACTACAAGGGTACAAAACATTCAAGATTTTGTGGTTCAGAATCCGATGTCTGAGCCTAGGATTCCAATTCCTGATTTGTTTTTTGGTGATAGATCTAAGTTCTTGAATTTCAAAAATAATTGTAAATTATTTCTTGCCTTGAAACCTCGCTCCTCAGGTGACCCTGTTCATCAAGTAAAGATCATTATTTCTTTGTTACGTGGTGACCCTCAAGACTGGGCATTTTCCCTTGCGCCAGGAGATCCGGCATTGCGTGATGTTGATGCATTTTTCTTGGCGCTTGGATTGCTTTATGACGAACCTAATTCAGTGGATCAGGCAGAGAAAATCTTGCTGGCTCTGTGTCAGGGTCAGGATGAAGCGGAGATATATTGTCAGAAGTTTAGAAAGTGGTCTGTGCTCACTCAGTGGAATGAATGTGCCCTGGCAGCAATCTTCAGAAAGGGTCTCTCTGAAGCCCTTAAGGATGTCATGGTGGGGTTTCCCATGCCTGCTGGTCTGAATGAGTCTATGTCCTTGGCCATTCAGATCGATCGACGCTTGCGTGAGCGTAAAGCTGTGCACCATTTGGCGGTACTATCTGAGCATGGGCCTGAGCCTATGCAATGTGATAGGACTTTGACCAGAGCTGAACGGCAAGAACACAGACGTCGGAATGGGCTATGTTTTTACTGTGGTGATTCCACTCATGCTATCTCCGTTTGTCCTAAGCGCACTAAGCGGTTCGCTAGGTCTGCCACCATTGGTATGGTACAGTCTAAATTTCTATTGTCTGTTACTCTGATTTGCTCTTTGTCATCCTATTCTGTTATGGCATTTGTGGATTCAGGCGCTGCCCTGAATTTGATGGACTTGGAGTATGCTAGGCGATGTGGTTTTTTCTTGGAGCCCTTGCAGTATCCTATTCCATTGAGAGGAATTGATGCTACGCCCTTGGCCAAGAATAAGCCTCAGTACTGGACCCAATTGACCATGTGCATGGCTCCTGCACATCAGGAGGATATCCGCTTTCTGGTGTTGCATAATCTGCATGATGTGGTCGTTTTGGGGTTGCCATGGCTACAGGTTCATAATCCAGTATTGGACTGGAAATCTATGTCTGTGTCCAGCTGGGGTTGCCAGGGGGTACATGGTGATGTTCCATTTTTGTCTATTTCGTCATCCACCCCTTTTGAAGTTCCAGAGTTTTTGTCGGATTATCGGGATGTATTTGATGAGCCCAAAGCCAGTGCCCTACCTCCTCATAGGGATTGCGATTGTGCAATTAATTTGATTCCTGGTAGTAAGTCTCCTAAGGGCCGATTGTTCAATTTATCTGTGCCAGAACACGCCGCTATGCGGAGTTATATAAAGGAATCCTTGGAGAAAGGCCATATTCGCCCGTCGTCATCACCGTTAGGAGCAGGGTTCTTTTTTGTGGCCAAGAAGGATGGTTCTTTGAGACCTTGTATTGATTACCGCCTTCTTAATAAAATTACAGTCAAATTTCAGTATCCTTTGCCGTTGCTATCTGATTTGTTTGCTCGTATTTAAGGGGCTAGTTGGTTCACCAAGATAGATCTTCGAGGGGCGTATAATCTTGTGCGTATTAAACAAGGCGATGAATGGAAAACAGCATTTAATACGCCCGAGGGCCATTTTGAGTACCTGGTTATGCCATTCGGGCTTTCCAATGCTCCATCAGTATTTCAGTCCTTTATGCATGACATCTTCAGAGAGTACCTGGATAAATTCCTGATTGTGTATTTGGATGATATTTTGGTCTTTTTGGATGATTGGGAGTCTCATGTGAAGCAGGTCAGAATGGTGTTCCAGGTCCTTCGTGCAAATTCCTTGTTTGTGAAGGGGTCAAAGTGTCTCTTTGGAGTTCAGAAGGTTTCATTTTTGGGGTTCATTTTTTCCCCTTCTACTATCGAGATGGACCCTGTTAAAGTCCAAGCCATTTACGATTGGACTCAGCCGACATCTGTGAAGAGCCTGCAGAAGTTCCTGGGCTTTGCTAATTTTTATCGGCGCTTCATCGCTAATTTTTCTACTGTTGCTAAACCATTAACTGATTTGACCAAGAAGGGTGCTGATGTGGTCAATTGGTCTTCTGCAGCTGTAGAGGCTTTTCAGGAATTGAAGCGTCGTTTTTCTTCTGCCCCTGTGTTGTGCCAGCCAGATGTTTCGCTCCCGTTTTAGGTTGAGGTTGATGCTTCTGAGATTGGAGCAGGGGCTGTTTTGTCGCAAAGAAGTTCTGATGGCTCGGTGATGAAGCCATGTGCTTTCTTTTCTAGAAAGTTTTCGCCTGCTGAGCGTAACTATGATGTTGGTAATCGTGAGTTGTTGGCCATGAAGTGGGCATTCGAGGAGTGGCGTCATTGGCTGGAAGGAGCCAAGCATCGCGTGGTGGTCTTGACAGATCACAAGAATTTGACTTATCTTGAGTCTGCCAAACGGTTGAATCCGAGACAGGCTCGATGATCGTTATTTTTCTCCCATTTTGATTTTGTGGTTTCGTACCTTCCGAGCTCTAAGAATGTGAAGGCTGATGCCCTGTCAAGGAGTTTTGTGCCTGACTCTCCGGGTGTTCCTGAGTCGGCGGGTATTCTCAAAGAGGGGGTAATTTTGTCTGCCATCTCCCCTGATTTGCGGCGGGTGCTGCAAAAATTTCAGGCTGATAGACTTGACCGTTGCCCAGCGGAGAAACTGTTTGTCCCTGATAGATGGACTAGCAGAGTTATCTCTGAGATTCATTGTTCAGTGTTGGCTGGGCATCCTGGAATCTTTGGTACCAGAGATTTGGTGGCTAGATCCTTCTGGTGGCCGTCTTTGTCACGGGATGTGCGTTCTTTTGTGCAGTCCTGTGGGACTTGTGCTCGGGCTAAGCCCTGCTGTTCTCGTGCCAGTGGGTTGCTTTTGCCCTTGCCGGTCCCGAAGAGGCCCTGGACGCATATTTCTATGGATTTTATTTCGGATCTCCCCGTCTCTCAAAAGATGTCGGTCATTTGGGTGGTTTGTGATCGCTTTTCTAAGATGGTCCATTTGGTACCTTTGTCTAAATTGCCTTCCTCCTCTGATTTGTGTTGTGAATTCTGTGGCTGAGTTCACTTCTGTGGTCACAAGTGGTATTGCAGTCTCTGGGCTTCCTCCCTCAGGTGTTTTGGTGAGCTCGTTGGCTGCCTTGCTATTTAGCTCCACCTGAGTCTGTCTTCCTTGCTCCTTGTCAATGTTCCAGTGTTGGATCTGAGCTACTGCATCTTTCCTTGGGCCTGCTGCTCTGCTAGATAAGTGCTTCTAGTTTGTTTTCTGTTTTTTCTGTCCAGCTTGCTATTAACTTTTGCTGGAAGCTCTGAGAAGCAAAGGGGTGCACCGCCGTGCTGTTAGTTCGGCACGGTGGGTCTTTTTGCCCCTTTGCGTGGTTTTCGTTTAGGGTTTTTTGTAGACTGCATAGTTCTCTTTGCTATCCTCGCTCTGTCTAGAATATCGGGCCTCACTTTGCTGAATCTATTTCATTCCTACGTTTGTCTTTTCATCTTGCTAACAGTCATTATATGTGAGGATAGATCAGGTACTGCAGTCTACAGAGATTCCACGTCTCAGAGCTCGTCCTATTGTTTTTGGTTATTGCCAGATCTCTGTATGTGCGCTGATTACTGCACGCTGTGTTGCCTGATTGCCAGCCATAACAGTACAAGGAGCCATACCAATGATTCCCAATAGAGGGAAAAAAGAAATCCTGACATCATTTTTTTTTCTTAGCTCTGTCTTCAGTCTTTTTTTTCCCCTAGACATTAGAGTGCTTCAGGACACAGCTGTGGACATGGATATTCAGGCTCTGTGCTCCTCAATGGATAATCTCGTTGTAAATGTACAAAAGATTCAAGATACTATTGATCAGAAATCGATGCTAGAACCAAGAATTCCGATTCCTGATTTGTTTTTTGGTGACAGAACTAAGTTCCTGAGCTTCAGAAATAATTGTAAGCTATTTTTGGCCTTGAAACCTCATTCTTCTGGTAATCCTATTCAACAGGTTTTGATTATTATTTCTTTTTTGCGCGGCGACCCACAGGACTGGGCGTTTTCTCTTGCACCAGGAGATTCTGCATTGAGTAATGTTGATGCATTTTTCCAGGCGCTGGGATTGCTTTACGATGAGCCTAATTCAGTGGATCAGGCTGAGAAAAATCTGCTGGCTTTATGCCAGGGTCAGGATGATGTAGAAGTATATTGTCAGAAATTTAGGAAGTGGTCAGTACTCACTCTGTGGAATGAATCTGCACTAGCGGCTTTGTTCAGAAAGGGTCTCTCTGAAGCTCTTAAGGATGTAATGGTGGGATTTCCTATGCCTGCTGGTTTGAATGAGTCTATGTCCTTGGCCATTCAGATCGGTCGTCGCTTGCGCGAGCGTAAATCTGTGCACCATCTGGCGGTATTGTCTGAGAGTAAACCTGAGCCTATGCAGTGCGACAGGACTATGACTAAAGTAGAACGGCAAGAAAACAGACGTCTGAACAGACTGTGTTTCTATTGTGGTGATTCTACTCATGCTATTTCTAATTGTCCTAAACGCACTAGGCGGTTCGATAGCTCTGCCGTTATTGGTACTGTACAGTCCAAATTCCTTTTGTCCATTACCTTAATGTGCTCTTTGTCATCGTATTCTGTCATGGCGTTTGTGGATTCAGGCGCTGCCCTGAATCTGATGGATTTGGATTATGCTAAACGTTGTGGATTTTTCTTGGAGCCTTTGCGGTGTCCTATTCCGTTGAGAGGAATTGATGCTACACCTTTGGCCAAGAATAAGCCTCAGTACTGGGCCCAGCTGACCATGTGCATGGCTCCTGCACATCAGGAAGTTATTCGCTTTCTGGTACTGCATAATTTGCATGATGTGGTCGTGTTGGGGTTGCCATGGCTACAAACCCATAATCCAGTATTGGATTGGAACTCTATGTCGGTAACCAGCTGGGGTTGTCAGGGAGTACATGGTGATGTTCCATTTTTGTCTATTTCGTCATCCATTCCTTCTGACATCCCAGAGTTCTTGTCGGACTTTCAGGATGTATTTGAAGAGTCCAAGTCTGATGCCCTACCTCCGCATAGGAATTGTGATTGTGCTATCAATTTGATTCCTGGTAGTAAATTCCCTAAGGGTCGTTTATTTAATTTGTCCGTACCTGAACACACCGCTATGCGCAGTTATGTGAAGGAGTCCCTGGAGAAGGGACATATTCGCCCATCGTCGTCACCATTGGGAGCAGGGTTCTTTTTTGTAGCCAAGAAGGATGGTTCGCTAAGACAGTGTATTGATTACCGCCTTCTTAATAAGATCACTGTTAAGTTTCAGTATCCCTTGCCATTGATTTCTGACTTGTTTGCTCGGATTAAGGGGGCTAGTTGGTTTACTAAGATTGATCTTCGTGGTGCGTATAATCTGGTGAGAATCAGGCAGGGAGATGAATGGAAAACGGCATTTAATACGCCCGAGGGTCATTTTGAGTATCTGGTGATGCCGTTCGGACTTGCCAATGCTCCATCTGTTTTTCAGTCTTTTATGCATGACATTTTCCGTGAGTATCTGGATAAATTCCTGATTGTTTACTTGGATGACATTTTGATCTTCTCAGATGATTGGGAGTCTCATGTGAAGCAAGTCAGAATGGTTTTCCAGGTACTGTGTGCTAATTCCTTGTTCGTGAAGGGATCAAAGTGTCTCTTCGGTGTGCAGAAAGTTTCATTTTTGGGGTTCATCTTTTCCCCTTCTACTATCGAGATGGATCCGGTTAAGGTTCAGGCCATCCAGGATTGGACTCAGCCGACATCTCTAAAAAGTCTGCAGAAATTCCTGGGCTTTGCTAATTTTTATCGTCGCTTCATCTGTAATTTTTCTAGCATTGCCAGACCATTGACCGATTTGACCAAGAAGGGTGCTGATTTGGTTAATTGGTCTTCTGCTGCCGTGGAAGCTTTTCAGGAGTTGAAGCGTCGTTTTTGCTGTGCCCCTGTGTTGTGTCAACCTGATGTTTCTCTTCCGTTCCAGGTCGAGGTTGATGCTTCTGAGATTGGTGCAGGGGCGGTTTTGTCACAGAGAGGTTCTGGTTGCTCAGTGTTCAAACCATGTGCTTTCTTTTCCAGGAAATTTTCTGCTACTGAGCGTAATTATGATGTGGGCAACCGAGAGTTGCTGGCCATGAAGTGGGCATTCGAGGAGTGGCGTCATTGGCTTGAGGGTGCTAAGCATCGCGTGGTGGTTTTGACTGATCATAAGAACCTTACTTATCTTGAGTCTGCCAAGCGCTTGAATCCTAGACAGGCCCGTTGGTCGTTATTTTTTGCTCGTTTTGATTTTGTGATTTCATACCTTCCGGGCTCTAAAAATGTGAAGGCGGATGCTCTGTCTAGGAGTTTTGTGCCCGACTCTCCGGGGTTATCTGAGCCGGCGAGTATCCTCAAGGAAGGAGTCATTGTGTCTGCCATCTCCCCTGATTTGCGGAGAGTGTTGCAGAAATTTCAGGCTAATAAACCTGATCATTGTCCGGCCGAGAAACTGTTCGTCCCTGATAGGTGGACTAGTAAAGTTATCTCTGAACTTCATTGTTCAGTGCTGGCCGGTCATCCAGGAATCTTTGGTACCAGGGAGTTGGTTGCTAGATCCTTCTGGTGGCCATCTCTGTCACGGGATGTGCGTGCTTTTGTGCAGTCCTGTGGAATTTGTGCTAGGGCTAAGCCCTGCTGTTCACGTGCCAGTGGGTTGCTTTTGCCCTTGCCGGTCCCGAAGAGGCCTTGGACACATATTTCGATGGATTTCATTTCTGACCTTCCCGTTTCTCAAAAAATGTCGGTCATTTGGGTGGTCTGTGATCGCTTTTCTAAAATGGTCCATCTGGTGCCCTTGGTTAAATTGCCTTCCTCCTCTGATTTGGTGCCTTTGTTCTTCCAGCATGTGGTTCGTTTACATGGCATTCCTGAGAATATTGTTTCTGACAGAGGTTCCCAGTTTGTCTCGAGGTTCTGGCGAGCCTTTTGTGGTAGGATGGGCATTGACCTATCTTTCTCCTCGGCCTTCCATCCTCAGACTAATGGCCAGACCGAACGAACCAATCAGACCTTGGAAACATATCTGAGATGTTTTGTTTCCGCTGACCAGGATGATTGGGTGTCATTTTTGCCGTTGGCTGAGTTCGCCCTTAATAATCGGGCCAGCTCGGCTACCTTGGTCTCTCCATTTTTCTGCAATTCTGGGTTCCATCCTCGTTTCTCTTCAGGACAGGTTGAGTCTTCGGACTGTCCTGGTGTGGATTCTGTGGTGGACAGGTTGCAGCAGATCTGGACTCAGGTAGTGGACAATTTGACCTTGTCCCAGGAGAAGGCTCAGCTTTTCGCTAATCGCAGACGCCGTGTGGGACCCCGACTTCGTGTTGGGGATCTGGTTTGGTTATCTTCTCGTCATATTCCTATGAAGGTTTCCTCTCCTAAATTTAAACCTCGTTTTATTGGTCCGTATAGGATTTCTGAGATTCTCAATCCGGTGTCTTTTCGTCTGATCCTCCCAGACTCCTTTTCCATACATAATGTATTCCATAGGTCGTTGTTGAGGAGATACGTGGCACCTATGGTTCCATCTGTGGAGCCTCCTGCCCCTGTTTTGGTGGAGGGGGAATTGGAGTATATTGTGGAGAAGATTTTGGATTCTCGTGTCTCTAGACGGAAACTCCAGTATCTGGTCAAATGGAAGGGTTATGCTCAGGAAGATAATTCCTGGGTTTTTGCCTCTGATGTCCATGCCCCAGATCTTGTTCGTGCCTTTCATGTGGCTCATCCTGGTCGGCCTGGGGGTTCTGGTGAGGGTTCGGTGACCCCTCCTCAAGGGGGGGGTACTGTTGTGAATTCTGTGGCTGAGTTCACTTCTGTGGTCACAAGTGGTATTGCAGTCTCTGGGCTTCCTCCCTCAGGTGTTTTGGTGAGCTCGTTGGCTGCCTTGCTATTTAGCTCCACCTGAGTCTGTCTTCCTTGCTCCTTGTCAATGTTCCAGTGTTGGATCTGAGCTACTGCATCTTTCCTTGGGCCTGCTGCTCTGCTAGATAAGTGCTTCTAGTTTGTTTTCTGTTTTTTCTGTCCAGCTTGCTATTAACTTTTGCTGGAAGCTCTGAGAAGCAAAGGGGTGCACCGCCGTGCTGTTAGTTCGGCACGGTGGGTCTTTTTGCCCCTTTGCGTGGTTTTCGTTTAGGGTTTTTTGTAGACTGCATAGTTCTCTTTGCTATCCTCGCTCTGTCTAGAATATCGGGCCTCACTTTGCTGAATCTATTTCATTCCTACGTTTGTCTTTTCATCTTGCTAACAGTCATTATATGTGAGGATAGATCAGGTACTGCAGTCTACAGAGATTCCACGTCTCAGAGCTCATCCTATTGTTTTTGGTTATTGCCAGATCTCTGTATGTGCGCTGATTACTGCACGCTGTGTTGCCTGATTGCCAGCCATAACAGATTTGGTGCCATTATTTTTCCAGCATGTGGTTCGTTTACATGGTATCCCGGAGAACATCGTTTCTGACAGAGGTTCCCAGTTTGTTTCGAGGTTTTGGCGATCCTTTTGTGCTAGGATGGGCATTGATTTGTCTTTTTCCTCGGCTTTCCATCCTCAGACAAATGGCCAAACCGAACGAACTAATCAAACTCTGGAAACATATCTGAGATGCTTTGTTTCTGCTGATCAGGATGATTGGGTGTCCTTTTTGCCGTTGGCTGAGTTCGCCCTTAATAATCGGGCCAGCTCGGCTACTTTGGTTTTGCCGTTTTTCTGCAATTCTGGTTTCCATCCTCGTTTCTCTTCAGGGCAGGTTGAGTCTTCGGACTGTCCTGGTGTAGATACTGTGGTGGATAGGTTGCAGCAGATTTGGACTCATGTGGTGGACAATTTGACATTGTCCCAGGAGAAGGCTCAACGTTTCGCTAACCGCCGGCGCTGTGTGGGTCCCCAACTTCGTGTTGGGGATTTGGTTTGGTTGTCGTCTCGTTATGTTCCTATGAAGGTTTCCTCTCCTAAGTTTAAGCCTCGTTTCATTGGTCCGTATAAGATTTCTGAGGTTATCAATCCTGTGTCATTTCGTTTGGCCCTTCCTGCTTCTTTTGCCATCCATAATGTGTTCCATAGGTCGTTATTGCGGAGATATGTGGCGCCTGTGGTTCCATCCGTTGATCCTCCTGCCCCGGTGTTGGTTGAGGGGGAGTTGGAGAATGTGGTGGAGAAGATTTTGGATTCTCGTGTTTCGAGACGGAAACTCCAGTACCTGGTCAAGTGGAAGGGTTATGGTCAGGAAGATAATTCCTGGGTTTTTGCCTCTGATGTTCATGCTGCCGATCTAGTTCGTGCCTTTCATTTGGCTCATCCTGGTCGGCCTGGGGGCTCTGGTGAGGGTTCGGTGACCCCTCCTCAAGGGGGGGTACTGTTGTGAATTCTGTTGTAGGGCTCCCTCCTGTGGCCATGAATGGTACTTCGGCTGGTTCTGTCCATGGACTTCCTCTGGTGGGTGTTTCTGAGTTTCCTTCCACAGGTGACGAGGTTAATTCGTTAGCTGCTGCTCTATTTAACTCCACTTAGATCTTTGCTCCATGCCACCTGTCAATGTTCCAGTATTGGTTTAGTTCACTCCTGGATCGTTCTTGTGACCTGTCTTCCCAACAGAAGCTAAGTTCCAGCTTGTATTTCTTTGGTTTGCTATTTTTCTGTCTAGCTTGCAATTTTTATTGTTGTCTTGCTTGCTGGAAGCTCTGGGACGCAGAGGGAGCGCCTCCGGACCGTGAGTCGGTGCGGAGGGTCTTTTTGCGCCCTCTGCGTGGTCTTTTTGTAGGTTTTTGTGCTGATCGCAAAGTAACCTTTCCTATCCTCGGTCTGTTCAGTAAGTCGGGCCTCACTTTGCTAAATCTATTTCATCTCTGTGTTTGTATTTTCATCTTACTCACAGTCATTGTATGTGGGGGGCTGCCTTTTCCTTTGGGGAGTTTCTCTGAGGCAAGGTAGGCTTTATTTTTCTATCTTCAGGGCTAGCTAGTTTCTTAGGCTGTGCCGAGTTGCATAGGGAGCGTCAGGCGCAATCCACGGCTATTTCTAGTGTGTTTGATAGGATTAGGGATTGCGGTCAGCAGAGTTCCCACGTTCCAGAGCTCGTCCTTTATTATCAGTAACTATCAGGTCATTCTGTGTGCTCTTAACCACCAGGTCCATTATTGTCCTGACCACCAGGTCATAACAGATCGCATCTAGTAACCATTAGAGGATGTTCACTAGACACAGCGGCATTTTCCTCCAAGCTGCCCTTCAAAGGGACAATCATGTTAGGCTCATCCTCCCTAACAGTCGAGCTTTGTGTGGATTCTGGAGCACTGGGGAATTTCATGTCCTCTGCTTTTGCTCTGCACCATGCAATACCTCTGGTGATGTTCGCCAATCCGGTAACTGTTGGAGTAGTGAATGGGTCGACACTTCCTTCACAAATTACACACCAGACTGTCCTTTTCAGGTTATTCATGTCCCCTTCCCACCAGGAGATTATTTTTCTTCTTGTCCTTCCCGAGGGAATGGACGAGATTCTACTGGGAATACCATGGCTTCGTTTTCACTCCCCACATATTGAGTGGACCTCTGGGAGGATATTGGTTTGGAGTGAATCATGTCAAGGCAGAGGTGTGAGAGAGTGCGTTCAGGTTTCCACCACCGAGATACCCGCAGATCTTTCTTCTCTTCCCAAATGCTATTGGTTCTATGCAGACGTCTTCTCCAGAAAGGCTGCTGAGACCCTTCCGCCTCACTGCCCCTATGACTGTCCTCTTGATCTCTTGCCTGGAGCAGAACTTCCTCGGGGATGGGTCTATCCCCTCTCTCTCCCGGAAACGGAGGCTATGTCCCAATACATCCAGGAGAGTTTGGCAAGAGGGTTCATTAGGAAGTTAGTGTCACCTGCAGGGGCGGGGTTCTTCTTCATGCAGAAGAAGAATGGAGAATTATGTCCTTGCATAGATTACAGGGGTCTTAACGCCATCACCGTTAAGAATAAGAACCCGCTGCCCCAGATTTCTGAGCTCTTTGATAGGCTATGGGGAGCAAGGGTATTTACCAAATTAGATCTGCGGGGTGCTTATAACCTGATTCGCATCTGTGAGGGGAACGAATGGAGGACGGCGTGTAATGCTCTGGCCATTTTCCAAGACTTTGTCAATGATATCTTCCAGGATATGCTCTCCACCTCGGTCGTAGTCTATCTGGATGATATGCTCATCTTCTCTCCAGATATTGACTCCCACCGGAGAGATGTTGGCAGAGTCTTCGGTCAGACGCTTTTGGGACTAAGTCCTGCTTTTCCCCTTCTGAGCATGCCCGGGGTAAGATCTCTCATTGGAGATCGAGGGTCACATGCTTAGATACTGCAGCACAACTCATTGGTTTTCCAGGAAGGTCCTGAAGTTGCTCAGGCTCTGTGGCAGCCTCTCATTGGTCCTTCTAGGAAGGTCCTGTACTTGCTGCAGCTATAAAAGGTTCGCATGGTCACACAGCTATGCGCTAGTATCAAATCTAAGTGATGTGCTTTGCGCCAGTGTGGTTAGGTGTGTATGTGTTTAGGGACCCGGCTGAAATATGCCCCTAGAATACCAGCACCTCCGGTGAGGAGATTGTGTGTATGGATTCAGGGCCCCGGCTGAAATAAGCCCCTAGAATACCAGCTCCTCCAGTGAGGAGATTGTATTATTGCGTAACCACAAACTGCTATCTGCTCGGCAGTTGCTATGTACTCCTGTGACTTAAAAAGGACACAGTGCTTTCTTTAGGCAACTCTGTGAAGTGTCAGAGTTTGCTTCTACCACCATATAGGGCCGCCATTTGCCAGCAGCAGGTTCTCTCCTGCACGGTGGACCCCGGGCCCGCGAATGCACCAAATAACATCTCTCTATTTACTCGGTGCGCTCCGCCAGCCCTAACACTGACCTTCATTTCTTAAAGTAATGATGGCCACTCGTTTTTCTTACTTAGCTGTTTTTTTCTTGCCATAATACAAATTCTAACAGTCTATTCAGTAGGACTAACAGCTGTGCATCCACTAGACTTCTG
This sequence comes from Ranitomeya imitator, assembly GCF_032444005.1. Lineage (NCBI taxonomy): Eukaryota > Metazoa > Chordata > Amphibia > Anura > Dendrobatidae > Ranitomeya > Ranitomeya imitator. The sequence goes on from NC_091287.1 coordinate 437,822,655, forward strand.
TACAACACAACTGATGGTCCCAACCCATTTATAAGGCAAGAAATCCCACTTATTAAACCTGACAGGGCACACCTCTGAATTGAAAACCATTCCCAGTGACTACCTCTTGAAGCTCATCAAGAGAATGCCAAGAGTGTGCAAAGCAGTCATCAAAGCAAAAGGTGGCTACTTTGAAGAACCTAGAATATAAGACATACTTTCAGTTGTTTCAGTTGTTAAGTATATAATTCTACATGTGTTAATTCATAGTTTTGAAGCCTTCAGTGTGAATGTACAATTTTCATAGTCATGAAAATACAGAAAAATCTTTAAATGAGAAGGTGTGTCCAGACTTTTGGTCTGTACTGTAGGTCTTTCTTCAACCTATGTAACTAAAGGTACCGTCACACTAGACGATATCGCTAGCGATCCGTGACGTTGCAGCGTCCTGGCTAGCGATATCGTCCAGTGTGACAGGCAGCAGCGATCAGGCCCCTGCTGTGCTGTCGCTGGTCGGGGAAGAAAGTCCAGAACTTTATTTCGTCGCTGGACTCCCCGCAGACATCGCTGAATCGGCGTGTGTGACACCGATTCAGCGATGTCTTCACTCGTAACCAGGGTAAACATCGGGTTACTAAGCGCAGGGCCGCGCTTAGTAACCCGATGTTTACCCTGGTTACCATCCTAAAAGTAAAAAAAACAAACAGTACATACTTACCTACAGCCATCTGTCCTCCAGCGCTGTGCTCTGCTCTCCTCCTGTACTGTCTGTGAGCGTTGGTCAGCCGGAAAGCAGAGCGGTGACGTCACCACTCTGCTTTCCGGCCGCTGTGCTCACACAGACAGTACAGGAGGAGTGCAGAGCACAGCGCTGGAGGACAGACGGCTGTAGGTAAGTATGTACTGTTTGTTTTTTTTACTTTTAGGATGGTAACCAGGGTAAACATCGGGTTACTAAGCGCGGCCCTGTGCTTAGTTACCCGATGTTTACCCTGGTTACCGGCATCGTTGGTCGCTGGAGAGCGGTCTGTGTGACAGCTCTCCAGCGACCAAACAGCGACGCTGCAGCGATCCGGATCGTTGTCGGTATCACTGCAGCGTCGCTAAGTGTGACGGTACCTTAACTATCTGAGCAGTTGCAGATCTCATCACAACTTGCACATAATCGGGCTACTTGTCAATTCAATAACTTAATATATTCTGGATTCAGAATATTTTTCTGTCTCTTTAATTCTGGTGATTATGTTAAGATATGTGCATGACATTAGTGACATGTAGAAATGCTGCACATCCTGTACTTTTTACATTTTTGCACTACTAGCTGCAAATTAAATGTTGAATCCTTTTTTTATTTACAAAATGTGCTTTCAAATTTCTTAAAGGTGCTCATGAATTTAAAGTGTTGGGTGCATTTTGTGCTATGTGTCTCCTTCTAAAAACTACTTGCATATGTATGGGGATATATATTTTTCATTTCATAATTTATGTTTCATTAGTTTGTCAAAAATGTGAAAATCCTGGCTTCTACATCTTTCAGTGGACAGTGTGTGATGTCCAGAATGAAGACACTCAATTTTAGTAGGTCAAGGTTACTCTTAGCTAGCATCTGTCTGAGCAACACAGAAAATGCTGCCATTTTAAAAAAATATATATACATATAAAATATTATGTTATTATGTTATCATTAGAGATGAACAAATTAAGTCAATGTGAATCGAATTTGAGTTGAATTTTTTACATTTGCAGGTTTCGCTGAGTTTGAGGAATTCATGATTCGAGTCACAAGAATTACCAAAAGAATGCCTGTGGCCTTTTCAAACATTGAATCAGTCACAGAAAGCTGACATGACTTTATGTTCAGCTGCAGGCTTTC